>NC_134649.1:24773576-25075492 GCF_030463565.1 Pelecanus crispus | reverse complement strand
TACTTAGAGTCGGCCAGCACAGTGTGTACATATATTCACCCCCAAACACATACACAATAGTGAACACACTCAGAGCAAATAGCCTGGAACAGACTTTAATAAGAAGGCAAGACAGACCACAGTGATCAGGCACAGGGTTTGGCCACAAGCAACCCAGGAGATTTCTGGAGGGTGTTGAAGACATTTTGACACAGGCAGTTGATGAGCTGACTAGGCCTGCTCTCTTACTGATAGACAAGGGGGATCTGGATGCAGCTGTGAGTGTTGAGGGCAGCCACTGCTGCAATAGTCTATGAGATGGTAGAGAAGTAGGACAACTGGCAGAATCGCCGCACAGGACTGCAGGGGGATGTTTTTATGTAGTTAAGGATCTGCTTGGACTGTCCTGGAGGGCAAAGGGGCTGTGGGTTATTCTTGGATCTTCAGGGACAACATCCTCAAAGCCCAGAAACACACCAGCCCAGTGTGCCGTGAGTCTAGCAGGGCCTGGCAGGAGGTCATTGAGGATGAACAGGGACCCGCTGACTTTGGAATTCAAACACGGGAAGGAAGTGCAGAGAAAGTGGAGGGGGAACAGGCTCTGGGAAGCAGATAGGGACATGGCCTGTGAGTGCAGGGGTGGCTCAGGAAAACTAATGCTCGGCTGTAGCTGGAACTAGCCAGGGATGGGGAGGGTAACCAGTAAGGCTTCTGTAAGTGCACTATCAGCGCAAGGAAAGCAGCTAAGGGGAACTTGGTTCTTGTGCCCAGTGGGGCAAGGAAAAGGTGAAGGAATTCATTGACCTTGTGTTTTCTGGGTAAGATCTGCCCAGAGGCCTCCCTGGTCCCGAAATCTTCTCGTGGTGTCTATGGTAGTGAAGCTTCACCCATGGTAGAAGAAGATGCCACTAGGGATCAGTGATGCCATCTGGACACACACCATGGGACCAAATGGAATGCAACCAAGGGTGCTGGGGGAGCTGACTGGTATCATTGCAAGGCTGCTCTTGATCATCAAGAGACGGCAATGTCATGGCAGTTGGGGATTTCTGATGATTGGGAAAAGGCTGACAGCACATCTGATTTCAAGCAGGTCAGAAAGGGAATCTGGGGAATGACTGGCTGGTTAGTGTCACCTCAGTCCCTGGGAAGGTGATAGAGCAAATCCTCATGGAAGTAATTTCCTTTCACAGGAAAGATGAGATTTGGAAGAGCCACTGAAGGGAAATGGAGATCATCCCTGACAGGCTTGGCTGTGGGCAAAAGGGGAAAGCAGGGTATTTTCTTCACTTTACCTAGGGCATAGGTGGGACACCTCACCTACAGTTTTCTTACAGCTAAATTGGTGAGCTATTCACTAAATGAATCAGCCATAGGCGGGTGGAAACTTGGCTGGTCCATTAGGCCAAAATGCTGTGATCAGTGGTACAAAGTACACCTGGTAGCTGGTTATTAGTGGCATCCCTGAGTGATCCAACACGTGGCATGACACAGTTTGATATCTTTATTAATGGCCTGGACAAAGGAACGGAGCCCTTTCATAGCATGTTTGTGAGTGATGCCAAGTTGGAGGTGTGCTCCTGAGAAGTCTCCTCTGGTTCCTTCTAGCGTTGAGCTCCTGATAATGTCCAGAGGTCTTTTCCATTCCGAGTTACTCAGGGAGTTAATGAATCTGTCCTGAAGAGCTCTGTAAAGACAGAATAGGCAGAGGAAGAAGAAAAGACAGTGAGGCAGAAGACAAGGTATGAAACGTCAATATAAATATAGTAAGTAGTTCCTCAGAACAAAATTTCTCCAAGTGTCAGTAGGAAATGTATTTTGTCGAGTAACCATATATATGTATACCTATGCCTTTACCTACACCTGCACACACACACACATATATACACACTCATATAGAAAGACACATTACACAGACAACAGGGATATGATCAGATTAGTGCAAATCTGGCCATCCAAAACCAGAACATTTCATTGAAGCTTGTCATCTAGCTTTTCTCTATCAGCTCAGCACAGAATCACAGAGCCACTGAGTTGGGAAGAGACCTCTAGAAATCACCTAGTCCAGCCCCCCTGCTTAAGTGGGGTCAGCTAGAGCCAGTTGGCCATAACTGTGTCCAGCCTGCTGATGAATATTTCATGGATGGAGACTCCACAGTCTCTCTGGGCCATGTGTTCCAGTGCTTGGCCTGCCTCACAGCAAAGGACTGTTGTTGTGGTTTAACTTCAGTCGGCAACTAAGCACCACACAGCTTGCTCACCCTCCCCCCCCCCAGCAGTAGGATGGGAGGGAATCAGGGTGAAAAAAAGAAGTAGAACCTGTGGCTTGAGATAAAGGCAGTTTAATAGGACAGCAGAGGAAGAGAAAGTAATGATAATGATGATAAAAGAATATACAAAACAAGTGATGCACAATGCAATCGCTCACCACCTGGTGACTGATGCCCAGCCAGTGCCCAAGCAGCGGTCACTGTCCCCCGGCCAACTCCCCCCAGTTTATATACTGAGCATGACGTCATACGGTATGGACTATTCCTTTGATCAGTTTGGGTCAGCTGTCCTGGCCGTGCCCCCTCCCAGCTTCCTGTGAACCTGGCAGACCACAGGAAGCTAAAAAGTCCTCGACTAGTATAAACACGACTTAGCAAGAACTAAAACATCAGTGTGTTATCAACATTATTCTCACAATAAATCTAAAACACACCACCATACCAGCTACTAGGAAGAAGATTAACTCTATCCCAGCTGAAACATGGACAAATATTTTCTTGTGTTCAAATGAAATCTCGTGTTCCAATGTGTGACCATCACCTCATGTCCTGTCACTGGACACCACTGACAAGAGTCTGTCTCCCTCTTCCCTCCCTGCCAGCAGGTATCTATACACATTAAGATGCCCCTTTGAGCCTTTTCTTCTCCAGGCTGAACATACCCGTCTCTCTCAGCCTCTCCTCATATGAATGGTGCTCCAGTCCTTAAAATATCTCTGTGGCCCTGAACTGGACTCACTCCAGTATGTGGTGCTTTTCTGTGACTCCTGTTCCTGCACAGAAGAATCAAAGAAAGACAAAAAAAAAAATCATAAAAGACGATCATAAAGACCCTGCTATAGACAATAATGCTCCCCAAGAGCTCTGCAGAGAGCCAGGAAGGTTATAGTAGGCATCACAAAAAATTCAGGAATCCCAAGGCTTGTTCTGACAGGTGATTGGGTTCCACCTGAGAGGCACTGCTGGGCACGTGTACAGGGCTGGGAGAGAGTGTCAAGAGATGGCAGTGAGAAACAGCATGGTTCATGAGGGCTTCAGCAAATCCTTCCAGTTATGTTTCAGCCCAGAAATGAAAAGCAGTTGATATCTGTGGGTGGAGGAGGTGACTGCTGGGAATATGTCAGGGCTGAAGGCATATGCTGTTCATGGAGATGCCCCAGGCTCTCCAGGTAGCTCCAGCTTCCTCTACTGGATGACATTGTCTGCCCTGTCACATGTAGGACAGCCTGGGTATGTATCTCTGTGGTGGGTAGACCTTGGCTGGCTGCCAGGTGCCCACCAAGCCACTCTCTCATCCCTTCTCCTCAGCAGGAAAGGGAGAGAAAATAAGATGAAAAACTCATGGATCAACATAAAGGCAGTTTAATGAAAGAAAGCAAAGGCTGCACATGGAAGCAAAACTTGGACTAGATGATCATTGTAGGTCCCTTCCAACTTAACTAAACCAAACCTATTCTTTCTATTCTATTCTATTCTATTCTATTCTATTCTAAAAAAAAAGAGATTTATTCCCTACTTCCCATCAGCAGGAGATGTCCAGCCACTTCCTGGGAAGCAGGGCCTCAGTGTGCACAGCATTTGCTTCACAAGACAAGCACCTTAATAATGAATGCCTCACCCCCCTCCTCCTTTCTCTTAGCTTTTATTGCTGAGCATGACACCATATGCTATAGAATATCCCTCTGGTCAGTTTGGGTCAGCTGTCCCGGCTACACCCCTCCCCGCTTCTTGCCCACCCCCAGCCAACTGGCCTTTGGAGGCAGGGGTTGGATAGACAGCCTTCCTGTTTGTTCAGCAAATGTTTTCCTTGTAGGCTGACTGGAGCTCCACAACACTTAGTATTGCTGCATTTAACCTGGCAAACAACACTAAGTGCATCTGCACTGTGAATAAAATGACTTCTTGATGTTCATCCACTCCTTCCCACTCACTCTCCAGCTGCAAGGTTCCATCCTGACTTTGACACTGGGATCTTCCCCTTGGCTTTCTCCTTCTCAGATATTGCCCTGAGCCCTACTTGACTCAGTCTCCTCTGCTTGAGTCCTCAGACCTGGAGGTACAGAATGTACAGCAGCTTGGCCTTAGTACCTCCTTTTGCTCTAGCAGGTGTCACATGTAAATGCAGCCAGGGGAGCATAGAGAAAGGCTCCAGAGTTTATCTTTCTCTCTTGTGAAGTTCAGGCTTCCAGTCTACTGAACGTAACTCAGAAGTGGGGCACTCAGTAGGGGGTCTTCAGTGTTAGCTGCTGGTGTGAGGCACAAAAGCTACCACAGCTATCCCAAAGGTTGTTCCTCACCTCCAGGGCCACAGATACAGCCCGGCTCCTCATGCGTCTTTACAGCAGCCCTGAGACTCAAGGATGCTAGGGGTCTGATTGCCAGAGAGCAAGGGTGGGGGTGAAGGCAGGCTTACTTTTGACCAAAAGGTTCAACTGCTGCTCATGAGGCCAGTGGACCCCCAAGGCCTCCAGACACCAGGCCCAGGCTGGACCCTGCTTGCTCTGGGGTGGGGGTGCTGCTTCTCTAGCAGTCCTGCTCCAGCCAGAGACAAAAGTGAAATTCTAGTACTGCATCTGAGACTGACTCCAGCTCAGCACTGGCACCTGCCTGCTCTCCCCATTATTCCTCCACCACGTTTCCAGCCTCCTCCTTGGCAGCTGCAGGGAGATGCCCCAGTGCAGTATATGAGGCAATTTCTCTCCCTGTCCTGGACTAGGATGGACTGGCTTTTCTTGCTACCGTTCCTGGGCCACAGTGAGTACCTGGGTGCTGGTGGGTGGCTAGCACACAATGTGTCCTCCTGAGTCAGGGTAGTGGTCTCGCCAGTCCCCTATGCCTTGCCTGATGGTGCCAGTAGGATAAGCTGCTTAGGAGTATCTGCCATCGATTTCCAATGACTGGGGACGTGTCCATTGTTCCCTTCCCCTGCCTCCTCCTCCCCGGCCTGAAAAGGGAAGCAGAGGCTGGGGGAATACCGGGGAAAAGTTCTGTCTTCCTGACTACACACACACACACACACAGAGGTGTCTGTTCACCTCCAGTGGTCAGAATGGTTTCTTGACTCTTTTTCCAAAGATGCCATCTTGCAGTTATAGCTGATGGTGTCCGGCCTGGTATAGGAAAACTTCACAACTCAAGGTTTGGAGGAAACTGGTACAGGGAATGCCCCGGAAAAACCCTGAACTGGTTGTGTGTCATTTATTGAGATGGGGATGCAGGATATGACCCATCCCTCAAAAAATTTAATTTTTCTGGTTGGCCACAAAGAAATATAGCCACACAGACCAAGCACAACAACAGAACCAAAGAAAGAATAGAGAAAGGAGGCCAAGAACAATTCAATGCATGTCAAGGTAGCCCTGCCCAGCAAGCTAACAGCTAGCAACCTCTCTTAAATATATTTGAGCACAGATGCCATATGCTTCTCTGACTGGTTGCGTTTCTAACACCTGGCGGGTTGGTTTTATCTGTTTCAGCGCCAGCTGGAACCAGTTGTGACAGGCTCAGAGCAGTACATGGCCTCCTTCCGCAAAGGACACCCCTGCAGCACCTTGCTAGCGAAACCCTGAAATTTATGCCCAATAAACCATGAAAGACTGTTCTGAAGACAAGGCTCTGTCAAAGCATGCAGGCATGGGGATAGGAAAGCCAAAGCCCACCTAGGGATGAATCTGGGCACAGAAAAGGCTGAAAGTACTCGATGCCACCTTTGTTGGATTCTTTATTAATAATATTTACCGTCAGAATTCCAGGCCCCTGAGGTCAGTGGGAAAGTCCAGAGCAAGGAAGACCAAGGTCCTCCTCAGCTGATGAGGATCAGGTTGAAAGAACTTTAAAACAAACCGAACACACACAAGTCCTTCTGACCTGACAGGATGCACCCACAAGTGCTGAAGGAGCTGAGCAATGTCTTAAGAGGCCGCTCTTGATTATCTTTGCAAGTTGATGGGGACTCGGGCAAGTTCATGAGAACTGTAAAAAGTAAATGTCACTCATCTTCAAGAAGGGCAAGAAGCAGGATATGGGGAATGACAAGCTGGTCAGCCTCACCTCGGTCCCTGAGAAGATGACGTTAAAAAGGATCCAGGGAAACATTTCACATGTATGAAGGACAAGATGATTGGGAGTAGTCAGCATGGATATAAGAAGGAAAAAAATGTGTTTAACCAATGTGATAGCCTTCTGCAATGAGATGACTGGCTTGGTGGAGGAGAGAAAAGCAGTGGATGTTGTTTATCTTGATCTTAGGAAATCTTTCAATGCTGTCTCCCACCATATGCTCATAGACAAACTGATTACGTATGGGCTAGATGAATGGACAATGAGTGGGACTGAAAACTGTCTGAACTGCTGGTCTCAAAGATGTGTCAGCAGCATAAAATCCAGCTGGAGGCCATTACTACCTCAGGGTTCAAGAATGGGTCTGATGTGGTTTCACATCTTTATGAATAACTTTGATGATGGGGCAGAGTGCACCTTCAGTGAGCTTGCACATGGTACAAAACTGGGAGCAGTTGTTGTGCTACCGTTCAGAAGAATCTCAACAGGACAGAGAACTAGGCGGACAGGAACCTCATGAAGTTCAGTGAAGAGAAATGCAAAGTCCTGCACATAGAGAGGCATACTGGATGGCTATAAGCTCTTCAGAAGGGATAGGCAGGGAAGGAGAGGCGGCGGGGTGGCTCTGTATGTTAGGGAGTGTTTTGACTGTATGGAGCTTGACAGTGGTGACGACTAGGTCAAGTGCTTATGGCTAAGGATGAGGCAAGGCCAGCAAGGCGGATGTTCTGTTGGGAGTCTGCTGTAGACCACCCAACCAGGATGCAGAGATAGATGAAGCCTTCTACAAGCAGCTGGCAGAAGTCTCGCAATTGCTAGCCCTTGTTCTCGTGGGGGACTTCAACTTGCCAGACGTCTGGTGGAAATACAACACAGCAGAGAGGCAACAGTCTAGGAAGTTCCTAGAGTGTGTGGAGGATAACTTTCTGATGCAGCTAGTAAGCGAGCCTACCAGGGGAGGTGCCTCACCTGACCTGCTGTTTACTAACAGAGAAGGGCTTGCGGCAGATGTCGTGGTCGGAGGCTGTCTTGGGCTTAGCAACCACGATGTGATAAGAGTTCTCGATTCTTGGCCATGTAAAGGGGAGGGGCAGCAAAACTGTTACCATGGACTTCCAGAGGGCAGAGTTTGGCCTGTTCAGGATGCTGCTTGGGAAAGTCCCTTGGGAGGCAGTCCTGAAAGGCAAAGGGGTCCAGGAAGGCTGGGTGTTCTTCAAGAAGGAAGCCTTAAGGGCGCAGAAGTGGCCTGTCCCCATGTGCCGTCAGATGAACCAGTGGGGAAGACGACTGCCCTGGCTGAATAGGGAGCTTTTGCTGGGAGTCAGGGAAAAAAAGAGAGTCTACCACCTTTGGAAGAAGGGGCGGGCAACTCAGGAAGAGTACCAGGATCTTGTTAGGTCCTGCAGGGAGGAAACTAGAAAGGCAAAAGCCCAGCTAGAACTCAATTTGGCCACTGTTGTAAAAGATACCAAAAAATGTTTTTATACGTACATCAACAATAAAAGGAGAGCCAAGGAGAATCTCCATCCTTTGCTAGATGTCGGGGGGAACACTGTCACCAAGGACAAGGAAAAGGCTGAGGTACTTAATGCCTTCCTTGCCTCTGTCCTTAATAGCCAGACCGGTCATCCCCAGGGTACTCAGCCCCATGAGCTGGAAGACAGGGACGGGAAGCAGAATAGAGACCCCATAGTCCAGGAGGAAGCAGTTAATGACCTGCTACACCACCTGGACTCTCACAAGTCTATGGGGCCGGATGGGATCCACTCGAGAGTACTGAGGGAGCTGGCAGAGGAGCTCACCAAGCCACTCTCCATTATCTATCAGCAGTCCTGGTTAACAGGGGAGGTCCCTGGTAACTGGAGGCTTGCCAATGTCACACCCATCTACAAGAAGGGCCGGAAGGAGGATCCGGGGGACTACAGGCCTGTCAGCCTGACCTCGGTGCCGGGAAAGATTATGGAGAGGTCCATATTGAGTGAACTCAACAGGCAAGTGCAGGTCAACCAGGGGATCAGGCCCAGCCAGCATGGGTTCATGAAAGGCAGGTCCCGCTTGACCAACTTGATCTCCTTCTATGACCTGGTGACCCACCTGGTAGATGATTGAAAGGCTGTGGACGTCATCTACCTGGACTTCACCTTTGAAGTGCCTTTGACACCATCTCCCATAGCATTCTCCTTGGGAAGCTGGCAGCTTTGGTTTGGATGGGTGTAGTCTTTGCTGGGTAAAAAACTGGTTGGGTGGCCGAGCCCAGAGAGTAGTTGTGAATGGAGTTAAGTCCAGCTGGCGCCCGGTCACGAGCGGTGTTGCCCAGGGCTCTGTTTTGGGGCCAGCCTTGTTTAATATCTTTATCAATGATCTGGATGAGGGGATTGAGTACGCCCTCAGTAACTTTACAGATGACACCAAACTGGGTGGGAGTGTCGAACTGCTGGAGGGTAGGATGGCCCTGCAGAGGGACCTGGACAGGCTGGATTGATGGGCCGAGGCCAACTGTATGAGGTTCAACAAGGCCAAGTGCCGGGTCCTGCCCTTGGGTCAAAACAACCCCATGCAACGCTACAGGCTTGGGGAAGAGTGGCTGGAAAGCTGCCTGGCCGAAAAGGACCTGGGGGTGTTGGTAGACAGCCGCCTGAACATGAGCCAGCAGTGTGCCCAGGTGGCCAAGGCGGCCAACAGCATCCTGGCTTGTATCAGGAATGGTGTGGCCAGCAGGAGCAGGGAGGTGATTGTCCCCCTGTACTCAGCGCTGGTGAGGCCGCACCTGGAATACTGTGTCCAGTTTTGGGCCCGTCACTACAAGAAAGACATTGAGGTGCTGGAGCGAGTTCAGAGAAGGGCAACAAGGCTGGTGAAGGGTCTGGAGCAGAGGCCTTATGAGGAGCGGCTGAGGGAACTGGGATTGTTTGGCTTAGAGAAGAGGAGGCTGAGGGGAGACCTTAGCGCTCTCTACAGCTACCTGAAAGGAGGTTGTAGTGAGGTGGGTGTTGGTCTCTTCTCCCATGTAGTTAGCAATAGGACGAGAGGAAATGGGCTCAAGCTGCGCCAGGGGAGTTTTGCATTAGATATTAGGAAAAATTTCTTCATGGAAAGGGTAGTCAAGCATTGGAACAGGCTGTCCAGAGAGGTTGGTGGAGTCACCATCCCTGGAAGTGTTCAAAAAACAGGTAGACTTGGAACTTTGGGACACATTTTAGTGGACATGGTGGTGTTGGGTTGATGATTGGAATGATGATCTTAGGGTCCTTTCCAATCTTAATCATTCCTAGTTTTTACTTTCATTAAAAAACCATCCAGCCACCAAGCCAGGAAACGTGAAATTTCTACTCTACCCTTAATTGCTTTAGTGATGCACTTGGTAATGTTAGGTTAATGGTTGGACCGGATGATCTTAAACGTCTTTTCCAACCTAAATGATTCTACGGTTCTATGAGATTGTGTCAGCAGTCACCTAAATGACCAGGAAGACCAATGGCAAGAGGAGAGTCATGCAATTCCAGGTGTAAGGAGGCAGCGCCCTGGGGTCCTTTGTGTTTCAGGCTTCCACAGGGGATTGAAATCTGATGTCTCTCTATTTATGAAGGTTCTCGTACATATTTTCTAGGAACTGTGAAAAAGGATACAAAAGTGCCAGTAACCAAAAGTCCTTCACCTTTTCCTTTCTCCTGTTGGAGTTTAGCCGCAGTGGCTCTTTGGTTGATCTGTTCAAGCACGTAGATAGCTACATCCACAGCAAGGTTAGCTCCATGGTGGTCACACATGTAGTCTGCAAGTTTAACTGGATTGTTGGCTTTCTTGAGCAAATACTTGGATAGATTAGCCATCTCATCATAATCAATATATGATAATTTATACTTAAAGGTCTCAAAAATATGCAGAGTAAGGTCCTCCAGTGCTTCCAAAAGGAAGTCCTTGGTATTCTTCTCTTGCCATCGTAGTATGCTAAAGGTACCCTGGAAAACAGCAGCGGTTCAACAACAAATTGTCTGACAGCCACCAGGCACATCCTGGGAGGAGATTCACTGACTGTTGCAGGGCAGTGGCTGCAACCTGTATGCTGCTGGAGCTAATCCCCATGCCAGCAGAGGCACTGATAGCTCTCCTGTGTTAATTCTTCCAGGAATCTGTTAGTCCACAGAGCGTGGATCACTACACCTTTCATTTTACCCACTTTCTTGGCCGCAGATGCAGGAGGGTAAAGTGCTCTTAGATCAGGGTAGCGAATGGGGCTTTCTCCAAGTGACATGCTAGTATATGGATAAAGTGGATTCCTCAGCCATTCCTTTTTGAACGATTACCAAAACCCTGGGAGGAGTTTCCACACGCAGCCAGAAAGGGGCTTATTGAAAAGTGGAATATGACCTGTGCGTTGGCCACAAACACACTGTCCAAAGGGGATGTTCCTTCACCCTTTCTTGTGTATGGCTTTTTCAGCGGCAAACCGTGAAGGCTCCAGGATTCACCAGGGAAAGATTGAGCATGAGGATGTAGTCCCCACACCTGCACAGCAAATATGTCAACCAAACATTGAGAGTGATGATACGGTATTATACTGGAGAAAAAGGGGTCATCCCCGCCATCATTTCTATATACACTTCACCCTCCACTTACACTGGTTTTAGAGTTACTTTCTGTTGGCTGGACGCATTTTGTGTGGCAAGTATGGCTGAACCCAGTCTTGTACAGTCCAACTCTGTTATACAAATGTCATACAACCCTTGAAGCATCCATTGGGTCTGTTCTGATAATATTACTGATGGCTTAATTTTCACTGGTTTAAAACCCTGCTGCTTTTTTTTCACTTATAACTATAGTGTGCAACTGCTTTCTGCACTGTTCCTGAAAACTTGTGAGTACACACAAGTATACTTTCGCTGGTTTGTACTCTTCCAAAACTAAAAATGCAAACAGCTTTTATGAGATAAAGTGGATGATCAGGGAAAGTGTATGAAGGGATATTCTTTAGGATATAGAAGTATGGTTTTGGCTTGCAACAAGCTTACCCGAGGTTCTTCAAAACTATTCAGCAATTGGAAGAGGAGGAAGAGGATCTATTTCTTGGGGCGGGGGGATGAGGGGGTGGGCGAGAGGGTGGGAGAGAGGCTCAGTTCCTTATATGTATGAAGCAGAAATATCCCATGCAGGAAAAAGTCTAAGGGAAGTTGTGATCCAAACCTCACTGCAGGTGCCTTATGTCCTGACGCAGCCAGACAGCATCAAATCTCACACCCCTGCTCCACCTGGCAGCCAAATATAAGCACCATGATCAGGCTGCGAAGCCTTGCAGGGGACTGAGCACTCACTTGTCATCCTGGGCCTAACATTACAGGTCCCTCAAGCAGCCCTGCTCCAGGGCAGCCTCAATTCCTCCAAAACATTTGTTCACAACAAGAGCATCTCCTTAACCCCTCTGGCTGTGCAGGAAAGACAGAAATCCAGAGCCAGGAACAAAACAGGAGTGAAGTGCTCATGGTCAGACAGCTGAGTGACGGACTCCTTACACTCTTCTACAGGGATCACCATGCTGAGGCCTCATCTCATGTCCGGGAAGAGCTGCATTAATCTCTCAGAGGGGCCATTTCTAAGGCACTGGTTGATCTGTGCCATGAAACAGGAGATGCTACATTCCTCAGAATCACCCCTCTGACAAATAGGGACAGGGTTTGGGCTGACTCTCAGACACTGAGCAATGCAGGCAATGCCCAGCTCTGCAGCCGGGGCCCAGGACCCCCTGCACACCCTGGCCCCAGAGACAAGAGGTGCTCCTCTTGTCAGTACAGGGCAGTGGGCAAAGTCCTGAAGTGCCTGGCCATGAGGTGCTCACCGTGTAGCGCTACAGAACAGGTCCAGCAGAAGGTGGAGATCAGAGGGTCTGTTCCAAAAGAGCAACAGGGTCAGGGAGCTGCAGAAATTCTCTGGTCCCTGCCCAAGCAGAGTTTCCCTTTTGACAGGCAACTCAGCATCTGCCCTCCCTCCTTCCTTCCTCACTGGGCTCCACTCCCCCCCTTGCCTGCAGGGCCAACATCTCAGAGCGGCTGGGCACGGGTCCAGCTGCACCCGGCACTGGATAAGGCAAACATGTTTTCTGTGAGGGACAAGTTTGAAAGGATTCACTCCTCCATCCCTGGGAACTGTCTTTGAAAGAGTAGGTGAATTGGCCAAAACAGAAACGCTAAGTCAATGACGAGACAAAACACTCCCTAACATAAAGAGCCACCCCACCGCCTCTCCTTCCCTGCCTATCCCTTCTGAAGAGCTTATAGCCATCCAGTGCAGCACTCCAGTCATGAGAGTCGTCCCACCATGTTTCTGTGAGGGCGACTATGTCATAGCTATCCTGCTGCACAAGGGCTTCCAGCTCCTCCTGTTTGTTGCCCATGCTACGTGCATTGGTGTAGATGCACTTGAGCTGGGCTATCGATTTCGCCCCCAATGTTGCCATGCCGCCCCTGGGCTCCTCACTAGCGGGCCCGTTTATATCCCCTTCCCCCAGCAAATCTAGTCTAAAGCCCTCTCAATGAGTCCCGCCAACTCATGGGCGAGAATCCTTTTCCCCTTTGGAGACAGCTGTTCTCCATCAGCTGCCAGCAGGCCCAGTGCCATGTAAACCTCCCCATCATCAAAAAACCCAAAAGTCTACCGATGGCACCAGGCTCTGAGCCACCTGTTAATCAGGTGAGTTTTCCCATTCCTTTCAGCGCTCCTAGCTGCCATTAACGGGATTGAGGAAAACACTACCTGCGCTCCCGATCTTGCGACCAGTCGCCCCAGTGCCCTGAAGTCCCTCGTCATTGCTGTAGGACTTCTCTCTGTAATCTCATCACTGCCAACCTGTACAACCAGCAGCGGGTAATAATGGGAGGGCCTTACGAGATCGGGGAGTTTCCTAGTAACGTCCCTAACCCAGGGCCCAGGGAGGCAGCAGACTTCCCTGTGGGATGGGTCCGGGCGGCAGATCGGGCCCTCAGTTCCCCGCAGGAGGGAATCGCCTACCACAATTGCCCTCCTTTTTTTCTTAACAGGGGCAGTGGTAATCCATGGGGTTGACTGACTGGCCCTCAGCAACCCCCTGGCTGGACCTTCACCTTCACCTCCCTCCCCACTTGCCTGGCCCTCGACTTCCAGAGCCCCATATCTGTTATGCAAGGGCAGCTGGGAAGGTGCGGGAGGCTGGGAGGGGATTTGCCTGCTTCCCCAGGCAGGGAGCTGTTTCCATTCCCCCCCATCTCTTGGATCCCCTCCTTCTGCTTGCTGGCAAGAGGGTAGGGGACCCTCCGCTCCTTGTGGGGCCTCCGCCTGCTGCCCTGGGCCCAGGGACGGCAGGGTGCGGCTCCACCAGTCTGTCTCCCTCTCGCGCTCCCTGATACTCCTCAGCCTTTCCACCTCCTCCTTCAGCTCTGCCACCAGGCCGAGCAGATCATCTACCTGGTCACACCGAAGACATTTGCCATCGCCGCTGCCCTCCGGTGCAAGTGACAGGCTCAGGCACTCCCCGCAGCCGGCGACCTGGACGGCGACCTGACTAAGTCTTCAGCCCTAGTAGCTTGACGTATCTCTTTCCTCTGATAGCAATACAGTTTTGAGTTTTTTACAAAATTCTGGTGCCTATGTGGGATAACAAAGCCACCTCACCAGCTGAGGAGCTTTTCCTGCTTAGTGAAGCCTTCCTCTCCCATTCTTGTTTTCCAGAACTGGACAGCCCCATCCTACAGCCCCCTGGAGACTCAGGTAGGTCCCCGCTCCTTCTCATTTCCTTCTCCCCACAGTACATAGAGCATAGCACTGCATCTTTGCGACTACTGAAGTGACCCCTTTCATGCAAGAAAACAAGCCCAATTATTCTAATCCCATGGGGAATGGGAGCAAAAATTTTTACCTTAATACTGACTCATCTGTTTCAGATTTCAACCCATTTTAAAATGAGACTATTATTTATATTAGCGACTTAAACATTTTAAGGTTTACTCAAAACAGCAGAACAAGCATAGAAGTGCTGTGCAGTGGGCATCTGGACATCTCCTGCTGATGGGAAGGAGGGAATAAATCTCTTTTTTATAGAATAGAATAGAATAGAATAGAATAGAATAGAATAGAATAGAATAGAATAGAATAGAATAGAAGAGAAGAGAATAGAATAGAATAGAATAGAATAGAATAGAATAGAATAGAATAGAATAGAATAGAATAGAATAGAATAGAATAGAATAGAATAGAATAGGTTTGGTTTAGTTAAGTTGGAAGGGACCTACAATGATCATCTAGTCCAAGTTTTGCTTCCATGTGCAGCCTTTGCTTTCTTTCATTAAACTGCCTTTATGTTGATCCATGAGTTTTTCATCTTATTTTCTCTCCCTTTCCTGCTGAGGAGAAGGGATGAGAGAGTGGCTTGGTGGGCACCTGGCAGCCAGCCAAGGTCTACCCACCACAGAGATACATACCCAGGCTGTCCTACATGTGACAGGGCAGACAATGTCATCCAGTAGAGGAAGCTGGAGCTACCTGGAGAGCCTGGGGCATCTCCATGAACAGCATATGCCTGGGGTGAGCAGTGAATGGAGCCCCACCGGGTCGGGGTAGATTGCCCAAGGTAGAGTGACCCAAAGGTACGTTGCCAAATCAAGGTATCCTCAGACAAATAAGGTCTGCAATCCCCAAGGGATTCAGTGGGGGCCCAGCAGGCACAAGGAAGGAAGCCTGAGGAGTGATTAATGTCACTCTGAATAAATTACCACCAACTGGATCTAGAGACACACCTGGACACCTCTAGTGCCTTTGGAAATGCTCAATAGACTCTCCAAGCACCTGCCACCTCCACAGACCTCTGGGGAGGGGATTTAGCAGCAGTGGTCCCAACCTAGCTGGCTCGACTTCCCACTCCAACCAGCACGGCCAGTGTGGGTACCACAGCCTGCTTGGTCTGCTAAATAACATTGCCAGCTCACCATCCAGCAGGGAGCATTGGGAGGGGTCCAGGAATGGCCAGACAGATCAGAGGAGGAATGGAGAGATATCAGAAGGGAGGTGACCTAAGCTGGAAGTTTCCTCAGAGAGGAAAATGCCAATGTTCAGGTAACCCAAGACAATACCCAGCCTGTGGGTACCCCAAAGCATTCTCATGGTGCAGAGCCACAAGTTCCTGCTTTCCTGGTGCTCCACCAGATCTGGGAAGTGGCTGAAGAAGGACTGGTGACCCCCACTCCCCATCTCTTAATGCCATAATCCTTCCTAGATAAAAAGCAAGGATAGAACCCTGTGTCAGGACTTGTGCTGAAGGAAGCATGACCCATGAGGCCATGTGAGTTTTCATCTGTCCCTCAGTCTCTTTTCCCAGCAAACATCCTTGAGACAGTCTCCCTCAACACACGTCTGCCAGCCCTTACCCCAACAGTTACCCTGAGACAAGGCTCCTCGGCTGTAGACCAGTTGCAGGACTGGATTCAAGTTGCGACCACAGGAAGATGAGTCCTCTGCGTGGCTGGAAGCCTCTGTGAGCCCCCATGGAAAAGGAAACATGTTGAGGACATCCTGACACCCTGTACACCATCCCCATGCTGATGGGGCTCTCAAGAAGCATCCCTAAATCCTAAGATCCAACCTAGCTTCTTGTTGCACCAGCAGTCAGGAGAAATTGCCTAATATTCCAAACACTCCAGTGGAAACAGGCAAATGCACACATGTGCATACACAAACACATGAACACACGATCTTATACACTCACACAGCCATGCACACATAGGATAGACACAGCTGACCATACATAGATCAGTGCCACTATGGAGCAGTACCTTTACAGCCACTACACCACCAGCAGCACGTGTGCAAACATGACCAACACAACTGTCCCCATGCTGTTCTCCCCTCAGGCTGATCGGGTGTGAAGGTCACAAGTGGTCCTGCATCTCCTGTAGCACACAGCCACAGGCACACACACCTGCAGTCCTTCCTGTGCATGCCTGAGCTTTGGGTCTGCCCAGGTGCCCTGCCCAGACTTGGGGCTATTACCCACTGGGCAGCTCCAACCCTGGGTCTGTCCACATCCTGGTATCCTCCTCCAGCCAGCCCTACTTAGAGTCGGCCAGCACAGTGTGTACATATATTCACCCCCAAACACATACACAATAGTGAACACACTCAGAGCAAATAGCCTGGAACAGACTTTAATAAGAAGGCAAGACAGACCACAGTGATCAGGCACAGGGTTTGGCCACAAGCAACCCAGGAGATTTCTGGAGGGTGTTGAAGACATTTTGACACAGGCAGTTGATGAGCTGACTAGGCCTGCTCTCTTACTGATAGACAAGGGGGATCTGGATGCAGCTGTGAGTGTTGAGGGCAGCCACTGCTGCAATAGTCTATGAGATGGTAGAGAAGTAGGACAACTGGCAGAATCGCCGCACAGGACTGCAGGGGGATGTTTTTATGTAGTTAAGGATCTGCTTGGACTGTCCTGGAGGGCAAAGGGGCTGTGGGTTATTCTTGGATCTTCAGGGACAACATCCTCAAAGCCCAGAAACACACCAGCCCAGTGTGCCGTGAGTCTAGCAGGGCCTGGCAGGAGGTCATTGAGGATGAACAGGGACCCGCTGACTTTGGAATTCAAACACGGGAAGGAAGTGCAGAGAAAGTGGAGGGGGAACAGGCTCTGGGAAGCAGATAGGGACATGGCCTGTGAGTGCAGGGGTGGCTCAGGAAAACTAATGCTCGGCTGTAGCTGGAACTAGCCAGGGATGGGGAGGGTAACCAGTAAGGCTTCTGTAAGTGCACTATCAGCGCAAGGAAAGCAGCTAAGGGGAACTTGGTTCTTGTGCCCAGTGGGGCAAGGAAAAGGTGAAGGAATTCATTGACCTTGTGTTTTCTGGGTAAGATCTGCCCAGAGGCCTCCCTGGTCCCGAAATCTTCTCGTGGTGTCTATGGTAGTGAAGCTTCACCCATGGTAGAAGAAGATGCCACTAGGGATCAGTGATGCCATCTGGACACACACCATGGGACCAAATGGAATGCAACCAAGGGTGCTGGGGGAGCTGACTGGTATCATTGCAAGGCTGCTCTTGATCATCAAGAGACGGCAATGTCATGGCAGTTGGGGATT
The DNA here is from genome assembly GCF_030463565.1 of Pelecanus crispus. Classification (NCBI taxonomy): domain Eukaryota; kingdom Metazoa; phylum Chordata; class Aves; order Pelecaniformes; family Pelecanidae; genus Pelecanus; species Pelecanus crispus. Next base: position 25,058,092 of record NC_134649.1, on the reverse strand, counting down.
TCTGATGATTGGGAAAAGGCTGACAGCACATCTGATTTCAAGCAGGTCAGAAAGGGAATCTGGGGAATGACTGGCTGGTTAGTGTCACCTCAGTCCCTGGGAAGGTGATAGAGCAAATCCTCATGGAAGTAATTTCCTTTCACAGGAAAGATGAGATTTGGAAGAGCCACTGAAGGGAAATGGAGATCATCCCTGACAGGCTTGGCTGTGGGCAAAAGGGGAAAGCAGGGTATTTTCTTCACTTTACCTAGGGCATAGGTGGGACACCTCACCTACAGTTTTCTTACAGCTAAATTGGTGAGCTATTCACTAAATGAATCAGCCATAGGCGGGTGGAAACTTGGCTGGTCCATTAGGCCAAAATGCTGTGATCAGTGGTACAAAGTACACCTGGTAGCTGGTTACTAGTGGCATCCCTGAGTGATCCAACACGTGGCATGACACAGTTTGATATCTTTATTAATGGCCTGGACAAAGGAACGGAGCCCTTTCATAGCATGTTTGTGAGTGATGCCAAGTTGGAGGTGTGCTCCTGAGAAGTCTCCTCTGGTTCCTTCTAGCGTTGAGCTCCTGATAATGTCCAGAGGTCTTTTCCATTCCGAGTTACTCAGGGAGTTAATGAATCTGTCCTGAAGAGCTCTGTAAAGACAGAATAGGCAGAGGAAGAAGAAAAGACAGTGAGGCAGAAGACAAGGTATGAAACGTCAATATAAATATAGTAAGTAGTTCCTCAGAACAAAATTTCTCCAAGTGTCAGTAGGAAATGTATTTTGTCGAGTAACCATATATATGTATACCTATGCCTTTACCTACACCTGCACACACACACACATATATACACACTCATATAGAAAGACACATTACACAGACAACAGGGATATGATCAGATTAGTGCAAATCTGGCCATCCAAAACCAGAACATTTCATTGAAGCTTGTCATCTAGCTTTTCTCTATCAGCTCAGCACAGAATCACAGAGCCACTGAGTTGGGAAGAGACCTCTAGAAATCACCTAGTCCAGCCCCCCTGCTTAAGTGGGGTCAGCTAGAGCCAGTTGGCCATAACTGTGTCCAGCCTGCTGATGAATATTTCATGGATGGAGACTCCACAGTCTCTCTGGGCCATGTGTTCCAGTGCTTGGCCTGCCTCACAGCAAAGGACTGTTGTTGTGGTTTAACTTCAGTCGGCAACTAAGCACCACACAGCTTGCTCACCCTCCCCCCCCCCAGCAGTAGGATGGGAGGGAATCAGGGTGAAAAAAAGAAGTAGAACCTGTGGCTTGAGATAAAGGCAGTTTAATAGGACAGCAGAGGAAGAGAAAGTAATGATAATGATGATAAAAGAATATACAAAACAAGTGATGCACAATGCAATCGCTCACCACCTGGTGACTGATGCCCAGCCAGTGCCCAAGCAGCGGTCACTGTCCCCCGGCCAACTCCCCCCAGTTTATATACTGAGCATGACGTCATACGGTATGGACTATTCCTTTGATCAGTTTGGGTCAGCTGTCCTGGCCGTGCCCCCTCCCAGCTTCCTGTGAACCTGGCAGACCACAGGAAGCTAAAAAGTCCTCGACTAGTATAAACACGACTTAGCAAGAACTAAAACATCAGTGTGTTATCAACATTATTCTCACAATAAATCTAAAACACACCACCATACCAGCTACTAGGAAGAAGATTAACTCTATCCCAGCTGAAACATGGACAAATATTTTCTTGTGTTCAAATGAAATCTCGTGTTCCAATGTGTGACCATCACCTCATGTCCTGTCACTGGACACCACTGACAAGAGTCTGTCTCCCTCTTCCCTCCCTCCCAGCAGGTATCTATACACATTAAGAGGCGCTCTCAGCCTCTCCTCATATGAATGGTGCTCCAGTCCTTAAAATATCTCTGTGGCCCTGAACTGGACTCACTCCAGTATGTGGTGCTTTTCTGTGACTCCTGTTCCTGCACAGAAGAATCAAAGAAAGACAAAAAAAAATCATAAAAGATGATCATAAAGACCCTGCTATAGACAATAATGCTCCCCAAGAGCTCTGCAGAGAGCCAGGAAGGTTATAGTAGGCATCACAAAAATTCAGGAATCCCAAGGCTTGTTCTGACAGGTGATTGGGTTCCACCTGAGAGGCACTGCTGGGCACGTGTACAGGGCTGGGAGAGAGTGTCAAGAGATGGCAGTGAGAAACAGCATGGTTCATGAGGGCTTCAGCAAATCCTTCCAGTTATGTTTCAGCCCAGAAATGAAAAGCAGTTGATATCTGTGGGTGGAGGAGGTGACTGCTGGGAATATGTCAGGGCTGAAGGCCCCTCTGAAAATCAGAGATGATGGAGATGTTTCCATCCTGCATTTATGCCTCATCCTGCGAGATGGCAATTGCCTGCTTCTGGGGGGTGATTGGACACAGCTTATCATGCTCCATGAGCTGACCTTGCTCTTCTCTACTCCTTCACTCCCCACACTTGCCTTGATATAAGAAAACACCCGTCAGCCTGAAAAGCACATGAACCTCCTGGAGTGAGGTCCCATCACTGCAGGAAAAGAGGGAAATGTTTGTGAGACACATGTGAGTGCAGGGAGAGAGTGGTGTGTGCATAGCAGTGAGTGTGTTAAAGGCAGAAAGACAACCTGAAAGAACATGACAGGATGGTCATGCTGAAATGAAATAGATTGAGTTTTTATTCTGAGTCAGCACAAGAAGGATGTGTATTTCTTTGCTGGGATATGGAGTGAGGATTCAAGCAATTCTGGGGCTGGGACATCTTGGGTGATAGAGGATTAGCAGCACTTTGAAATAAGCTGGACAAGTTGTGGGGAACTCATAGGCATTGGCAAATCCTCAGAAAACCATAGCTTTGTGTTTGCAGCAACAGCCAGTGAGGATGGAAGAACATCAGTAAAACCTGGGACATCATGGTGTCAGGGTGAGGTGGGGAAGCAGGGGGTGGGGTGGTTAAAGTCTGCAAGGAAACAGGCACAGGCATAGGACAGTGTAGGACAGCGCGGTAGGGCGGACACAACCAAAGGCCTTGGTAGGGCAGTTCTCCATCCCCCCAGCAAAACTGAGGACCTTGTCCTCTTGGCTATGGCTGTTGTCTCTTCCACTGAGGCCCACGAGAGGACACGAATTCATTCAATGAGGCCCCAGGGCCTCGCTGCTTCCTCACCCTCCCCCCTGCCTCAAGTCCTACCACGGTCGTTCACTCAGCATTGCACAACTCTCACGTAACACTTCCCCCAGAAAAAGCCCTGAGCATCCCGTGAGTGAAAGGACCCCCTTTCCGAGGGGATGGGGGGGCAGGGCTTGGACATACTGGTTAGTGAAACATATTAAGTGCTTTCAGAGCCACCTCCACATTTGATTTTCCACCCTAACCAGTGCCTCTGACTTCCTGCTTCACCAGTCCCCAGGGATGAGCACCTTGTTGTCCTGCAACCCCACCATTTCTCTAATCAGCCACTGGGGACTTATACCAGCCTTGTTCATAGCTGAGGCTTTCTCTACTGAGGTCTGTAGCTGCATGATTCAGCCTGTTGTCACCAATTACCACAGTCACAGAATGGTGTTTTGTAATTGCCAACAAACAAAAACAAAGGAAGGCATAGTTCCAAAGACATTCCTCAGCTGTATAATAAGTCCATGTTACCTCCACTGAAGTCTACATTCCACAGTGGATAACCTTGGACCAATGGAAAATACCTTTTTTTTGTCAAGAACAGATCCCAAGACCCCCCAAAGCACTCCCTACACTGGACTCTATTTATTGATATCCTCTTTGCACACAGTGAGTCACATGCTGAAGTTGCGAGCTCCCTTGATTCATAGAGGGAAGTGAAGAGACAAAGTGAATTAAATGTGCTATTTTGAATAGCCTATGTTTCATATCTAAACAGAGCTGGAAGCAATGAAATGTGAAGGAGTTGGATAGATCACCCTATTATTTCTTTGCCATAAAGCAATGACCACAACTGCTAGCACTTCCCTCATATCATCCCTGGATTTGAGCTGGTCAAATCTTTATGGGATGTACAATGGCATAATACCATGGCCCAAGTGTCAGACCCCGCCAATACACAGAGGCTCGGAGCACAGCTGCATCAAGAAGCCCAGAGCACAGCTGAGGAAAGCAAATATCACTGCTTGAAGGGCAAGAAGGATGACCCAGGGAACTACAGGCTGGTCAGCCTCACCTTGATCCCTGGGAGGTGATGGAGCAGCTAATCCTGAAAACATTTTCCAGGCACACGATGGACAAGAAAATCAGCAGGAGTACTTAGCATGACTTCAATAAAAAGAAGTCACGCTTGATCCACTTGATAAACTTCTACAATTGAATGACAGGCCTGGTAGATGAGGGAAAAGCCGTGGCTATCATCTGCCTTGACTTCAGCAAAGCTTTTGACACTGTCTCCTGTAAGATTGCCATAGAGAAGCTGGTGAAATATGGACTGGAAAGGAAGACAAGGAGGTGGATTGAAAACTGTCTGAATCTCTGGACCCAGAGCGTGGTGATGCGTGGTGCAAAGTTTAGTTGGAGGCCAAGGACTAGTGGTGTTCCCCAAGGGTCAGTAATGGGTCCAGTCCTGTTTAACATCTTCATTAACAATCTGGATGCTGAGGCAGAGTGTACTCTCAGCAAGTTTGCTAACACCATCAAACTGGGAGGAGTGGCTGATAGGCCAGACGGTCTTGCTGGCACCCAGAGAGACATCGAGAGGCTGGAGAAATGGGCCAACAGGAACCTCATGAAGTTCAACAAGGAGAAATGCAAAGTTCTGCAACTGAGGAGGAACAACCCCAGGCACCAGTACATGATAGGGGCTGCTGGAAAGCAGCTTTGCAGAAAAGGACTTGGGAGTCCTGGTGGACATTAGGTTGAGCATAAGCCAGCAATGTGCCCTGGCTGCAAAGAATGCTGCCAGCAGGTCAAGGGAGGGGATCCTTCCCCTCTGCTCAGCACTGGTGAGACCACACCTGGAGAGCTGTGACCAGCGCTGGGCTCCTCAGTACAAGAGAGACATGGACATATTGGAGACAGTCCAATGAAGGGTCACAAAGAAGGTGAAGGGACTGGAGTATCTCTCATGTAAGGAAAGGCTAAGAGAGCTGGGACTGCTTAGCCCAGAGAAGAGGCTCAGGGGGGGATCCTATTCATGTCTACAAATACCTGAAGGGAGGGTGCAAAGAAGACAGAGCCAGGCTGTTTCTAGTGGTGCCCAGTGACAGGACAAGAGGCAGTGGGCACAAGCTGTGACACAGGACGCTCCATCTAAACATCAGGATACACTTTTTTACTGTGAGCGTGACCAAGCACTGGAACGGACTGCCCAGAAAGGTTGTGGAGTCTCCCTCTGTGGAGATATTCAAAAGCTGTCTGAACACAGTCCTTGGCAACTGGCTCTAGGTGGCCCTGCTTTAGCAGGGGGGTTGGACCAGATGGCCTCCAGAGGTCCCTTCCAACCTCAACCATTCTGTGATTCTATGGTTCTGTGTTCCTGTGATTCTCTGATTACACACAGTTGCTTTGCCCATCTAGTGAGTGCAAGGGTGCTGGAGACTTCCTCAGGTTGCTTACAGGAGGCTTTGTCCATTTCCTCACCCCGAGTGAGTGGTTCTAACTCCCACCACAATGTCACCTTCAGTGGTGTTTCCTGTATATCTTGCCCACAAATGCTCACTCAACCTGTCATCTGTCCCATGGAGAGCTCCATACATTTGAGCTTCCCCAGCTCACAGAGGGTATCCCTCAGCTTCATTCTCTCACTCCCCCCCCCATAAAGCTAAAAAGCTTAGCTAAAGCTCCTAAAAAGCTTGTATCTATCCATCACAGCACCCAAAGCTGTGCAAGCTGTCACAGCCATGGCAACACAGCAGTGTTGGCATGAGGTGCTCCAGGTCCTTCTGCCCTTGTCTGAGGATGAGGGTATTGGTGCATACCTGGGTGGCAGCAGCTCAGCAAAGTCTTCTCATGGGGAAAATTGGAACCAAGCACCCCATGAATGCAAAGGCTTTACTTCAGAGCAAAGACATGCTGGAATGGATCACAGGTGGTAATATGCTGATGAAACAAGATGTCCAATGAAGACAACAAACCCTGCAGTCTCCAAGGCCAGAAGAAATCAGGCCTGGGCTGTGCAGCCCTTGCAAAAGGAGTTTGCTGCCCAAGGTGACTTCTGCAGCACCTTGTGACAATTTTCAGGAACATGAGGTACCACTGAGAAAGTCCCTGGGTGAGGTAAGCCTGTGATCCAGCCATACTGTGGACATCAGTGGCATGTTTTTTCTTTATATCATCACCAGGTTGTGTGGGAGTGTTGATCTGCTTGGGAGTAGGAAGGCTCTACAGAGGGACCTGGACAGGCTGGATTGATGGGCCGAGGCCAACTGTATGAGGTTCAACAAGGCCAAGTGCCGGGTCCTGCCCTTGGGTCAAAACAACCCCATGCAACGCTACAGGCTTGGGGAAGAGTGGCTGGAAAGCTGCCTGGCCGAAAAGGACCTGGGGGTGTTGGTAGACAGCCGCCTGAACATGAGCCAGCAGTGTGCCCAGGTGGCCAAGGCGGCCAACAGCATCCTGGCTTGTATCAGGAATGGTGTGGCCAGCAGGAGCAGGGAGGTGATTGTCCCCCTGTACTCAGCGCTGGTGAGGCCGCACCTGGAATACTGTGTCCAGTTTTGGGCCCGTCACTACAAGAAAGACATTGAGGTGCTGGAGCGAGTTCAGAGAAGGGCAACAAAGCTGGTGAAGGGTCTAGAGAACAAGTCCTGTGAGGAGCGGCTGAGGGGACTGAGAGGTTGTTTAGCCTGCAGGAAAGTAGGCTCAGAGGAGATAGATCTTCCTGCAGGGCAGGTCCTGCTTTTGGGAGGGTGCTGTGTGGCTCAGGGCTGCTCACACATCAAGATCACCCCCAGGGCATCTCTAGCAGAGACTTTTCAAGAGGTAGCTCAATGCAGGGATTACTGTAAAGATAAGGATCTTACTTGTGTTTTCATTTTCCTTCTTTAGGGGTGGTGGGGTATGGGGAAGTGAGAGATGGAAAAGGAGCTCTCAAGTTTGAACAAGTCACTGAGATGCCTTGTTTTTAACTTTAAGTGGTTAGCAGGTCTGCTAGGAGCCTTGTAAACTTCCTTCAGCCACTCCTCTGCCTGTGGACAGCATTAGCATCACTTTTGCTGGACCCTTCAGGATTGTTCTGACCTACCCTATCACACCTGCAAACATGAACATGTGCCTAGCCAGTGCCCTGCAAAAAGGAAGATTTCTATAGGGCTGAGTGCACAAAGTTTGGGATGGCGTCTGTGAGCACTGACAGGGAAAAGACATGGGAGAGGGAAACACCTCCCAGAAGGAAAATCTCCCGGCAGCAGGGATATGATCAGAAAATGAAAGGAAACTTAAAACCAGAAATGTTGTGGGAGGGAGAATTCGGAAAACTCTGACTGATCCGTTTCAATGCACACAGCTTCCTCCGAGCAACCTTCCTTGCCTCCTTTCCCACCCAGCAAAGCCTCTGTCTGCCCTCAGGGCTGTGAGGTTCAAGGCTTGAACCACCTCCTCTGCAGCCAGAGCTCCAGAAGATCAGTGGTGCATCTCTCCAGTCATGTGCCCATTTCTGTCTGCAAAGGGGCTGAGTGCAACTGCCTCGCAATGTTGATGTCTGGGAGGTAGCATATGCAGCTGGGTAAGAACTCTTTCCTGTGTGCCTCTCCTCTCCTCTCCTCTCCTCTCCTCTCCTCTCCTCTCCTCTCCTCTCCTCTCCTCTCCTCTCCTCTCCTCTCCTCTCCTCTCCTCTCCTCTCCTCTCCTCTCCTCTCCTCTCCTCTCCTCTCCTCTCCTCTCCCAGCTACACTGTTAACATATTTTTCCTTGTTAACCCACTTAGTGTTATTGGTACAGTTATCTTATTCTTGTTGCCAGGCTCTCTGGGGGTGGGAGTTTCATCTGCAGCATCAAACACTGATCTTGTGGAGCCTTTCACAGGCCATCCTCTTGCTTGGCAGGACTCGCTCTGTTCTCCCTGACTGCAGCAGAAATGTTGAGCATTTCTGACAGGCATGAACACTCCCCAAGTGATATGGAGGGCAGCGGTAAAAAAAACCCCACACTCTAAACTTCCTTTTGCAATCCCTGTTCCTTAGCAATGGAAATACAGATGCTGACAAGCTCTTCTGCATTAGGAGTGGTTTCGTCTGAAAAATTTAAACATCAGGACTGGCCCCTACCCCCACCATTCCCATGAACCCACTGCTGCAGAGCAGGGCTGACTCCTCTGGAGGGAGCAGGCAGAGGTGTTGCTCCTCACGGCACACTCAGCCATGGAGATGAAGGAAGGTCTAGAAAAGGAAAAGTGTGTGTGTGTAGCAGGGGGAATGTCTTTGTGAAATGGCTTTGATTTTGCTCAGACACATCTCTCCTAACTATTTAATGTCTTTTCCATCTTGAACAGTGCTGCATGCCCAGAGGCAGCAGATGTCCAACAGCAGCTCCATCACCCAGTTCCTCCTCCTGGCATTTGCAGACACATGGGAGCTGCAGTTCTCACACTTCTGGCTTTTCCTGGGCATCTACCTGGCTGCCCTCCTCAGCAATGGCCTCATCATCACAGCCATAGCCTGTTACAACTGCCTCCATACCCCCATGTACTCCTTCCTCCTCAGCCTCTCCCTTCTCAATGTGGGCTCCATCTCCACCATTGTCCCCACACCCATGGCCAGTTCCATCTGGGAAACAAGAGCCATCTCTTACTCAGGATGTGCTGCCCAGGTCTTTTGCTTTCTCTTGTTAATTGCAGGGGAGTTTTCTCTTCTCACTGTCATGGCCTACAACCACTATGTTGCCATCTGCAAATCCCTGCACTACGGGACCCTCCTGGGCAGCAGTGCCTGTGCCAAAATGGCAGCAGCTGCCTGGGGCAGTGTTTTTCTCAATGCTGTGCTTCACACTGCTGACACATTTTTTACTACCTCTCTGCCAAGGCAATGCTGTGGACCAGTTCTTCTATGAAATCCCCCAGATTCTCAAACTCTCCTGCTCAGACTCCTACCTCGGGAAGTTGGGCTTCTTGTGGTTAATCTTTCTGTAGCTTTAGGGTGTTTTGCTTTCATCATGCTGTCCTACTTGCAGATCTTCAGGGCTGTGCTGTGGATCCCCTCTGAGCAGGGACAGCACAAAGCCTTTTCCACATGCCTCTCTCACCTGGCTGTGGTCTCCCTGTTTATCAGCACTGGCATGTTCACCTACCTGAAGCACCCTTCTGTCTCCTCCCCATCCATGGATCTGGTGGTGGTGGATCTGCACAGGGTGGTACCTCCAAGAGTGCACCCCTTCATCTACAGCGTGAGGAACAAGGAGCTCAAGCATGCCATTAGGAAGGTGATTTCATGAAGTTTCTCAGTCATGATGAACTTCCCATCACTCTCTACAAATGACTCCCATTCTAGGCCTATGCTTTGCTGGTTTTAATTATCATTGTCATCATCAGCATTAGCATTATTATTCTGCTAATTATCATTATCATAATTGTTATCATTCTCATTTTGTGGTAATTTTTGGATATTATGTTCCTACATAAATGTTTGGATTCATCTCACTTCTTTTGGGGAATTAACCTGCTCTGTCTTGCCTGGAGACTATATAAATGTATGATGTCCAACAATGGGTCAGAGCTGACTCTCTCCTAGCGTCTCTGTAATAAAAATGGATCTCCCAAGCACAGTGCCTGGAGACTCAACTTGACTTCCAAGGCTGGTGCCAAGAATCGGCATGAGCAACTGCACCCCAAAAAGGCCTGTTGCTCCCTGGGTTCAGGAGAAAGCAGCTCATTGTCATCGTGTGACCTGTTAAAGATCAAGGGTTGGATTCAGGGCTCAGCTGTTGGTGTCTGGTGACAGTGGAGATGGTGAATGTTCACTGAAGTACATACCCAGGGCTGTCTCACATGTGACCTGGATCATGTCCTTAAGCAGGGGAATCTGGAGCTGCCTGGAGAGCCCAGGAGATCTCCACGTACTGTGTGTGTCTGGGGCGGGCAGTGAATGAAGCTCCGCAAAGTGGTGGAGTCACCCAAAGGGAAAGTGCTAAACGCAGGTATCTGCAAGGAAATACGGACTCTGCAATCCCAGAGGAGGCAGTGGGCACCCAGCATGCCCAAGGAAGGGAGGCTGGAGAGTGATTTATGTTCACCCTTAGGCAATGGCTGAACACGTCTAGTGTCCTTAGAAGTACACCATAGTCCCTTAAACCACCTGCCATATCCACAGACCTCCTGGGAAGGGGGATTAGCAGCAGTGATCCCCATCCAGCTTGGGGCCATATGAGGAATATCCAGAGAGGTCCAGGAATGTCCACCCAAATCAGAGGATGGATGGGGATAGATCAGATGGGGGTTGACCTGTTCTAGAAATCACTTCAAATAGAAAAATACTGGTATTCAGCTAATCCAAGGCAACATCTGGACTGTGGGTACACTAAAGTGTATCTGCACTACATGGTGCAGAGCCAGAAGTCCTTGCTGGTCTGGTGCTCCACCAGGCTTGTGAAGTGGCTGAAGAAGCCTGGCGACCCCCACTCCTTACACTTAGTGCCATCATTCCTCCTGAAGGGTTTCGTGTAGAGGGAGTCTGGGACCCTGTGTCATGTTTTGCACTGAAAGAAGCATGACCCAGCAGCCAGGTGAGTTTCCTGCTGTCCCTCAGTCCCTCTGCCTAACACATGTCCTACAGACAGTCTCCTCCACCCCATTTGCTGGCCAATAGCCCAAATGTCACCCCCAGGCCTGGCCCTTCATGCCTTTTGTTTCCAGCCCTGGCTAGTCACCATGGTCCAGGTTTGCGCTGATCTTTCATAGAATCATAGAATCATACAATCGTTTAGGTTGGAAAAGACCTTTAAGATCATCCAGTCCAACCATTAACCTACACTACCAAGTCCACACTAAAGCAGTCAAGGGTAGACTAAACTAAACCATGTCCCAAAGTTCCAAGTCTACCTGTTTTTTGAACACTTCCAGGGATGGTGACTCCACCAACCTCTCTGGACAGCCTGTTCCAATGCTTGACTACCCTTTCCATGAAGAAATTTTTCCTAATATCTAATGCAAAACTCCCCTGGCGCAGCTTGAGCCCATTTCCTCTCGTCCTATTGCTAACTACATGGGAGAAGAGACCAACACCCACCTCACTACAACCTCCTTTCAGGTAGCTGTAGAGAGCGCTAAGGTCTCCCCTCAGCCTCCTCTTCTCTAAGCTAAACAATCCCAGTTCCCTCAGCCGCTCCTCATAAGGCCTCTGCTCCAGACCCTTCACCAGCCTTGTTGCCCTTCTCTGAACTCGCTCCAGCACCTCAATGTCTTTCTTGTAGTGACGGGCCCAAAACTGGACACAGTATTCCAGGTGCGGCCTCACCAGCGCTGAGTACAGGGGGACAATCACCTCCCTGCTCCTGCTGGCCACACCATTCCTGATACAAGCCAGGATGCTGTTGGCCGCCTTGGCCACCTGGGCACACTGCTGGCTCATGTTCAGGCGGCTGTCTACCAACACCCCCAGGTCCTTTTCGGCCAGGCAGCTTTCCAGCCACTCTTCCCCAAGCCTGTAGCGTTGCATGGGGTTGTTTTGACCCAAGGGCAGGACCCGGCACTTGGCCTTGTTGAACCTCATACAGTTGGCCTCGGCCCATCAATCCAGCCTGTCCAGGTCCCTCTGCAGGGCCATCCTACCCTCCAGCAGATCAACACTCCCACCCAGTTTGGTGTCGTCTGCAAACTTACTGACGGTGCACTCAAACCCCTCATCCAGATCATCGATAAAGATATTAAACAAGGCTGGCCCCAAAACTGAGCCCTGGGCAACACTGCTCGTGACCGGGCGCCAGCTGGACTTAACTCCATTCACAACTACTCTCTGGGCTCGGCCACCCAACCAGTTTTTTACCCAGCAAACACTACGACTGTCCAAGCCATGAGTTGCCAGCTTCCCAAGGAGAATATTATGGGAGACAGTGTCAAAAACTTTGCTAAAGTCAAGGTAAATGACATCCACAGCCTTTCCATCATCTACCAGGTGGGTCACCAGGTCATAAAAGGAGATCAAGTTGGTCAAGCAGGACCTGCCTTTCATGAACCCATGCTAGCTGGGCCTGATCCCCTGGTTGACCTGCACTTGCCTGTTGAGTTCACTCAATATGAACCTCTCCATAATCTTCCCCGGCACCGAGGTCAGGCTGACAGGCCTGTAGTGCCCCGGATCCTCCTTCCGGCCCTTCTTGTAGATGGGTGTGACATTGGCAAGCCTCCAGTCATCAGGGCCCTCCCCTGTTAACCAGGACTGCTGATAGATGATGGAAAGTGGCTTGGCATGCTCCTCTGCCAGCTCTCTCAGTACTCTTGGGTGGATCCCATCTGGCCCCATAGACTTGTGAGCGTTCCAGGTGTCATAGCAGGTCATTAACTGCTTCCTCCTGGACTATGAGGGCTCCATTCTGGTCCCCGTCCCTGTCCTCTAGCTCAGGGGGCTGAGTACTCTGGGGATGACCAGTCTGGCTCTCCTCACAAGGCCAGAGCCCCTGGCCCCTGACTAGGCATCCTAGGGATCCTCTGCTGAACTTGCTCCAGTTTATCGTCGCCTTTCCTTGGTTCTTGTCCTTTCTGCTCTCTTCTGCTTTCTCCTACCGTTCTGGGCACTGGGGTTCTATGTGGGGTTTGTGTTAGCACAGTATTTACAGACTCCCACTCTGTCAATAGCTGTGCTTCAAGCTGGTGGAGTTAGGAAGAGGGGGATGGTGACCGCGCATGCTCTGTTCCCTACTGAAATGCCCACCCTGACACCATCTTGCTGTCACACTGCCTACGTCCAGAGCTGAAAACCAGTGCTTTGCCCTTGACGGGATGTTGGCATGTGCAGAGCCACCATTTGCTGACGGTTCCTTTGCTTGCCGCCATGAAGGAGTGCCTTGGCCTTGCGAGATGCTGCCCGTGTGCTGGGTAGTGGGTGGTCTGATGTGCCCGGAGGTGCTGTGGTCGCCTGTCAGCAGCCCGTGGTGGGATCAGGGCAAGGGTGCTCCCAGGAGCCAGCTCCCCCTGCAGCAGCGCCAGGAGGAGGCTGGCGGCAGCAGCAGCAGCAGCAGCAGGAGGAGGAGGTCAGGATGGCCGAGCGGTCTAAGGCGCTGCATTCAGGTTGCAGTCTCCCTGGGAGACGTGGGTTCGAGTCCCACTCCTGACAGGCCACCTCTCTCTTGGTGGCCTCCTGCATGGCTTCTCTCTCTTGGCCTCCTTCCCCCTCTTAGGTGGAGGCCCCTGGCCCCTCTGGGGTCACTCCTCCGCCTGCTGACCAGGTCTTGTTGTAAGTCCCAGTTCCTGTCAACGAGGACAAAGCTCACGCTCTGCATGCCTCTTGCCTAAAAAATGTTGCTCTTTGGACTTCCTTCAAACATTCGCCAGCAAAGTCCTCTCTCCCTGCTTCCAGAACCACCTTCCGCTTTGAAGGCATTTCAGGGAGTGAGAGCCTTGCATCATCAAGCAGGCTCACACCAAATGATCAGTGCTTTGTCCTTTTGGGTCCTAAAATACCTTGAGGACAGGCACTTCACAGCCTCTCTGGAGCCCTTTTCCCATGCTTACGCACCCTCAGGGCGATCCTTTTTACCCGTGTAGCCGGTCACAAGCTGCCTGTTCAATTTCTGACCACCAGCTCTCATCCTCCGGCCATTGCGGGAATGGCCTTGTGGGCACTGGGAGGCCTCTATGAGATGCCCGCAAAGCATTGTCTTCTCCCACCTAAGCAAGCCTTGCGTCCCCAGGCTCTCCTCATGAGGCCAAAGCCCCTGGCCCCTGACCAGGGATCCTAGGGATCCTCTGCCGAACTTGCTCCGGTTTATCGTCGCCTTTCCTTGGTTCTTCCCCTTTCTTGGAGACTGGGGCAACTTTCCCCTCTCATTAGTCACCAGGGAGATCCCTGCCCTCTGCTCCTCAAGCTGGAGAGCCCCTGAGATGCATCCTTCCCTCTTTCGGGCCCAGTGGCACGTTCTACAGGTGCCGATCCAGGATGTGGCGTTGACCAGCAGGATTTCAAGCCAGAAAGTTTCCCTGAACTGCCAGTTCCTCACCAGCAAACATGGACAGCACCAGTGGGAAGAGGGGCGGGTGGGAGTAAAGGCCCACCAGTAAGAGGCCAGCAGGCACATCGCATCGCTCCAACACTGCTGACGCCATCCCAGCACAGGTTGCATGAGCGCTGGTGGCATTTTTCAGAAGCTCCACGGTCAGGAAGTGTGAGCCACAGAAGAGGTTTTCCCGTGGACACAGGAAGGGGAAGAGGGGACACGCACAAGGTGGTATCAGAGCATGCCGGAGCACGTGGTGATTGAGGGAGATGCTGCGGGAGCTGGGTTTGTTCAGCCTGGAGAAGAGAATGTGAGGGGGCACCCGAGTGCAGTCCTCCGCTGTGTGAAGGTGGCTCTCTGGCTTGCCAAGGCCTACCCTCAGCCAGAAAGACCTCAGGAGCGCAGGACCCAGGAGTGGCCTGGCCTCCTGTGTGGGCCAGCCTGGCCTGAGCTGCAGCTCCCAGGTGCTGGGGAGCTCTGGGACATCTCTGGCTCCCAGTGAAGCCTGTAAGGCGGGCGCAAAGCATCCTCCCCGCAGTGTCCCGCAGGGAGGAGCAGCATCGGAGGCTCCTGTGGTACGAGCAGTTACCATGACCTTGGGGAAGCAAAGAGGTCGGGGGCAAAAGCAGACCCAGCCAGGGCAGTGCTGCCAGGAAGGAAACCAAGGACAAAATGCCCTGAGCAAGGAAGCTGCCTGCACTGGCCCAGAATCCTTTCTCCTCAAGTGCTGGGTGAGACCAGCAGAGCCCCAGGAGCACCCTCCATTGCTTGGAGAGACGCTGTCTCAGCCCCAGAAGGGACATCCGTCCTCCTGCAGCACCACAGCATCTGCATGGGAAAGGGCTGCCCCTTTTCCTCTGCTCAAGCCCCAGCACGGGGGTCCCTCCACCTCGCTGCAAGACCTTCAGCTCTTGCCGCTCCCAGACGCTCCTCCCACCCTGCTGGGTCCTGCAGATCCCAGGGATGGATGAGGAAAGCCCTCAGCAATGCTGCTTCTCCGGGACACGCTTTCAGAGTTGTGACTCTGTAGAGATCTAACCCTTCTCCAGCGACTGGGTGTTGTTTCTCATGCCCTCTCTGAATGTAACCTACCATTTGGCATCTTAGGCTTGCGCATGGCACCATGGTCTGTCTGGTGGGTTCAGAAGTACCGGATGCCAGCCCAGTGCTTCAGGCAATCCAAAGGTTCCAGGTGGCTGTGTCATCAGTGTCCCGGGCTAAGTCTGCGATCCCTTAGGGTGTCCCCACGTATGTTTCCTCCCGTCAGGCTGCTGGGAGGAAGGGCCCTGCTCTCAACACACAGACTCAAACCTTGGCACAAGGAGGATAGCAGCAGTGCAGCTTTTCCCCGCCGTGTGCGTGGACCCTTCTTGGGCAGGCAGTGTGGCGGTCCCAGGGCATGAGGGAAAGCTCCCTCAGGCCACCAGTGAAATGTAGCTCTCTGAGTTTGGAGCAGCCTCGGGAGAGAAAACGGCATTCTCACTGAGGCGGTGAGCCCCGCTTTGGGGCAGAAGGGGCCAGCGTGTCCTGGAAGAAAGGACACGGGTTGGAGGTCAGCCAGGACTGTCCCAGCAGAGGAAGGCAGTCCAGCTCGTGCAACCCATAACAAGCTGCTTTGGGTCCTTCTGCCAGCTCTTCCCTCTGTTGAACGTCTGGGTAAGTGTGTCTGGGTAAAGGCTGCTTAGTATGAGCTACAAGGTGAGAAACAGGAGAGGCAATAACTTACCCAGGCAGATTGACAGGCTGTCCAACACAGGGGTGAAGGGAGGCAGCAGCAGAGACCACAAGTGCAAGCATCGAACCACCGATGGCTGGGTCGTGAATGTACTCTGTGAGGTGCAGTGCTGAAGACGTTCTGCTGGAAACTTCATAACCAGGTCTAAGTATGCGAAAGCAAGATTCTCACAAGTTATCAGCCTGGGTCTTGTAAGAGAGGGCATGCCCTGCTTGTGCAAAGAGCTCTGCCACTCCCTTGAAAGTCCCTTTGAGTAGAGAGTGCCCGCTGGACCCGGAGGAAGGCTGCACATGGTGACGGCCAAGGAGACGGAGAGAGTGCCAGGCTCAGCCGGGAGCATATGGCTCGGCAAGGGTGGCCACAGGGGAAAGACAGCATCTGTCCAGCAGGTCCCATGGTGTAATGGTGAGCACCCTGGACTCTGAATCCAGTGATCTGAGATTCAGATCTCAGTGGGACCTCCAGCTTTTGGCTCCCTCCGGGCTTTCCTCAGCATGTTTACACGGTAACAGCCTTGCTCTTGGGTCAACTGTTTAATGCACGCCGATCTTCCTTCCTTTCCTGCGCTCCCAGCCCTGGGACTGGCAACCGTTTCCCATCTTTGAACGGCACTCACAGAAAAACAGGGTTACCGTGTGTGCGCCATTGCCTTTATTTCCACCCCTGACCATTGCTCTCTCCATTTCTCTGAGGATTTTCTGTCTCTCTTTTGCCCGCTCGTTCATTTTTGATCCTCTGCTGTCACCTAGGGAGCTCGACCCACAGCCGGCAGTGCTCCATGCTTGTGGGTACAATTCATGCCATGGGAGAGGGCTCATTCTCCCTCTTCCTTGCAGAGCACGTGGCCAGCTGAGGGGGGAGGAGGAGAACAAACCACCACAAGTCTCCAGCTATGCTGCACAAAGTCTTTAATGAGAAGGAGGAAATGCGGTGGCGCAGAACAGAGACCAAGAAACTCATCTGCAGGGTTCAGGGAGGCACAGAGCATGGCCCATTTCCCAACAATGAGCTCCACACAAAGCGCTTGCCTTTTCCCATTCTGCTCTACCTGGTGGCAATCCCAGCCCACCAAGAGCAGTCCCTAACTCCGGCACCCTGCCCGCATCAGCAGGAGGTTCAGCAAAGCAGCAGAGAACGAGCCCTTTCTCGAGCAGTGCAGAGCAGAGCAGAGCAGAGCCAGAGGAGGCATGGCGAGGCCTGCTGTACAGCGAGGAGCAGTGTGCACAGGTGCCTCCCGCCAGGTGGGAAGAGGACACCCAGCCCGTCTGGAGCAGTAGGCACGCTCCTGCTGCAAAGTCCCCGTCTTCCTTTGTGCTCCAAAGGGGATGATCCGCCGGCTTCAGCAGTTGAGGCTGCAGCGCGGGGGAGGCAGACACAGCCCTGCCCCCCCCAGACCAAGGGAGCCCCCAGAAGAGATGGGAACCCCGCCGACGCTGAGGGAGCTCCCAACAGCAGCTGACAGGGAGGATCCCACGGCTGTGCTCTGAGGGAAAGAGGTGAGGATGGGGCCCGGCAGGGTCACCACCACCGGGGAGGCCTCGATGGCCACTGTCGAGTCAGCGCAGCGGGCGACACAGGGCTCGCTGCAGCTGCTTGCAAGTGGGGTTGGGCCAGAGGGGCCACAGGGGCGTGGAAGACAGGGTCTGAAGCAAGACATCTCTCGGTGAGGGAGGCAAAGCTGAAACACAGAGCAGGCAGGGAGCACAAACCTCAGTATCAGTCTCTCTTTTCCTCAGCTCTCCCAGTGGACACTCGTTGTTTTAAAGAGAGGCACTGTGCCCACAGCTCCCACAGCCCTCCTTGTGCCCTCTGAGCTGCACAGTGCATCCCACTTTTGGGACAGGACCCAGCACAGTGGATTTAAAGCACCTGTGGAAAGACCGATCATACCCCCATCTCCAGAAGGAGCATTGCTGCATTGAAGAAGGCGCTGGATGCACTTGGCCATTTGGTTAGAGACCATCTGCCTAAGGCAGCAATTCTGGTGGCAGAGCTTCCTGCACCTAAGCCCCATTGATCCCCTTCTGCTTGAAAGAACCTCCCTCTTCCCAGCTCTCCCCAGCACCACATTCTAAAAGGAAAGAGGTGACAGCCCTTGAACATTTCCATTGCAGGGCCAAGCTGAGGCAGCCCAAGTATCAACCTGAGTAGCCACCGTGACAGCAGTTCAGCCCGCAGGGAGAGATGGAGCGGACTCAGGCTTACCTCGTTCCTCGAGGAAAGGGAAGCAAGAGAGGGCGATACAGAGCCTGGAGCCGCGCAGGCTTTTATACTGTGTCCCAGAGCCCTGGGGGGGGCCACAAGCATTCTTTGCTCATGAAGCATCTAAACACCTAGTAGCTGCCGCTTGCAAGGCCTCGCTGGCAATTAAGCCTTTGCCTCTTTCATCTGAAATGTTGTACTCCCTTGTCAATACTATCGAACATTGAAATGATTCATCTATGTCCCAGTTTCAAAAGGCCAAGTAACTCCGAGGTCTCAGGCTAGCTGTGCAGAGATTTTAAGTAGGTTTTCCACTGTATGGATTGCCTTTGTCACTTTGCCCTCTTCATGGTGAGCTTGTCCATGAATCATGGTGACATTCAACCATGAAGGGCACCTCAAGTCAGCTCTCAAGAGCTTTCAGCACAGGTCCTCAGGCTAACCCGGAGAGACATTTCTCCCCACGGGTAGTCATAGACACACACAAGACTGTGGGTAAGTTCAGGCAGAAGGTCAAGACTGCACAATCCCATATGGGAGAAGAGACGCAACTCTCCAGGGATGTGGCCAAGCTCAGTGGCAAGGAGAGACCATGGTGGGCTGGAGGGAAGCCCCCTGCAGGCAGGAGTGATGGCCACAAGGACCTTGCTTATTCTCATCAGGCTCTACCACAGTCTGGTTTTGTGACCAAAGAGATGCCCACATCCTTACCTGAAAGAGACCCACACCCAAACTGGCCTGTTTTGCTCAGCAAGTTCATCTCAGACGCCAGAGGCGTGGATGCCCTGCTTTTCACGAGAGGTGCAGGGAAGGGAGCCAGAAGTTCACGGCCTTTTTTCCTGGCTCAGGGATGGGGTGGCCCATTCCATGCATTTCAAGCTACAAAGGGACGTTGGATCAGTCTCCCAGAGAACCTGGGAGTCATCATGATGCGGAAGAGTTGGGAAAAACCCTGAACTCCAGGCAAGCATGAGTCATCGTGCTGTGGACTTCAGTGGACACGGTGCCCTGGTCTCAGGCGTGCCACGGATAACAGAGCTCATAGCCCCGATGTGCCGCTTTCCTCAAGGGCATTTCCACAGGTCTTTCCTCAGCTACCATTCCCGAAACAGCTGGTACTTCTGTGCAATCTCGTGCCGCTGCTGCCTTCCAAGGCCTTGCCTTTCAGTGGCTCCTCAGGGGCCCATGAGACCCAGTGCGCCCCAGAATAATGTGGGATGGCTGGTACTGCTGGAGGTTCTCTGGGCCAACCTCCTGCTCCGAGCAGACCAAGCTTCCCAGTTGCCTCAGAAGGCTCCTGTCAACTTCTGAACACTGCCACTGTCGGAGAGGTCCCTGTCTCTTGAGCAGCTCGTCCAGGTCCACACCGTGCCCCCGTCACTTCTTTTCCCACCACAATTTCCCTTGCTGCAACTTGTGATTGTTGCCTCTTGCCCTTTTGCAGTGCACCTCTCAGGAGAGTCTGGCTCCATCTGCCTGTGTCCTAGCACAGCTTGGCCACTGCAAATCCCGCAGGCAGCCTTCACTCCTAATCCTGCTGTTTACCTCCCGTCCACCTCCAGAGCTTAACCCATAACCCTGGAATCTTCTCACCAGTGCTGGCACTCTCACTGTCCTCTCCTGGGAGGCTCAGCTGTGAGAGCTCCTGGCTGGTTGGGTGGGGACCAGGCCTCAAGCCCCTGCTCAGGTGAAAGCATGCCTGTTTGGTGGATACATGCTTAGAGTGGGTCATCTTGAAAGCTCCTTTCCAACACAAGCTCACTGATGAAAGGTGAGGGGAAAGGACTGTTGCCCTTCCCTTGGCACTGCAGACGCCACACCTGGATTGGTGTGCCCCATTTTGGTTTGATGCAAGCTGAAGTTTCCTGGCCAGCAGCTCACACACACAGACACAGACACACACACAAACGCACAGCCCCGCAAAAAGAGGAGAGCACAGTCACACAGAAATGGGCTAGGAAAGAGTGTAATGAAAAAAAGCATCACCTTCTTGTTCCTCATTTGTCTGGAAAGGGTTTCCAGGATGGGTTGCTCCTTCCCCTTCCCAGGGATCAAGGTGAGGCTGGCCAGCCTGCAGTTCCCCAGGTCCTGCTTCATGCCCTTCTGGAAGAGACGAGTGACGTTGACTTCCTCCAGGCCTCAGGAACCTCTGCCAGTTGCCGTCACCTTTCAAAGACAATCCAGAGTTTCCTCTTCCAGAAGCCCTCCTTGTCCGAGTGCTTCACGAGCTGGCAGCAGGAAGACGGCATGGGTATCTGCAGGTGAGCTCCCTGCTACCTGAGTACCTGACTGGCCAGAAGCCAGGAGATGGCTTGGATGTTGACTGTGAGGTCGCGTCTGGCTCCACAGGCCATCTGCAGGAACACGGCTTGTGCTCGGCGCTTGTGTTCCTGATGAGCAGCAGCACGCACATTTTGGGCTATGTGCTTGTGAGTTCCCTTCTACCCCATTGCCTGCTGGGCCAGCAGCAGGCGTGTGGCTTGCATTTTGATTTTAAGGTCACTTCTGTCTCTGTAGCTGCTGGGTTTCACAAACCTTAGGGATGCACACATCAAATCATAACCTCTGAGACAGAACCAAGTGAAATCCAGTCTATTTCACCAAAAAATGAAGAGGTGGCTTGAAATGTATAAACAGAAAGGAGGAGGGAGTATTTCAAGTTAGACTAAATTATTACCTCATCTTTTGCAGATGCTAAAGATGTCTTAACTAAGATAATGCAGAACATGGAGGCAGTTCAGTGAAGACCTCTCAACCCAGTTTGAAATCTCTGGTGTTCATGGATAGGTGTCAAGTACCAGCCTATACAACTATTCTTGGGTTATAGCTATTATTATTAGATTAAGTCCTCATAAAGAGCAATGCATCATTATTGTTTTCAATTGTTGAAGAAGTAGCCAAAGACACACACAAAAATAAATAAATCACAAAATGTGATTAGTTGCAATCCTAGAATTATATCCTGGGAATCCGCAAAAGAGAGCTGTGGTCATATGCAGGTAATTACCTATCCATGAACCAGAAAACGGCAGGCATCTGGAACCTGAATGTCCTCCAGGAACGCCCCTCTGGCTTCCTGACAGCCAGCTTGCCCTGAGGACTCTGCACCTGCCTCATTAGGAAACATGTGAGGCCCATCAGATAGGACACTGTTCTTGAACCCTCTGACTCATAGACTCTTTGCAACTCCCTTGGAACTATATTCTTTGGGAAACAAGACAAACTGGTCTCTAACTGATATCCTCATCCTGGTTGTCAAGGCTTGGCTTGCTCCTAAATCCTCACCATCCCACCTAGCACATATAATTCTGCATTTTCTAAAACATTTCAATGACATCAGTTACCTTCTTTCTTTTTTCTTCTGTTTTTTAATTTCCTTGATTAGGAAGATTCACAAAGTTTACATTTCAACAGGAAACAGCTATTTTGTCCCTCCCAATTAAAAAAAAAGTTTTTCAGTTGTAGATTTCAAATTTCCATCCAATATATTCAAATTACAGCTTTCTATTTCATTGTGTCTATAATTTTTTTCTTAAGTTAAATAGGAGTCTCAGTTCAGATTGCATGAGAGTTAAGTTCAACAATAAACATTTCAGTTAAAGAATCTCTGTTTTTTCTGCCTATTTATACCCTGATTCATTACTTTGTTTTATCTCTGTTGTCTGAAGAAAGCATTTCAGAAAAGAGAGAAAGAAATTTATCATGATTATAGGATATTAGGTACTCTCCTGTCCGAAACCCAAATCGTATCCTCCCAGGTTAAAGCCTCATTAGAAAAATAGTAATCCTCTGGCACCTAATTATTCCCAAAACACATATGCATGAAGGCAGAGATAAGCAGAAGGAATGGGACTCTACAGCAATGTACAGCATATAATGGAGTACATGAAAGAAATTTTAGCAAATACAGGGAGGACACTGTTAGAGAAGATGATTTCAAATATCTACTTAAGGATGAGATGAATCATACCCAAGAAGTGACAATGTCTTTGTATTGGTTACAAGGGGAATATTCATACCTGTTGTTGTTTAGCCCCAGCCAGCAACTAAGCACCACGCAGCCGCTCGCTCACTCCCCCTACCACGATGGGATGGGGGAGAGAATTGGAGGAGTAAGAGTGAGAAACACCCCTGGGTTGAGATAAGAACAGTTTAAGAACTGAAATAAAGTAAAATAGTAATGATAATAATGACAATATAATAATAGTAATCATAATATGCAAAGCAAGTGATGCACAATGCAATTGCTCACCACCTGCCAACCGATACCCAGACAGTTCCCGAGCAGCGATCGCTGCCCCCCAGCCAACTCCCCCCAGTTTATATACTGAGCATGACGTCATATGGTATGGAATAGCCCTTTGGTCAGTTTGGATCAACTATTCTGGCTGTGCCCCCTCCCAGTTTCTTGTGTACCTGGCAGAGCATGGGAAGCTGAAAAGTCCTTGACTAGCGTAAGCACTACTTAGCAACAACTAAAACATCAGTGTGTTATCAACATTCTTCTCCTACTAAATGCAAAACACAGCACTATGCCTGCTACTAGGAAGAAAATTAACTCTATCCCAGCCAAACCCAGGACAATATCTAGGCATACCTACATGGTAGAATGCCAGAGTTAGCTATGCCCTTCCAGCCAACCTGTTTGCTGACATTTGTCTAAGACTGCCTCTTCAGATCAAACTGCGGTGGTTCCTACATGTGGTACGTGAGATCAGTTTTGCCCTTTATCTTCTGTGGTGTGAATAACAGTGGTCCTGAAGATCCCTGCACACTTACTGTGTTTGATCATACTAGGAGCAACTAACATATGATGGATCTTGGCACGGTTATTTCAAAAAACTGTAAAATTCAGAGCAACAGGGTCTGTATACAGAAACTGCTACTGCAGGTGATGCCACGTTCTGAATTTCAACATCTGCTATCTAGCCTTGCAACACGAATAAGAAGCTATCTGCACCAGCTTGCTTGGGAATGAAATGTCTCTCTCTGTTGCAGCCCACAAACATAATACAAGTAAATTTAGAGAGTATCTGAGCAGGCTTTGCATCCTTACATGCCTACATGCCATGTTTTTCTGCCTGTAAAATATCCCTTTCCTACCACGCCATCCTAGCACAAACCTGGCAAACTGAGAGGAACTCTCAATATTAAGTGGAAATTATAGAGACATACTAGTTATTAAAGAACCTTTAAATGTCTCCAGCCTTAAGACAGATTAAGGTAGGTCTCAATGTTAAGGCAGGTTGGCTTTGTGCTGAGGAATTCAGACACACTTGAAACAAAGCCATCTAAATCAATAAAGAAGATCCAACAGTGAGCAGTGTTTCAGAAAATGGTGGAAACCAACATGCAAACTTGCAAAACATTGTGTTGTAGTCAGCATTCAAAAAAACCTAACAGTACAAGAAACTGTGGGATAAATACAACCTTGGGTTGCAGTAAAGACATGGCTTGTCTGTTCCAGAGGGAGCTAATTGTAAAGAACATTGACAAAGTGTATCCTGCATATGTACCAAAAACTTTGGTATTTAATCCAGGCAGCTGTGTAGTGTAGCTCTAAAGCCAATGAGCAGCAACAACAAAAGAGGAAACTAATTTGGAGAATTCATTACACTCAATTCCAGATGTAGGGTTAAAATCAATGTGAAAATCAGGGCTTTAAGATATTTTTGCACCCATGACTCTGTCTGCAGCTGCTTGTCAACTCTTTTAAGCTACCTGAAAGTGACAACAGGATCGGTCTTTCTTGAGATATGACTATTTCTTGTGAAGGGGATGAGAGGGGAAGTCTATTTTACTGATTGAGAAAAATTTATTTAATTCAGTAGGGCTATCTATGGCATAGGTGTCCATACCTGGCCTTCAATGCCCACTTTGTTGGACTAGATAAAGTCAGTACAGTGAGCACAACCTGGAATAAGATTCATCTCCTCCTAGAGAAGACAAGATTTGATCATCTAATTTCACCCTAAAAGTACTTTTTCCTGATAGTTGGATATTAAGAGATATTAACTTAGATGTAAACAGTTACACAGCCAAAGTTTAAAATTTATTGATATTGGTCCAGTGCTAATTTCCATCTACCTAAAAACAGCCCAAATGAACCCTTTACTAGTCTAAACCAAGCGTACAATTTCTGTCTTGAGCCATCCCATTGTAATGCAGGCGAGAAGAGAAATTAATTAGAAATGCCTGTCCACTCACTATAAAAGATGACAGGTACTTCAGATAACGATATTCAAGCAGTGATTCAGGTGCCCTAGCAGAGGCATCTTGTGCCATTCAGGGTGACTGACCTAGGGCATCACTGACATCAGTACAGGGTTGATAAACATGACACAGACCCTACAAGACACCTGCAGGATCCCTTAACGTATCTGAACGAGCACCACGCACCTGTGTTTAGGCAGTTATTTCTGCCTTTTAGTAGAGATGCCTACACTCTAGATGGTAAGAATTTCGTAAGGGGTGCGTGAAACTTAGGGGTTGAAGTGTAAGCTACTCATGGATATTGGATTGTATTCTTAGATATAAATACTGGATATGCAAGCTCTGAGCTAGCCATCTTGTCTCCCTTCAGATTCAGTGGATATAAAGAGTAGCTTTGACCTATGTGGTGTGTGGTCCAGCAGAACAGACCAGAGAAGACTGTTTCTCACCAATGGCCATAAAGGGAGCCCAGGGAACCAGCATAGCCTAGAGGCTGAACTTTTAGATGTAAAGCTAGGTCTTGTGAACCCTGGTTTCAGCCACCTTTCTGTTGACACAGTGAAACAATGCAATGGATTGAGTATCTCACACTGCTTTAGGTATATAATAGGAACTGTTAGGAAGGAAGAAGGAGGAAGAACTATTGTAGTGTAAAATGTAAAATGAAGGAGGGCAGTGAGGACTGGGAAAGGTGCGATTGGCACAATTGGCAATATAGGGTAGCAGCAGCTAAGGACGGCAGAACGGGCACCTTTTCTGTGGAGTGGTTATTAGAAAACAACAGCATGCTAGGCTTAGATTATTAGGATTATTAGGTGGCACAGTAAGTAGTGAGGAATATTAGTGTGGTGGGCTAGGGGGCCAAACTCCCACCCAGCAGCTCGCCCACTTCCCCACCCTCAGTGGGATGGGAGGGGAAGAAAATAGGATGAGAAAGCTCATGGGTCAAGAAAAACACAGGAAGATGGCTTATCAATTAACACTGTGGGCAAAACAGGCTCAGACTGGGGAAAGTGAATTAATTTATTGCCAATTAAAATAGATTCAGGTAGTGAGAAACAAACATAAGCATTAAAACACCACATTCCATCCCTACTTTCCCAGGCTCAACTTCACTTCTTCACTGCAGGGTCCTCTACTCCCAGTCTCAAGCAGTCCTTGGGAGCTGGCGGGGGGTAAGGTCAGTGCATAGCAGCTTCACTCTGCCACTCTTCCCCTCTCACTTTTCCTCTTCTCTGGCATGGGTCCTCCATGGGCTGCAGTTCTTCAGGAATAGCCGTCTGCTCTGATGTGGTTCCTCCATGGGTTACAGGGAATATCGGCTTGGGCACTATGGACCAACTCATCCTCCATCTCTGATCTTGGTATTCACTCTGTTCTTTCTCACTCTTTTTGTTCATCACTTTTCTCTCTGTCTGGCATTTTCTGCCCTTTCTGGAACATGTTTTCACAGATGTGCCACCAGATTGGCTGATGGGCTCATCTGTGTCCTGCAGCGGATCCATTGTGGAGCACAGGGCAGCCCCTGGCCCCTCCTCACAGAGGTCACCTTGCAACCCCTGCTACCAAAACCTTGACATGTATATCCAATACTGTTAAGAAGAACAGTGATCTAAAGGGAATATAGAAGCAAATTTAGTTTAAATTAATATTTCTCATACTAATTTTACTATACCTAAGGAGATCACAGGTCAGCTTTCTAAGTTTATGACTCATACCTAGGATACCTAGGTGGGCCCGGGACTCAAGGCTGGGGCTGGATACACTGCTCTTGCTGCCGCTGGCTGTGCGGCTCAATATGGTAATTACACAACACGTTTCACCCCTTGTTCAGAGAGTGAGAGAGGCTTGGGCCAGCAGGCAGACCTGAGGTGGAAGAAATGGTGTTTCTTACCTCATGGTGAATAAACATTTTTTAAAAACCCAAAGCCTTGACTAAGTGTGCCTTTTAACTGAGGACTAACTCCATGGAGCCCTTACTGGAAGGATGGGGAGGGACTCTTTGTCAGGGAGTATAATGATAGGATGAAGGGTAATAGCTTTAAACTGAAAAAGGGTATATTTAGATCAGATATAAGGAAGAAATTCTTCACTATGAGGGTGGTGAGGCACTGGAACAGGTTGCCTAGAGAACTTGTGGATGCCCCCTCCCTGGAAGTGTTCAAAGCCGGGTTGGATGGGGCTTTGAGCAACCTGGTCTTGTGGAAGGTGTTCCTGCCCATGGCAGGCGGGTTGGAACTAGATGGTCTTTAAGATCCCTTCCAACCCAAACCATTCTATGATTCTATGGTCTTTCTAGAGCCCTTGGAAAGAAATAAGCACTTCCAAAGAGTGACATGCCCATCCTAACTGAGTCACATATCTGGGAACGAGATAAATCACATAGGGAACAGGTGTTTGTGGCTTTCCACTGACTTTTGAGGAAATCCACATTCCTGGCATTGGCACAGCTTTTCTTTCTCAGGTGGCTAAACTTAGCAGAAAAGGTGGCCACCCTGGCACCTTTAGTACTCAGGTTCCTCCTGATCCCCAACTAATTGGTGAAGAGTGTTAAAGGAGCAGCCACTGTCCAAACATTCACACACCATTCAGGGAGTTGCACACACACACAGCACTTTAACTGCTAGGACCAGAGTCCTTTCACAGTGGGCAGCTCCACTGAGCTGACAGGTGCCCCTTTTCAACTCCCTACACACACTCATTCACTCTCAGGCACATTCTCTCCCCTCAGCCTTGATCCTAGGTTTCCCTGAGAGCAGAGTCTCTGACAAAGTGTACATCAGCTGAGTTTATTGAGTGGTACAGCGGTAAATGACAGTTTGAGCTGGGTGCCTCCAGAGAGGGACCCTGTGTTGTCTCAGAAAGGTAGTTTGTTACGCAGTGTGTGACAATCCAGTCCACACACTGAGTTGAGATATCTGGTTTATTTCATTTCTGTGCAGAGGTGGGTGCTAGGCAGTAAATCAACAAAGCTAGCACCTCAAATGAGACTTTCTGTGTTATATTTATATACAAAATGTTATATTTATATACAAAACTTAGAGTTATTAATCATTCTTTTTACGATGATTGGTTAGTAATCACCATCCTATCTGCTATTGGTCAACTATATTCTAATTAGTCTCACTATGTAAATTAGCACACATGCTCCTTGGGGCGGGGTGGGGGGGGAATCTTTTTGGTCCTAAATTGAGTTGGTGGTCGCGATCTCCCCCTGCTGGAATTACCTTTCCCCTAGTTACTGTTTTTTGGCAATCATCCAGTTTTTCCGGCACCTTCTGGGGTAGGATATTCCCTTTCATCTGTTTCTCAGTACCTTCCTCAAGGTCTAGTTGCTCTGGGACGTCTTTGGTTAAAGGAGACTGAATGTTCTTCTGATTAGGGATGATTAGTGTCCTTTACTTGCCAGCTTACAAAAACATCTTGGCCTGATATGATGTTAGCTAAGTTTCAGAGTTAGCCTTCAACACCTGAACAAAGAAATCCCTGCACAATTATACCCTTACAATTTAAGTTCCCCTCCCTTCACGCAACGGTTCGGTCCAATAGCAGTATTTGGGTCTGGGGTCTTCTTGTTCCTCATTGGATCTTTTCTCTGTCTCTAGGCAGGACATTCCTTTTCTTATCTTAATGGATACATCTTCTGCTGACAGTTGTGCCTACCTTATCTTTCTGGTTTGCACTGGTTTCGGAGGCCTTCCTTCATGTAGCTAAGTAAAAGTTCAGTATACAGTCAGCATATCTAGGTGAAAGTTCACAGCTTGCAGCCTAGGGCTTCAGCAAGTCTTGCTACTAATGCTATGTATTGGATTCCATTTGAGCTAGGAAGTGACTTCTACAACAAGGGGCAGTGGCACTACCAATGGGTTTAGAATGAGGAGTTCCCTATCTCTGTCCACAAGGGACCCAAAACACCTGCCACAGATTGCATTACAAACTTTTAGCTGTCAAATTTAGGTGAGGTTTGACCCATGTTGTACTATAGCAAGCAAAGGTTCTTGTCAGTTTACTTTAGACATGGAAGTGATGCCTGAAAGTCTAACTCATACCGTCAATCTTCAGATGAGATTAATGCTCTCTTCTTGGCAAAGCCCTTTTCTTTCCATGAACTTCAAAGATAGCTCTAGCTACTGTCATGAAAACAGACACCAACCTTTAATTTTCAGATTCCTCTCTATAACAGTATGGATGTCTTTATCATCTTTGTCCCAAGTGAAGCATTGCCAGCATCCACACTGCTAAAGGTGGCTCCTAAGGAAGCAGTACCCAACCTCTGGACTTGTGGTGCAGCCTGACTCTCACATACACTGCAGCAAGCACCCTCTGGCATGGGCAAGCAGAGCACAAGCATCCCATGACACAGGAGAAGCACTGGGATATCCATGACATCTTCACAAGGTAGGCAGAAATGACCTGTGCCCTAGGAGAGACCCACATGCTTTCAGAGCAGTAGTAGGCACAGTCCAGGGAAGCACCCCCACATCACCTAAAGGACACTGCATGTCTACATTCAGGCAGATGAATCCTGCCACACCGCATGACACTTGGCCAGGGTCCTGTTCTGTGCCTCATGTAGCCATACCCATGTTGACACAAGGGGCCATTCTGTGCCCCATGTGTCTGTAGCGATAAGACACATTTTTTCTTCTTGTGGCTTTTGATTTCTAAGTGACTGAACTAATATGAAAACATGACAAAGCTGTTTTGAGTTTAATCAAGATTATTTTGGGATGTTTACATTTTGGTTTTACGGGGGGGTGGGTAAGGAAGTCCAAAAAAGCAATTTTTTTCCCCAACCAACCACCCAGCTCCACTTGTGACTAGGCAAATTGCTACATCAGTGACCATGTGGAAATCATCTCCAATGCTTTACACTTTCATAGTCTGTGCCCCACCCACCCACCCCCCCCAAAAAAAAAGCCCTGCAAAGCACAGGTCTTGATATGTTGTTTATATAAATCCATAAATGCCTGGACTTCTTTCCCCAAGGCTCATCTGACTTCTATTTCTTAAGGTGTAGATAAATGGATTCACCGTGGGTGTCACCACAGTGTAGATTACAGAGAACAATGTTAAAAGCTGTGAATTTGTAAGTTTTTGGTAACATGTAGACAAGGATGAGAGTTGAATAGAAAGTAATGACCACAATGAGGTGAGTGGAGCATGTAGAAAATGCCTTTTGCCTCCCTGTAGCTGAAGTGATTCTTAGGGTTATGATGATGATTAAAATATAGGATGCTACAGTGAGAAGAAAGGGCAGCATAGTACAGGTAGCAGACATCAAAGATGTTACAACTTCTATCAGAAATGTGCCACTGCAGGAGCATTTTATCACAGAGGAGAAATCACAGAAGAAATGGTCAATCTCACTGCAATCACAGTACACCATCTGTGACATCAACAATGTGATAACAAGCTGACCATAAAACCACTTAACCAGGGCCCTGCAGCTAGTGCTATGCAAAGCTTACAATTCATTATGGTGACATAACGTAAAGGTTTGCATACTGCTAAGTATCAATCATAAGACATCACCACCAGGAGATAATACCCTACCCCAACTAGAAAAGCAAATATGAAAAACTGTGTCATGCAGCTGCTATAGGAAATACTTCTGTCACATGTCAGGAAGCTGGCCAGCAGCTTGGGCAGGATGGTAGAGCTGTAGCATGTCTCCAAGCAGGACATGCTATTTCTTCCTACTGAGGAAGAAATACATTGGGGTGTGGAGATGCTGATTAGCCACCACCGACACGAGGGTGAGAATGTTCCCCATCATTGTCACCATGTAGATCACCAGGAAGAGCAGGAATAGAGCAACCTGAAGGTCAGGTAAATCACTGGATTGCAGGAGGATGAATTCTGTAATGTAGGTTTGGTTTTGCTTTTCTGTAGCTGACATCATGCTGAATCTTGGGGAAAGCAAATACTAAAATGTAATATAAAAATTAAAAACCTGTTTTCCATGCATGGCTGTAAAGATACACTATCCAACTTAATTCTTGGATCCAAGCTCTATATCCTGATAACTTATTTAAAATTCCAACTCTTAAAACATTTAAGCAATATTTTCTATCAAAACCAAATTGTCTTATCTCAGTTTCAATCACTATTGGTACGCTTCAGGGACAAGGCAGTTTTCTTCTTTTCTAAGAAGTGTGGATGATTAAATGTCATTTTTTGGCTGAGCGTCCTGGCTTGTTTCCTTGTCCTGTAGAGGCATAACCTAATTCTTAATTTTTGTGCTCTGGATGTACGTTTATATTCTTATGCTCCTTTGCAGATCACCCAGCTACGCCAGCATGGGGAAAGGTGTTCAAAACTACCTACAGCTAAACTATGGCATTAGCTTGCAGTCACATCAGATCAGTTTCTGCAACCAGACAATCTTCACACAAGTTTTCTTATATTCCGCATCTTAGGTGACCCAGTGGATTTACAAGGTAGGGCAATTTTAGACGTGGGGAGGACTGTCTGTGCAGTTTGTTCAGTTTGTTCAATGTCTCATCACTTTAAAAATATTGGGACATTCGGATAAAGCTGTGACTTGCATAATGAAATCATGTCAGTAACTGAAGAGCCTTAGTTCAGCACATGGGCAATTTTTCCACTGATGGAAAAACACAGAAAGTCAGAAATTAATCTTATCATCAGTTCTTTATTGACTTTCTTCCCAAGTCTGCACACTCTCCTTTATCAGGCTTACCTCCATGGCAGCCAGTTACAGACTGGGGTCTCTCAGACACCTGCCCACATCACGTTGCGGAATGCAGCATGGATTCTCTCTTTTCATCATCTTTATATGAAAGCCAAGAGTTTGATCTTCCCAAGTGTTTGCTTTGTCTTTAATAAACCTCCATATGTACTGCAGACAAGATGAGCTCAGAAGTCCCTTGTGACTCAATATATGCTCCAGAGTATGAACACAAAATCTCCTTTGATAGTTTTACTAATGGAAATTTTAAATAATTTATCAATGGGGTAGAAATTTCCCAATAATATTCTTTATTAAAGTTTATAATAACTTAATACTGCACTGAAATTTACTGATAAATTTTGCTTTGTCCATCCCCCACACATATTATTTCCAATTATATTCCATTTTCCAAAGACATCTAGATACCTAATGAACGTATTGTGAGCTGAGTATACATTATGCCAAGTAAGAGGGGAATGTATCACAACCCACTTGAATGGTGTGTTAACAACATGCCTTTGATGCAGGCACTCATGTATGGCATGGGGGCATGCAGTAGCATTTCAGAGAACACTTTCTGCTGGGCCAGACCACAACTGGTGCTTTCCACAGTGGGATTTCTGATCTGAAGCATATGATGAGGAGAACTACTGTGTCAATATTGCCTGGGTTCTCTCAGAGGAGGACCTGAAGCAAAGCTCCAGAAAGAAGAGGAGAAACATGGAAATAGCTGTGCTCTGAGGATTATAAGAGTGACCAGCACCCATCACCCCAGGGTGAAAGACAGAGTAGGCCAAGTCAATTGTGCAAACAGACTGATTATTAGCATGGATGCCCTGGCAGGTACTAAACACTGAAGTGCTTTCTTTTCAGTCTACACTGGTGGGAGAGTTCAGCATGGTCTGGACTAGACCCCAGATCTTTTGAGTGCTTTTGCCACTTGGCTTCAGTGCCAACCACATGGCAAGTATCAGGCAGAGGATAAAAATGGGGCAGAAATTCAAAAAAGTTGAAGTGTCATATTTTTTCCTATAATTTTCTCTTCAATTTTTTTGTCTGACAACAAACTGAAATTATTCCAATAACTAAGTTCACATGTTCACATGCAGCATGCATCTTTTTAGCAATGGTTTTGTTTTCTGCACCTAGCGTTGGTGATCTAGGAGTGAGAAAAGACAGTGCCTAACATGAGCATCCAGTGTCATGTCAGATGCACTAGGGTCAGTGCACTTGTCTGACTGACCTGTTGTTACTGATGCTGCCTTCCTAAATTAAAGGGAAAAAAACACCTATTTGTTGTTCCTGCTGAGGGTCAATGGACACTTCTTTCCCAGCGTGAATAACTGTTAACTTCCCAAACACTGAACACAATTTTTTTATCCATGACAAACAACTTTGCAAATAATGAACTGAGTCCTCATAAGTAATTGACATCCAAACTCAAGCATCTAATTTTAGAAGTCTCCAATTCAGGTGTCTCCTGAGTAAGGAGCTTAATTAAACTGCCTAAACATAGGCATCTAGGACTATTTCAGATGCCCCAAAATACCACAACTCCAGATATCACTCCAGAAGGATCTGCCATAGGTCTTATGCCATACCATTGTTGTGAAGATGTCTGTGGTACCCTAGAGTATATGAAATGGTATTTGGCTCCTGAATCCCATTATATGTTGACCAGCTGAATAGCTTCTCCAGGCCATATTGACCAAACCTCCATAGACTATAAATGGGAGCTTAGACATCACAATCTTGTGTACAGGCCTACATGGTAGAAACTGCAAT
Organism: Pelecanus crispus; assembly: GCF_030463565.1. Classification (NCBI taxonomy): domain Eukaryota; kingdom Metazoa; phylum Chordata; class Aves; order Pelecaniformes; family Pelecanidae; genus Pelecanus; species Pelecanus crispus. Next base: position 25,025,356 of record NC_134649.1, on the reverse strand, counting down.
GTTAAGTGTTTGATTATGGGGCTGAGTGCAGGGTTCAGCTACTTGAATGTAGATTTTATTCTATCTAAGATTTCTGCAGACTGACGGCAGATGTGACACAACACCTACAATAGACCTGCATCCTTCTTGAGTAAATGCAGGCAAGAAAAGAAACCCAAATGAACCTAAAATGACAGTGGACATGTAGGTTTAAGTAAATTAATCCAATTTTCAATAAGCTTAATATAGCTTGAATTTCATGGAAGACAAAAAGCTCCTGTGAAGCTAAGTTAACTTGAGTTTATTCAGTGTCAAATTTGGCCAGATGAAGTCTTAACCTTCAAATTCAGGTCAGCAGAAATCTCATTTTGTGTTTATGTGTTCTTCTTTGAGTTTATCTTTGCAAAGATTTCCGCCCACATCCAACAGGTGAAGTGAGAAGCTCTTATGCAGCTCCCTGAAATGCCTTTTCTGTACAGCCTAAAAACATTCATTTTTATTACTTGTCTCTGGGGCCTACTTACTGCTAATGCTCAGTATGGCTGGCTGGCTTGTATTTCAAGTAGTCTCACAGCCCAAAAGCAAATTGAAATTTTAGTAAATCCATCAGGAAGGTGCTATCTGTATTGGCAAGATGCTCTTTGGCCTAAATGCTGGTGGGACACCTGATTAAAACAATACCCAAAAGCAATTCAGATTTGGGGTTATACAGTTACAATATGAATGCTTCTGGAGAATCATAACGCATAAAATCTTCATTTTATTTCCTCTTCCTTAATTCACAAGAGCACCAGATATAAGACTTCCATGTACCCAAATGTAGGTGCTCACCTGAGATATGCAAAATCTCTTCCTGGTGGCTTACCTTTTTTTCCCCAGCAGCAGATAACAGATTTTACACTGAACACAATGTGCACAGAACATCAATGCAGATAGGGACAGTCCCTGGCTGAGTCCCTCTCAGCACTCACGATCCTTGCATTAGTTTCCACCCCATGGCAGAACTCATTAAGACAGATGGAAGAGAACCCATGATGAACCACGCCATAGCCTAGGCACTAGGGTACCATCTGGTAGTAAGGGAACTGGGTGTAATGAATCTTTGAGCTAGATGGTAGATAGGACTCCAGTATTTTACTTACTGAGGAAGTGCTGTAATCATTTTCAGGTTTTAAAAAAGGAAAACAGACATCTCCTTAGATTACTTAGAATCTGGAGTCATCTCACCCAAATTTAGCTGCTTGAACATTTGACTATTTTAACTAGATATCTGGATATCTAGAATCAACTAGATACTCAGTGTAGCTTTCTCTGTGGAGAGACAGACACTTGAGAGTTTCCATAGCCTCTTCAGGTGACAATTTTGATATTGGAAGACTCACATTGCCCATTCTCTCTTCACTTTCCAGATGGAGTTTGTAAATAACTACTTGAGGCTGGGTACAAATTAATAGTGTGTGAATTAATTATATGAAGGCACTCTGGCACCAAGAACAGAGATCAGTCTTCTGATGTCTCTTGTCCTCCAAACTAAAGCCTCTAGATGACACTCACACAGAGAGACCATGGAAATGATGTAGCTGAGACTATCTGGTTGAACACAAGCATTTTACTTCTCTTGTGGGACTGACAGAGCAGCTACTTAGTGGGAAATTTCGACACAATCCCCCACAACATCCTTCTCTCTAAATTGGAGAGATATGGGTTTGATGGTTGGACTGTTCGATGGATAAGGAATTGGTTGGGTGGTCGCATCCAGAGGGTCGTGGTCAATGGCTCGATGTCCACATGGAGACCGGTGACAAGTAGAGTCCCTCAGGGGTCCATACTGGGACCGGTGCTATTTAACATCTTCATCAATGACATAGACAGTGGCATCGAGCACACCCTCAGCAAGTTTGCAGATGACACCAAGCTGAGTGGTGCGGTTGACACACCAGGAGGATGAGATGTCATCCAAAGGACCCTGGACAAGGTGGAGAGGTGGGCCTGTGTGAACCTCATGAGATTCAACAAGGCCAAGTGCAAGGTCCTGCACCTGGGACGGGGCAACCCCCGCTATCAATACAGGCTGGGAGATGAAGAGATTGAGAGCAGCCCTGCGGAGAAGGACTTGGGGGTACTGGTAGATGAAAAGCTGGGCATGAGCTGGCAATGTGCAATTGCATCAAAAGAAGCATAGCCAGCAGTTCGAGGGAGATGATTCTGCCTCTCTACTCCGCACTCCTGAGACCTCACCTGGAGTACTGCGTCCAGCTCTGGGGCCCTCAGCAAAAGAAGGACATGGACCTGTTGGAGCGGGTCCAGAAGAGGGCCACAAAAATGACCCAAGGGCTGGAGCACCTCTCCTACGAGGACAGGCTGAGAGAGTTGGGGTTGTTCAGCCTGGAGAAGAGAAGGCTGCAAGGAGACCTTATTGCAACCTTCCAGTACTTAAAGGGAGCCTACAGGAAGGATGGGGAGAATCTTTTTAGCAAGGCCTGTTGTGACAGAACAAGGAATAATGGATTTAAACTAAAGAAGAATAGATTTAGACTGAATATAAGGAAGAAATCTTTTACAGTGAGGGTGGTGAAGCACTGGAACAGGTTTCCCAGAGAGGTAGTGGAGGCCCCATCCCTGGCAACATTCAAGGCCAGGTTGGATGGGGCTCTGAGCAACCTGCTCTAGTTAAAGCTGTCCCTGCTCACTGCAGGGGGGTTTGGCTAGATGACCTCTAAAGGTCTGTCCTGGTTTCGGCTGGGACAGAGTTAATTTTCTTCCTAGCAGCAGGCATAATGCTGTGTTTTGGATTTAGTAGGAGAAGAATGTTGATAGCACGCTGATGTTTTTAGTTGTTGCTAAGTACTGCTTATGCCAGTCAAGGACCTTTTCAGCTTCCCATGCTCTGCCAGGCGCACAAGAAACTGGGAGGGGGCACAGCCAGAAGAGTTGATCCAAACTGACCAAAGGGCTATTCCATACCATATGACATCATGCTCAGTATATAAACTGGGGGGGGGTGGCCAGGGAGCAGCGATCGCTGCTCAGGAGCTGTCTTGAATATCGGTTGGCGGGTGGTGAGCAATTGCATTGTGCATCACTTGCTTCGTATACCATTATTATCATTATTATCATTATTATACTGTTACTATTATCATTACTATTTTACTTTATTTCAATTATTAAACTGTTCTTATCTCAACCCAGGGGTGTTTCTCACTCTTACTCCTCCAATTCTCTCCCCCATCCCATCGTGGTAGGGGGAGTGAGCGAGCGGCTGCGTGGTGCTTAGTTGCTGGCTGGGGCTAAACCATGACAAGGTCCCTTCCAGCCCAAAGCATTCTATGATTCTATGAAACTAAGGGTATCCCATGTGAAAGTCAAACAGCTAGATTTTGTATTTCTGAGACAGATTTATTCCATCTCATGTTAACAATCAAAATAGATGACACTCAGTCTCTGCAGTTCAGCTAGGACCAGCTCTGCACAGGCCAAAGTCACTGTGATAGAAATTGGTATTTCAGATTGCTTTGGCTACACTCCCATCTAGAGGCGTTCACATAATACAACTTCCTCTTCTACTTTTTTGGAACTTCACTTTTTTCATGTGGTTTTTTAATTTCCACATGTCCTTATGATATTTTTCTTTTTGAGGCTCACCAAGCTGATGTAAAGTTGTGCTTTGCCAAGAGATCTTTATTCATCCAGCTGTTTCTCTCTCTGGCCTTGGAGACTAAGCAGTCTGAACACTAACAAATTACAGTCTACCTGGCCTTCTTAAATGCAAGCTAGGAAGCTGAGATTAAAAACAAGGACCTGGTACAATGATCTCACTTATTTGTGATACCACAGCTAGGAATACAGTCACCCTGCAGAAAAAGAAGATTGAGCGGCATCTCCAGAGGATGACTGAAATAGCTGGCACTTGGGTAGCTGCCTGTCATTGAATCCAGATCCTCGCCAGTTTTAGACTTCAACACATCTGTAGAACCCAGTGCTGACTTAATAGCAATGATGATCATCATAGTAATCTTACACTCAGTTATCATCCTACCTATCAATATAATTCCATCCATGCCCAAAATAATCAAAATGTAGGCTAAGAAAGCTAATTCCAATCAGAGTGTGCAGGAAAAGAATGGTTATTTATGTGCATATAAGGTTGATGACAACAACTTCTGCAAGGCTTTTGTTTGCTTGATTATCCCCTGAGGTGTTTCACTAGTCTCAGCTCTGAAAAGGTTTTTAAGGAGTGAGGTGAAGGGAGGAACACTCCCTACCTGACAGAATGGAAAAGAAGAGTTGGTATGCTCCATTGGCTAAAGGAAAAAAAGGAAAAGATGGAAATTATTTTCAGGGAAGGGTCTTTGCCAAACAAGGAGCTCTAATACTTTTTTAATGCAAAAATCAAGCTTTTAAAGAAAATAAAGATGGATACAAAACCTTGAGAGGTGAAAGATTTTTTTTAATTGGATATCAATGTTCCCATGGTTTCAGGTGAGAAACAGCGTTGGTCTGAAAGGTTTGTTGATTGACACAGAAACGGGACACACTTCCAATATTTTCAGTTGTCAGATGTTGGCAAATTGGCTAAAAATTGGGGTTTTGAATGAACAAGACTTTAAAGGAAAATTTAAAATTAGACTTTGGAAAGAAATGTGTAAGTCTTGCAAAGTTACACCATAACAAGTGGTCCAGGTGTAAGTTATTGGATGGGTGTCCATATGGCCTTCACTGCTATAGTGTCTGGTCACCTCCCTATAGTGCCTAACTGTGGTGAGCAACACCAAAAAGGAGGTGCAGTCTGCATGGCAGAAGCTGACTTCTGAGCTAATATTTAAACTCCTGCTATTGTCAATGGAAAGAAATAGAAAATTTCCTTAGATGATTTAGCTCATACAAAGTAGATTTATAAAACATATTTGGGTAGATTATAGTCCAAAGAGCTTACTTCTCTCTATAGACTATAAGAGGAGTCCAAGGTGAGTGCCTTAGATGTAGATGTTCCAAGTTAGGTGGCATTAATCCCACTGAAGATGGTTCAAATAGGTGCTGCTAAATTGGAGTGCAAGATCTGGGAAGACAGTGGACTGGAGAAAAAAAAAACCAAATGCCAAGACTGTATTTGTAATGGAGGATGTGTTTAGGGAACCCTGGGGCTGAAGACTGTCATTCCCAGTCTGTGAAGGGTCATGGATGGAATTTGTGTTTCCAGGTGCGTGGGCTTGAAAAATGCACCCCATTAATGCATTCCCAATACCTCTCACAACTCCATGCACACCTTAACAAAAATAGAGGTGACAAGAAGAGTCTATACAGAAGGAAAAAGAAGTAGATTTTCTGTTCAGTTCCTTTGCCGAAATAACCTTTGCTGGTATAGCCTTAACCAGAATTGTGTCTAGTTTTGGCCGCTGAATTTTTTTTTTAGTATTTTTGTACTAAACAAATCCAGAAAAGATCAGCCAAAGCCTCAGCAGTTTTGGAAAATGGGATTTCTAAGGAAATCTAGAGAATGAGATGATTCAGTACATGTGAGAGGAAAATAAAAAAGAGCACTATGACAAGCAGTAGGATTTATCTAAACTGTATTTTTCTGATTAAGGGGCTGGCAACTAAACTCCCTCTAAGTTCTCAGTGACAAGAAATAGGTACTTTCACAAGATGATTCACCCTGTGTGTTTTAGGGTGGATGAAACTCCTTAAATCTGGAATCCTTCATTCTACCCATTGACAAGACTGAAGGGTGAGATAACTGGAAAGTGCTTTTGTCTGTGTGTTTGGGGGAGGGGTTGGCAGAGTGAACCTATGCTGAGGACAGTATAGATGTTCTTCATACTTAGAATCATAGAATCATAGAATCACTTAGGTTGGAAAAGACCTTTAAGATCATCCAGGCCAACCATTAACCTAACATTACCAAGTCCACCACTAAATCAATTAAGGGTAGAGTAGCAATTTCATGTTTCCTGGCTTGGTGGCTGGATTATTTTTAATGAAAGTAAAAACTAGGAATCATTAAGATTGGAAAGGACCTCCTAAGATCATCAGTCCAACCATCAACCCAATACCAGCATGCCCACTAAACCATGTCACAAAGTACCATGTCTACCCGTTTTTTGAACACTTCCAGGGACGATGACTCCATCACCTCTCTGGGCAGCCAGTTCCAATGCTTGACTACCCTTTCCATGAAGAAATTTTTCCTAATATCCAATCTAAACCTCCCCTGGCACAGCTTGAGCCCATTTCCTCTCGTCCTATCTCTAGCTACTTGGCAGAAGAGACCAACACCCACCTCACTACAACCTCCTTTCAGGTAGTTGTAGAGAATGATAAGGTCTCCCCTCAGCCTCCTCTTCTCTAGGCTAAACGGTCCCAGTTCCCTCAGCCAGTTCTCCTTCACCAGCTTCGTTGCCCTTCTCTGAACTTGCTCCAGCACCTCAATGTCTCTCTTGTAGTGACGGGCCCAAAACTGGACACAGTATTCCAGGAGTGGCCTCACCAGTGCCGAGTACAGGGGAACAATCACCTCCCTGCTCCTGCTGGCCGCACTATTCCTGATACAAGCCAGGATTCTGTTGGCCGCCTTGGCCACCTGGGCACACTGTTGGCTCATGTTCAGGCGGCTGTCTACCAACACCCCCAGGTCCTTTTCGGCCAGGCAGCTTTCCAGCCACTCTTCCTCAAGCCTGTAGCGTTGCATGGGGTTGTTGTGACCCAAGTGCAGGACTTTAATTAAGTTCATTTAGTCCATGACTTTGGGTTCCATCTGTCATCACAGTCTTTCAGAGCAGGAGAGGTGGTGTGCAGTGTTGGCTTGTTGTGTGCTGAAGCCAGTTCTCATTCCAATACTACTGCACTTTGCTCATTTTCATCAAAGTTCATCTTCATTTAACTGGGCGATTCTTACTGTAATAGCACTGATGTGGCATATAGCAACCATAAAAGAGATGACATACAGTATTATAAAGCAATTAACATCATAAAATTCAGTTCATTGGCTATTTTCACCCCAAATCAAATCCCCTTGAGGTACACATTGGACACATGAGGACATCCTTTCGCATCACCCACCAAGTGCACCCAGGTCCTTGAGCAAAAGCAATCCCACGAATGGGTTTGCCTTTGCCCAAGAGGGGAGCAACCCAGACTGTCTTCCCCAGTATATTTTTTATGTGCACTACAGGGACTTTATCTCCTTCTACAGTATATAAACGTTTTGATCGGGCAGGGCCAGCTCAATTGGTAGATCCCCTGGTATTGACTAACCAGGTGGCCTTTGCTAAATGTGTATCCCAGTGTTTGAATGTCCCACCACCCATTGCTCTCAGGGTAGTCTTTAACAGTCCATTGTATCGTTCAATTTTCCCGGAGGCTGGTGCATGATAAGGGATGTGATATACCCACTCAATGCCGTGCTCTTTGGCCCAGGTGTCTATGAGGTTCTTTCGGAAATGAGTCCTGTTGTCTGACTCGATTCTTTCTGGGGTGCCATGTCGCCATAGGACTTGCTTTTCAAGGTCCAGGATGGTGTTCCGGGCAGTGGCATGGGGCACGGGATATGTTTCTAGCCATCCGGTGGTTGCTTCTACCATGGTGAGCACATAGCGCTTGCCTTGGCAGGTTTGTGGGAGTGTGATATAATCAATCTGCCAGGCCTCCCCATATTTATATTTTAGCCGTCATTCACCATACCAGAGGGGCTTGAACCTCTTGGCTTGCTTGATTGCAGCGCATATTTCATATTTGTGAATAACCTGTGCAATACTCTCCATATTTAAGTCCACCCCTCGATCACGAGCCCATCTACATGTTGCATCTCTTCCTTGATGGCCTGAGGCATCATGGGCCCACCGAGCTATAAATAATTCACCCTTGTGTTGCCAGTCCAGATCCAGCTGAGCCACTTCAATCTTAGCAGCCTGATCCAACTGCTGGTTGTTTTGATGTTCTTCAGTGGCCCAGCTCTTGGGTACGTGAGCATCTATGTGATGAACTTTTACAACCAGGTTCTCTACCCGAGCAGCAATATCTTGCCACAATGCGGCAGCCCAGATGGGTTTGCCCCCGCGCTGCCAGTTGCTCCGCTTCCATTGCTGCAACCACCTCCACAGGGCATTTGCCAGCATCCATGAATCAGTATAAAGTACTGTCCATTTTTCTCATTCAGCAATATCTAAAGCCAGCTGGATGGCTTTCACATTTTTATACCATTCTCACTCCCTTGGTCAATCCTCTCATCTACAGTCTGAGAAACAAAGAAGTAAAGGAAGCTCTGTGAAAACAGACAAGAGAATTTCTGGCTTTCAGAGGTCTGCTTTCTGTTAAAAAAAAGGGGGTAATAATTGTTAATGAGTTACGGGTTCAGACACAATTACATGGCATGTGAATATAGTTAATTTAAATAAAGCTTGGAAATATATATCTGTACATCTTAAAAATAAATAAGCAGAAACAAAACAGGTAAATAATCTTGATATCTTGGGGGGTGGTATGAAGAAAGAACATGAACATGTAGTGAACACTGTAAAGTAAGCAAAATAAATCCATGAATGTCATTGTATATGTATTATTGCACATGATATCTTCTTGCCTGCCTGCTTGCTTTCTTTTTCCTCACTACAGCCACAATTCAGTTCAGAGTAAGTTGAAACTCAGTTATAGCAGATATAGACTATTTCTTTCTTAATGTTATGTTCTGGATTACTCTTAGTTTTTACACCTATGGTGTAGATGTCTATGTCCAAGATAGTTATCTGGACTCCCTTGATTGCAAATGAAGAGAGTGAAAAACATTGCTTGAATGTGGTTTATCTGATCTATTTTGGGTGTCTGGTTTTGGTTAATATAAACCATGTTCTCAAAGGGCTCAGTTCAATATACTAAAGAACTGCTAGCTCATACAGAAGAACATACAATGTAGACATCCAGTCTAAAATTAAATTCTATCCATATTTTGACTGACAGTTAAAACCTTAAACGGAAAGCAAAACTCCCACAACAACATTGCAACAACTTCCAAAGAGGAATGTCCACTCTGTTGACATTTGGTGGAGTGGAGAGGAGATAAATGGAAAGGATCATCTTTATCAACCTGAAATTAGTTCATTTTGCATGAGTAGTTTTATTCTCCTTGATAACAATTAGTAAATAGGAACAGTTGTTTAGAAATCTGTAGGTTATGGAATTGTGATTGCTATGTGTGTTTTTATATTTAACATGGTAAAAAAATAAAGAAATAGTGGTTAGCAAAGCTTCATATTTGACTAAAGTGTCTAGCAGTGCAATAAGCAGTGGACAAGTGACAGCATAGGAACAGGGGTTGCCTTCACAGTAAGGAAATAGAGCTTTTGCAAGTGTTTAGCCGAGCATGAAATGGCTAATGGGACATCCCTGGGGTCTGGAGGAATGAATGACTGGAGAGAGGATTAGCAAAAATAGTAAGGAATAGGTACTGCTTGCCATACAAAGCTGTATGAGACAGGAAAAGATTTCTCATGCCTTGGCTACGTTTGGGCAATTAATTAAAGCTCCGAACTCAAGAATACATATCTATCTGTCCCATAGCATATATCTACCATAGGCCAAATTAACCAGGCACAGAAAAGTCTATATTGCTTTATTTACTATAATGGATATCCGTTAACACTTAGATGTCTGCAATACAAACTCTGCACGTGTGTTAGTCACCTAGTTTCCCAACATACTCACTAAATGGAAAAAAGCATTTCTACATTGTGACTTACATGCACATTTTGGACTTTTGAGGCTATGACGAATTATGCCTTAAAAGTGTCTGTTCCTCTCCTTTGATTATAGGGCAAGTGACTCTATGACAAGCTCAGATGTAGAAATGTAGGACTCAAACCACTTGACAAACTTAGGCCTTCAGTGCCATTTGAGACACCCAGGAGCATCTTAACTGGTCTCCAGCAATGCTCCAGAAGGACAGGTCTCCTGTGGATCTCTATCATATTTGCCAGTCTTAAGAAAATATCTTAGATACTCTAGAGCATTTTAAAAGTCACTAGATAATGTCACAAACAATTAAACCACTGGATTACAGATGTCTGCAGTTAGGTATGGTGAATCTCTCTTTGACTTGCTACTAGCTTTCCTTTCCTTTCCTTTCCTTCCTCGCACAAAATACTTTGTTCACTGTGGGTCTAGGACACTTTTCAAAAATTAGTTTTGGAATCCTCACTCTGAATTTCTAATTTTCTGAAGAGCTGTAGTTCAAGTAGGATCCATTTCACCTGAATTTATCCATTCAACTATAGACTTTTTAGTGAAATTACATGCTGCTACTACCTGCCTGATAATAAAAAGAGACAGCTGTCTTCAGAAGGTGATATATCCTCAGACGGATGTCTAAAACAAGTGGTCTGATTTGGTTTGGGATTTCTTTCTCTCCATCAAGACAGACTTGATTAATAATTCAAACCAGGCATCTAGCAAAGGGTGTTTTCCTCCTCCCATTACCTTCAAATGGAGAATCACATGTTGCTACTTAAACTTGATTTTAAATTTAAATTTTAACCTAATTATTGTTAACTTGATTGCTTCTACTCATGTAAGATTAAAAAAAAAAAAAGAAGAGGTTAACTTTCATTAATTTAAATTGTTCACAGTCTGCTACAATACCAAGGGAGATGTTTTGTCTTCCAAGTATACTTGCTAATGAATCCAGAGTGGGGTTCCTATCTCAGGAAGCAATGTAAGATAGCATGTAGTTCAGAACAGCTGAACCTCACTCTTTCTTGGGGATCCTACAGGAAACTATTCACAGTCCTGAAGTGTTGCCCAAAAGGCAGAAAAAGGTGTCCCAGTACCTGAAATAATCATAGAATCATAGAATCATAGAATGCTTTGGGTTGGAAGGGACCTTTAGAGCTCATCTAGCCAAACCCCCCCTGCAGTGAGCAGGGACAGCTTTAACCAGATCAGGTTGCTCAGAGCCCCAGTGCAGTACACACCTCAGTACTCCCATGGGGCAAGGTACTCTCACCACGCAGGCAGCAAGTACCCCATGAGCTAGACTGGTTAGTACCTCTATCAAGCTCCTGCTGGGTGCTTGGCTGACACCCTTAGGAGATCAAGGCAAAGCATTTGTGAGACAGTATGTTGCTGTTGCTTGTCCCAGCGCCCTAGCAGGTTCTGCACACCCAGGTGGCTTATGCAGGCAGGACCAGGGGACAGAGCTGTGATTTGTGACAGGCCTGACTTTGGCACCAGCACAAGGTCTGGCTGTTACTCCACTGACTGGATGCTAGCAGTCAATTCCATCAATAAAATCCAACAAGATGCCTGAAGCAGAGATGTGTTACAAGACAGGAACATCTTGATAGGGTTGGCAACTCTTGGGGACTACCATCTCAAGACACAAGAAGAGGAAAAAGATTAGCCAAAAGATCTGTGTACCACCAATGTGCCATAACACCAACCCCCAGGAGGTCCACCCCACTTCCTTGCACCCATTGGAAATGGGCTGTGGGAGGGAAGAGGGAGGAAGACAGGCAGTCATTGCCAGAAACCCACCACAAGGCCAAACAGGCTCTGTGCCGGTAAGCACGTGGGTGACAGCCTCAGCCTCTCCTCCAAAATGAGGAGCCAAATGGCAGCGCTGACAGGATGTCCTCCTTTTGCGCCTGAGTCTTGTTCCCATGGAGCTGGTGTGAATACACTGATGCAGTTTGAGGTGGATACAAAGTGTGTGATGTGGTGAGTAGCCCAGGTCCCAGGCTCTATGCTCTCTTTTGTTTTTTTTTCCAAAAATATTTAAATCTCCCAACTTCCATCAGTTTGCAAACCAGGCCCCCAAATTTGTGAGAAACTTGTGCAAAAATACACTTACCTTCACTCTTTTGCATTACCAACAAGATATTTGCCTGTTTTCCCAAAATCTTGTGCATAGGCAGTTGTGTCCAACAGGTGAGTGTCAACTCCTACCAGGCTGGCTGAAAAAGGCCATATTCCAGATGGGCTTTTTCTCTGTTCAGCTTTCAGCAACATGATGGGGGACTTTGTCTCCAGTTCCTGGGAGAAGGTCAAAGATCTTACAGCAGATGGGACAGCCATGCACCACAGTGTGTTCATTCATAGTCACCCAGTTTGGGGGCACAGCAGGGCTGTTAATGTCGCCTCCCACGCAATGTGCGTGCTGCTGGGATGAGGGTACCACCGCTGCTCTCCCCCCCGTTGCAGCATCCCCCAGAGCTGGGTTGCGGGCAGAACCCCAGGAACGTCCCCCAGAGCTGGGGAAGACAGATGAGGATGTGTACACGGACATTATGTACAGGAGTAGCAGAGTGGCACAGCAGAAGTGTGCTGGGCCTGTAATTCAGAGGTCCACGAATCGAAACAATCCGCTGCTAAGGGATTCATTTATTACCCTGTCCCACCCCACACCTTTTTCGCGAGGCAGGGAAGGCAGCTGCCCCACCACTCCTGCGCAGAGCCGGCAGGAAAGTCGGGCACAACAGTCTAGAGTGGCCGGTTAGCTCAGTTGGTTAGAGCGTGGTGCTAATAACGCCAAGGTCGCGGGTTCGATCCCCGTACGGGCCACAGGTAGTGTTCGGTTGTTTTTTTTTTTTTTTTTTTTGCGCCTTTTCGGCCCTCCATTTTGTCTCGCCCAGCCCCGAGTAATGATCGTGCAGGGACCCGCAGGGCACCCGCCGGGGCTGCGCAGAGAGGCAGGGCCAAAAAGAATCCAACACGAGAAGAAAACATTCTGTTTTAGCAGAGGATGGTTTCAATCCATCAAGGTCTGGGTTATGGGCCCAGCACTCTTCCACTGCACCACTCTGCTTTTCTGTGTTTAATGTCCCACGCTGCATATTTAGAGACACTATATGGACCCTCCCTGCCTGTGTCCAGAAGTATTTTTATAGCAGGCCTGTCTGCATCCCTTAGCTCTGACAGATGGTCCCTCGGGAGAGCTTCGCCTTCTAGTCTTCCCCCACGCTTTCCCTACTCCTTCTTTTGCAGGTCTTCATTCATATTCGAGGACAAACCTCACTGCATGCTACAGCCAATGGCACCTGTTTAGACAGAGAAGAATTGTCAAAAAACAGCTTTGCACAGAAAGCCAGCGAGCAGTCAGTGTGCAACACGTGCACCTGATTAAACACCCTAATACTGTTACAAATGAGATCAAGCAAAATACACAAAATACATCACCATCACCATCATCACAGCTTCCTGCGCTGAGAGACCAAGGTTGCTGCTCATCTGGGAGCTCAGTGCTGCTCACACCAGCTGGCCTCTGGGGAGAGGTTTCCCTTCTTCCCCTTCATCTCTCTCTCTCCCTTTTTTTATTTTTGTCTATAATAAACGTTTATCGTTAGAGCTGATGTATGCCACCAGCTACAGACACTGCTAGTAGTCCTCTGTGCCTGCGAGCCTGTACCAGCACCCTTTGTGTAACACCTGTGGGATGCTCTGTTAGGTGCTGCCAAACCCAGCAGCCCAACACGGCCAAGGCTGCCATGGCTCCATGTCCCCAGCTTCAGCCAGCAGCAAGGCTGAGCATGTATCCCCAGGAGGCACACACACCCCAAACTGGCAGATTGGTAGTTGGATGATACACAGCCCCTTTCATAATCTTATGCCTCTATTTTCCCACATTTGTGGCTCCACAAACCACCTCCTTTTCCCCACCTTTGGTTCCTCCCCCTGAACATCCCATAATAAGTCTCGTACAATCCCAAAATGCTCTTCCCCTGCATCCCATAAGGTGTCCCTCACCCCTAGGCAGTCGTCCCCTCAGTCCAAGAGGTAATCTGGAGACCTGCCCCCGTTGACTATTGGGATGTATGCCACCTCCTGGCCCATGGATAGTCCTGGAAGCAGCTGGGTCAGGGGATCCCTGGCACTGTGGAGGTTCCCAGGATTCCTCCACCTCTCATTGTTCCTCTGCTCCTCTTCATTCATGGAGATGGGCCTTTAATCACATAACCTAATATTGTCTGCCTGCACCCCAGCCCTGGGGGATGCTCCTGGGGGGAAGCCTGTCTGCATCCACCAACCCCAAGGGATGCGCCTATGGAGGATGTCCTGCAAGAACCACCCCCCAGAGATCCTTCCAACAGAAGGAGTGTGCCTTCCCCAACACACCACTTCTTTCTGCAAGACAGGTCTGATCCCTCCCTCTCCCCCCACTGCAGCAGTTTTGGGAGGGAACCAGGCAGGAAAGACTAGTGTTAGCCCCTGCCCCTACCAGCTCTGGCCTCTCTTGCTCCTCTCCATGCCAGCCATGCCAGCCCTGGCTGACCCTGACACCTCCCATCCCATCCCAGATCCTGTCCTGTCTCTTCCAGAGTGCCCCTTGCACCAGCCTCAGGGGACCCACAGCCCCCAGCACTACCAGGGCTGGCACCACCTCGGCCCTTGGTACCCCAGGACCCTGAGGCTGAGGTGCTGTGGTGGACTGCCCCTGCCCCAAGGTGCTGCACCCCAGCCGGGCCCCAGCTGCTGTGCCTCGCTGCAACTCCACAGGAGCATCTTCAGCTCTGCAGGGCCTGCAGAAAATGAGGATGAGGTTGTGAGAGGGGTCAGACATGGGCTTGGGGCTCAGACATGGGGTTGTGTCTCTAAGAGGGGGTGTCAGGCATGCAGTTGGAGCTCATGCATGTGATGCAGCTCTGGGTTGTTGGGATGGACCGCTTTTGATCATGGAGGTGATCCTTGAATATCAACCTCCTTTCTTGGGCCCCTCTTCCCTTCAGGACCTTATCCCATGGGACTGTATCAAGCAGATCCCTAAAGAGGCCAAAGTCTGCTCTCCTGAAGTCCAGCGTTGTGATCTTGATTTTTGCCCAACTACCTCCCCTCAGGACTCTGAACTCCACCATCTCATGGTCACTGCAGCCAAGGCTGCGTTTGACCTTCATATCCCTAACAAGTTCTTCCCTGATGGTGAGTATAAGGTCCAGCAGAGCACCTCTCCTCATTGGCTCTTCTATCACTTGGGTCAGGAAGTTGTCATTGATGCTTTCCAGGAACCTCCTGGATTGCTTATGCCCTGTTATGTTTCCTACCAGCATATATCAAGGTTGTTGAAGTCCCCCCATGAGAACCAGGGTCTGTGAATGTGAGACTGCTTCCAGCTGCCTGTAAGCAGCCTCATTCACTTGTTCTTCCTGGTCAGGTAGCCTATAGTGGACACCCACTACAATGTCACCCATACTGGCCAGCTCTTTAATCCCAACCCATAAGCTCTCAGTTGGCTCCACACCCATCCCCAGGCAGAGTTCCAGGTATTCCAGCTGCTGCCTCACATAAAGGACAAACTCCCCTTCCTCATCTTCCTGGCCTCTCCTTCCTAAAGAGCCTGTGTCCCTCCACTGCAACACTCCAGTCATGTAAGCTGTCCCACCACATCTCCATGATCCCAGCAAGACCACAGTCATGTGACTGCACACAGCTCTCCAGTTCCTCATCTTTATTCCGCATGCTGCATGCATTAGCATACAGGCATGTCAGAGAGGCAGCCCAGCTTGCCAATTACCCAGAAAGGTTTGGGGAATTTCTCCATAGTGGTGCCTTGTAGACACTTTCTTGCTTGCATACAAGTGCTGAAGGTAACCCCACTTAAGCCTTGTTTTGCTGATTTTGTGTTCCCTTTCACTCACATCACCCCAGACCGTTTGCTTGTCAGCCCTGTCCACCACTCCTCTACCCCTGACTATAGCCCCCAGAAGCTCTGTAGTCATGTTTGACACTCTCCAGGTTGCCCTTGG
Source organism: Pelecanus crispus (assembly GCF_030463565.1). Classification (NCBI taxonomy): domain Eukaryota; kingdom Metazoa; phylum Chordata; class Aves; order Pelecaniformes; family Pelecanidae; genus Pelecanus; species Pelecanus crispus. The sequence continues at coordinate 25,009,655 of NC_134649.1, read as the reverse complement.
GAGTATCACTGGTACCCACATGGAAGAACAGCAGGGATAGCCAGAGGGTCAGACAAGCTTTGGCAGTCTTTCCACAACACCCCAGATCTGGGCCCATAGCAAGCAGCACACTTCTCTAGACAAGTCAAGTCATGCCCTGCAGCAAGGAATCACCCACTACTATCACTTGCTGCTTCCTCCTGGTGGTCTTGCATGGTTTGGGTCAGTTAGCCCAGATGGTTCATTTTAAAAGCACACCCATCTCCTTCTCAGCTTTGTGGACAGTGAACCTGTTCCATTGTTGCAAGCCTCCAGGTGGAGCAGGAGCCTTCCTCTCAGTGCCAGAAGACACCAGCTTCCAACCCTTGTGTTCCTTGTAGCTTTCACTTATCTGCTACAGACTCTGCCTGTCACCCCACTGCAGCTGAGGTCCAGAGATCTTGAAGTGCAGGGTGTGAGAAGATGAAGATCCTGTCCCTCTTTTTCATGCTCTCTGATGCTGCTTAGCCTGCTGACTTCCTCCTATAACTAGCCCACTTACTAATACAGATCTTCAACACCACCACACCTCCAGCAGGGAAGATCATCTCTGCCAGCCTCAGGGGGAAGCCCCAGGCACTCCGTGCAACCTAAGACTTGCAGGGCTTCATCCACCATCCAAAACTGGTTTGAAGCCTCTGCTGCTCCAACATCTGCTGGAGAATGTGCCCTATGCTGTGTCACCATCACACCTGAGAAGATTTAGGCTGGTCTGAAACAAGATGAGGTCCCCTTCTTTGCTCCCCTCTGCATCAGTTAGCTGCACTCTCAATTTAGCTGCAGCTCAGCCAATTTTCCATTCATCCTATAGTCCACCCAGCCAAGCCTAACTCCTCAGTGAGGCTGCAGGGTCACTCTGGGAGACCACACTGAAAGGCTTCCCAAAGTCAAGGAAAATTACTTCCACTGTTCTTACATCATCCACCAATCCAGTTATTGCACCACAGAAAGCAGCCAGGTTGGGCAAAAGAGCGCAGTGGAGAACCCCTTAGAAAAAAAAGCAACACCAGTCCAGGTGTGCCTCACCTGCTGCAGATGTTTTGAAAGACCAGGATATAAAAGCATGTACTGAGCACTTTTATTCAGCTAGGTAGTTGGGAAAGGAGACAAGGACAACCTGCCCAGGAAAACTGGACATCAGGAAAGAAAGAGCACTGATATGCAGATTGTGGAGTGTGCAGTAGAGCTCAGGAGGATGGGGTGGGGGCTTGGAGACAGGTGGGTAGGTACAACATAGGAGGCATCCCAAGCTGCAGAGGGATAAATAAAAGAAATGCAGGTATGGAACTGATTAAAGAGAGAGGAGGCAGCGAGCATGCAGGCAAAAACCATGTTTGTTAGGTACTTTTATTCTCAAGAAAGGTCAATATACTGCACAGAGGAGGTTTCAGTCACATCTCATGCCGGCTCACCCCTGTTCTAGGGAAAAAGAGCACCAATAACAATTCTTCTAATAGAAAAAGCAGCCCCTTAGCTGCTCTTTTTCACCCGCAAATTCAACTTACAGCTTCCAAGTTGGTGTGGTACAGTTTGGCCTGGGCAAAACACTGCCTAGACTGAGGAAAAGAAGTATGCAAGAAACAATCCCGCTAACACCAAGGGCAGAGCAGAAAGAGTGGCAGGAGGTACTCCCAGCACTGGAACAGATTCCCCTGCAGCCTGTGGAGGACACCATGATGGAGCAGAGAATATCCCTCTACAGAGAAGATATTCTGCAGCAGATATCCACAGGGGACCCTGCCAAGTGGGTATTTCCTGAAGAAACTGCAGTCCACGAAGAGAGCCCACACTGGAGCAGTCTCTCCTGACTGCCATGTGCTATGAACACACCATCTTCCTCAAGTAAGAACAGCCCTAGGCCTAGTGGGGGGGGGGGGGGGGGGGGGGCAAAAAAAAAAAAAAAAGTAGGCTAATCTGCAATATTATTCAAGAGGAATCTACAAGGTAGGATTATCTGAGCATCATTAATATTCCACACAAAAACTTGTGCAAAAGAACATTGTACTCTCCAGGATTTTTTTCTTCTTGGTCAGGAAGACATTTTAGCACCTGTTGAACCAGGTTCACAAGATCTCCTTGAGTCTAGGAAACACCATCTGCCCCCCACAAAGAATGGAGGCACCTTCTCCTAATTAGGGAAATGGATTTCACTAACAGCTCCAGAGTTACCAAGGCCACAGCAGGCACACCCGCTGCCTGGATACGCTCAGGAATGATGAATGACAAGACTTAAGCTCTGACAAATCCACTTACCTATTTTAGCTACTTGCACCTATTTTCACATCTATCTTTCATCTACCATCACTAAGTGATGAAACTATTCTGTCCCTTATCTGGCATAATCTCATTTAACCTGACTCATTAGGCAAAGGGTTCTGTAACACTTTATAAATTAATAATTGCATTAGCATCATTGGAAGGACTAAATGGTGTGTGATTATGCTATGTGATAGATCAAACTGGTTTTCAGATGAAAGTGCTAAAACCCACGTAAGCATGCACATGAAGGGAACAGGGCAACCACCAATTAAACTACCAGAACACACCCCCACCAGACAGTCAGGTTTCCAGTGCAAGCTACCATCACTGCAGGGCTCAGTGATGCTAATACATGACCTATCTCAGCACTATTCACCTTGTAATTCAGCCAAACAGACTTTGCTGCTGCTACAACTAGCATGAACATACCAAAATGGCTTGTAAGATGAGTCATGACTTCTCTGAAGCAACTTGAGCACTATTCCAGGCTTTTCTAGGCTTCACATCTCTTTGTCCCAGGTGCCTTCAGGTAACCCCTAGTCATCCACATTGCCAAAGGAAGTTTTGGAAATAAGAAACAACAGCTCTATTTCGTGTATTACAAATCATGTTTGTCAGGTTAATACACACAACACAAGCAGTTTTAACAAGCATGGTTCAACAAGCACATTGTCAAGCATCAAATAACATTGGTTCCACGGCCTTATTTAGGTACTGTTGCCTCCTCCACTGTTCTTTCCAGAAGCTCCTGCTTTCTGCAGCCGGCTTGCACTTGGTTGCCGAGGCATCCTCTGGGCAGATCCTTCCCGGCTGCTCCTTTCTGCTACAACCTGGGTCCCACTGACAGCAGAACTGGTTTTATTTCTCCCTGAATAAACAAATACATACATTAATTTTCAAGTCCTAACCCAACATGTCACCCACACAGCATCTAAGCTGCAAGCATTCCTGAAGAAATCATGCAAAAGGCAAAACTGTATTAGATGACACAAATGTATCCAGCATCCAGCACAGAAAGCAAGTTTGTGAATTCAGCTCAACAGATACCAAGGCCACAAAACAAAAAGAAGTTACATTAGAAGCATTCTTAGTTTTCATCACATTTAATCTACAAAGTAACCAGCCACTTGGCTCTTTAAACACTTGTTTTCATTTGGCACAGGAACACCAGCACTGCAAACAGCACTTCAAGAACATGAAGAGCATCTAACACATTAAGGCTGGGATAAGTGAACCGACATGCCAGTGTCCACCAGTTTCTGAAGCCTGCAGTCATATTATCAAATCAGAAACCCTTCTCTTCATGTCACTTCTGTGTCTTGATGAGCAATTTTGGATTTCCTATCATTTTCTGGGGTTTCCAGGAGCTCAGACTCCTACACAGGACCTACTCACAGATTTTCTTACTGTGTTCAGAAGGTAAGAGTTATCCTTCTGTAGGCTCAACTGACCATCTCCAAAGTGCAATGTGACAGCAGAGAGAAGCAATGCATAGAAAGGTAGAAGTTGAGGGAGGCAAGGGGCACACAGCCCACTCTGCTGGATTCAGCTAGAGGAGAGAGTGACCAGACTTAAGGTGTGCTGCAAACAAATGACAGGAGGGGATAAGTGAGGGAGACTGACTTTTCCTGGCACTGGAGAGAACTACTTCAGATGAGAAGTAGGACTCACATTAGGAAAGATAACAAAAATAAAAGAAATGTGAGGCAAAAGGGTCACAGCTTTTACTAAAGATAGCAAGCTCCAAGAAGCATCGTAAAAAATTAATAGCAGCAAGGAAGAAACAAACTACAGGAACAGAGTAAGCTGTAGGTACATGCATGCAATTAAAATGAAGAGTGACATTCTAGCAATCATTATCAGAGCAACTTCCAGAATACCAACAGCTACTCCACACAGTGGCATCTCCATGGGCATGGTTTGAAAATCATCATCTTTGATCATTTGTGCTATGGACAGCGCACAGACTGGAGATATGTCTGGTTTACTTACCAAACCGTCCTGTCTCCTTGGAGCAGCCGTCTGAGAACAGGACTCACTTCAATACCTCAAGTTAACACCTTGCAGCACCAGAAAGACAACCTGAGAACTTCCAAATAAAAAGTATGTGGCCCCTTCATATCTGTAAAATTTGACAGACTAGAACAGCAAAAGAAATACATTCACTTATCCCAGCCAAGTCAGGTGCTCTTAAAAAAGTCTATTATTGTAAACCACACTGATCTGCCAGCAGTGATCAGCCCAAGCCAGCCAACCAGCCTTGCAATCTTTCTTTGTAGCTCAAGCACTTTAAGCAGTTTTACTAATGCAAGTACTGCCCATGAAAACAAATTGCACAAAGACAATACATGATCTCACAGTATTTGAGAGAAAAATTGGCAGGAACAAAAAGCATCATAGTTCACCATGATGCTTTTAGCAATCCAGGACATCTCTATAAGTGAATGCCCCCGCCTTCCTCACATGCATCTATCCAGTAAGAGTACAGGTCCTCAACCCGTGTACAACTTTAACCATGTGCACACACAAAACAACGGTTCCATTAAACACTGCTGGGAGTCAGGCCCTTGATCTTCTGACCTAGCTGAAACAACCTGGGAAGAAAGAATCACTTTACTGAAGAGAAGCTGTGCTCAGACAAAACACATGCCCTTAGCCTCAAAATCGGAGCAAAACAAACCAGATACTTCAACAGCATAAAAAACAAGTTTTGGAAGCATACTATCTAGACCTGCGGAACCAGTCAAGAACAGCTCATGAAGCGTGCAAGGATGGGCATGGTTGGTGCACTTCTGCCAGTTAAAACACTATTAGAGATAAACAGGGTCAATTAACGTAAAGCACAAAAGACATTGAACAAACACAAACTCTCTGTAATTCAAGTACTACAGACTAACAGACAGATTCTACTGGTATCTTCCTTGGTGACATGAGACATCCTTATGTTGGATGTGTCTGGCTGTCGTAGAACAGCTGCAGCCCAAACAGTCACAGATGCAAGAGTCAAGCCAAAAGGTAGCCTAATCAAATACCTCCCTCCCCAAAGATGATGCCAAAAGAAGCAGCTACGTGTTTATCTCCTCGAGAACCAAACACAGTTTGAGAAGAATGGTATACGCATGCAAGCAGTGGCAGAAGTGTGCTCTACCTACCTCTGACTGCTAGCTGCCCCCATTTAAAAACAGCAGCCTGATCACAGTGGGTTCTGCTCACTGGACACATTAATTCTGATGATCTCTGACAAAACCCAAGACCAAAAGGCTACAGCCACCTCTAGGAGATGACCACCACCAGATACAGAGGCAGGAGCCTGCAGGGTTGCATGGGGCAAGAAGAGAAAGCCTTATGTAGCAGAGGGAGGACAAAGCACCTTCTTGTGTCAAGCAGAAGTTAACAGCTAATACACACACGGCACACTGGGCTCTCTCCAGAGCCAAAACATCACCTCTGCTAAAGCAGTCTCCCTGAAAAGACAGATTAAAGAAAACAGGTAAGACTGGTGGAGTATGTCTCAACAAACCCAGCTGAATTGTTCTGAAACAGAGGAAGAGGGGAAAAAAAATAGAAGATGGTTTTCAAATGCACCTTCCAAAGCAGTTAACTAAGACCTTAAGTACGCCTTGAGCAGAGGGTCATTATTTAAGCACATTTTCTCTTGCAAACACTTATCTGAAGAAAAAGATTTGGAGAAACAAGAGAACACTAAGTTGAGACCTACACAGGCCCACAAATCACCTGCACAGAACTTATACCCTCATCTTTTCTCCAGCAAGCCTGTTTCCTCAAAACAGGTTAGGTATTCAACTGCATTACTAGATGCCACTACAAAAGCAAGCTTAAATTAACAAGTCCCAGATCTTATTCAAGATACTGACAAGCCTCCTTAGGTGCTCAAACATCTCAGTTTAATGTATCAGGGAAGAAGCCTCTGAATGAGATGTCTGAAGGTGAGTTAAGGTACAGAGCAATTCCCCCTCCCAAAGCAGAGGTCTGCATTAGTCTGATCAATCTGACAGTCCTTTTCCAAGGCAACTCTCTGAAATACTTCTTCATTCTCATCTACTTGTTGGATGGATGGATGGATTCTCCCTTACTCAAGTATCTATGTTACCTTGGGAGGCTGCCAACTTAAGCACCCATTAAGTGTCTGGTTTACCATCTACAAGGTTTTCATTCATCTCTCCCACTCTTTTGAGAGATGGCTCCCTTCAAGGATGCCCAGCAGAGCCACAGAAGCTCCTCTCCCATCCTCTGATCAGCATGAAACGTACCAGCCTTTTCCCTGCAAATCCTCCTCTGTTCCTGGTTGCTCCTTGTTTTACTAAGTTTTCACCACCACACTTGGGATAGTCTCATTTCTTCCCCTTCTCTTGCACATAGACTACAGAAAGAGATGTCCCTCATTTTTTTTCAGAGCTCTATTCAGTCTAGATTTATAAGATTTTCTGAGCATTTCTTTGGTTGGTTGTGGGTAAAGAATGAATTAGTTGTCACTCATGAACTCACAGCTCATTACTTTGCCACACAAAGCCACACATGAGGAGTCTGGCATTTACAGTATTCCTCTAAATACCTTTTCTTTTTGTCAGTTCTTGCCTCGCAGAGCATGAAAAATAAAAAAAAAAGTTTGAAAATCAGCCTGAAAAGAGATACTAAAAAAAATTATCACAGTGCAGTGTTTAGCTCAAATATCCAGCAGAGAGGAAGCCTCACAGCCTCAGGTAAACCTGCAAACCTTCCACAAGGAAAGCGTGACGGGAGAGACCTACACTGGCCAGAGATCACCAGTACTCTGCTAGCCGCTCACACTGACAGTGCTACCAATGCCACCCAAACCCTTTTTATTAGTCCTTTGATTAGTCATATAAGTCACCTATAGATCACTCCACAATTTCTTCCCCCCCCCACCCCCAGGGAAGACATACAGTCCATGAAGTGTCCAAGTACAACATTTACTGGTGCGTGGCACAATTTAAGAATGTGTTGCTGTCTGCTAGATCCCATGGATATATTTAATCTACAATTAAAGCATAATAACCAGTATAAGCAACAGGAAAATCCACTGTATGATGTATAAAAAACAGATTAAATATATTTAAGAGAAATCCTTAGCACCTCTGGGGAGATTCCCTCCACCGTATTCAAGCTCCACATAGCGTTATCCTTGTCAGCTACTCTATCTCCTTAATACAGAAGTTTGCATTACAAATCCCACATTGAGATGAACACTGAGATAATGCGAGGCTAAGTAAGTGGATGATGAGTATAAAAGGAATACAAAGCAGTCAGTGTGGCCAGCCAGCAGTACCCAAGGGTGATACCAGTCACTGTGGGTCCTTGCAGCAATAGTCATCATCCCAAAAGGCTCACCAGAGCTAAAGGCAGAGCACACAGAGAAAGTGCGAGAAAGAGTGAGAAAAAAGGATGAATAGGGAAGGCTACAAAACACAAGGATAGCAAGAGGAACACATAGGGAGGACAAAGTTGGCAACAAGCTGAATAGCAGAGATAGGGATATTTAGGAAATAATTAAACAGCAACACTTAGAAGAAACCTTGATCATACCTAAGTTTTTACACAGGAAGAAAGTAGTTACAAATGCAAGGGCAGAAAAGGAACTTACACTTCTCCAAAAGCATATTTTCTGATGCAGACAAGGAAAACACACCCTACGAACCCTTCACTGAGCCCATGGCTGGTGGTGGGCTGAGTGGCAAGATTTTGAAAAGCAAGCTCATGTTAACAACACATTTAGTAGCTGGGGCAAAGCTCTATGAAGTAACTTTATGGAAGACGCTTGGGCTGGGGAAGTGAGGAATGTGGAAAAAACAGTTGGAGTGCAAGAGCGAGAAGCATCAAAGAATATTCATCAGCCTAGAAAAAGGAGCAGGGCATTAATATATGCATGTCAATAGAGAGGTAGAAAACTGGAGGGAAACCACCATGGGCTTGAGGGTTGGCTGATGGGAACAGAAGCATGCAAATAATATGTAAAAAAATGGCATATTTAACTACACAAAGATAAACTATACACATACCTAGTCTAGGCCGCACACCTCCTCCTTGCATGCATGGAAATTGCCTGGATATCCTTTCTCTTTAAAATCAGCTCTTTCCCTCCCAAATCAACAACTGTTGAGGAACCATTTCGAATGCAGCTTAGTTCTGTCTAGCTAAATATGCCAGATGGGTGCTCCAATACCCAAACACAGTAATTTTGAGCCAGCTATCATGAACTCAGTTACCAGCAAACACAGCTCCATGCAACACCATAGCTATATTCCAAGGGAAAATGCAAAATAAAGTCATTCATATTAGACTCCCTGTTGCTTGAGCTGTAAAAAAGCCAAAATAACTACCAGGGGGCACACACACCACACCTTCACCCCACCACCAACTGTACTGCTCAGAAATGTTCTAACAGTCTTTTTTCAGCTGCTTTAAAAAACCTCCCTGCACCACGATGGGCTGAGGAGCCTAAGCCGATACCTCATTGTTACTGATAAAACTCAAGCAGAGCAGTCTTGGTTAATCTTTAGTGAGACCTGGATTACTTCAGCCACTGGTCTGTCTTCTGACAAAGGAGGAAGGACGGGAGAAAGAGCAGATATGCGGAGCTGAAGGACACTGTGCAAAGCAGCTTGGCAAAGTTATATAGGACAATCAATGTTCTTTGTATTAGTGCAAGGAGCTCTGGATTTATCAGCAGACACAAGTCCCAGCTGCACAGATGAGGCATCTCCCATCCCCAAATGCCTGGTCCTGTGTGGAAGCTGCACCATCCTCTTCTTAAACGGAAGCAGCATCTTCCAACAAGAGATGGCAGGCCAAACAGCAGATACAGTTTTGGTTCCCCTTCCCCGCAGCATCTCCTAAAGGGAAAGGAGGCAAGGCAAGCCAAACGCTTCTGCAGAACAGACTCAGCCCAGAGGACACCCCCAGTCACCCTATTAACACTCACCCAACTCCTGAACGACAGACTTCAACTGTGCCCAGAACTAGAAAGCTCAGTGAATGAGGAGTGATTCCTCCTCCTCTTCAATTTGAGCTAGCTGGTTGTTTCCCAAATTTAAGGAGAGAAAACTACTCTGCTGAAGATACGCTGATTTTAATGGGATCTTTACTTCAGCAATACACTTTCCCCCAAGGGCTACAGTAAAACAAGCTCATGTCTTGAGCTACAGATACTTCAAATCCTAATTCAGCCTAAAGTGGTCCAGTAAAACCCAGACAAGACTGGCACTGATGGCTCAGTTCTGCTTTAGATCATTACCGATTTCCATGAATTGAGAGATCTCTCTGGATGCCTGTTTGTGTTCATGACCTTCAACCAGGAGTCCTATGCATCTTCCTCAGACACTTCAGGCACATTGCTCCAAGTGTCTACACCGCGCTGCAGAGTCAGACATAAGCTAGCCAAAATTTGCATAAAGCTGCAGAAGCTTGTTCACTTGCAACTTGATGCCCATCTTAGGTCAGGCTGGGTACTGAGCTAACATAGCCCCTCCTTTGACTAAATCACAGCAAGTGCAGACATCTGCCTTCCATCCAAGAGGCTACAGAGACATATCCTCACAAAGACAGCTGGACAAAATACTTCCTCTTCTCAATGTTAATGAGATCTTACTGGTACTTAGTATACTCAAAGAAATGAAGATGCAGGACTAAAGTTGTGATAAGCCACCGCTGAGCTTAAGTTCTGCTCAAAGAATTTTCTGAGAGCTAGCTTTTCAATGGTGATTTTATTCACAAAAGAATTGGCTGCCGTCTAGCATCAGTGGGTGCTGGGTGACAGCAAAGCCACTTGGGCTGACAGAAACTAACAAGAGAAGTTTTCTTTCAAAGTGAGATACAGCTCTAATGTAACACAAGCTTCCAGACACAAAAGTGACACCATAGTTGGGAAGACCAAACCTTCTGGAAAGGCATGCAAGTGCTGCCCATCAGAATTTGGTCAGGACTGAGTGTGATGAGAGAAAGGAGGCCAAAGTGCCCCTCTGTCATCACTAGTGAGCACCAGCTTGCAAAGAGAGGAAATCCAAGTTCAACATTTAATGTTTTACCATGTCTGCAGTGAAACTGTGGCTTGATGGGCACAATCCTCCTCTCAGTAAGCTGCATATGATCTGGTGATCTCAGTGCATCAACTAGCCCTGAAGACATTTTAGCCTCGTGAAATAAAGCAGCAACACTGAAGGCCAAACTAATACTGTGAACATGGTAACATGAGCAGCACAGACCTAGCGCCATCTTTCTCTGAACTTCGTTACGCTTTGCCCTCAGTTCCAAGGGCTTGTCAAAGGGCACTAAAGGATATCAACATGTCAATTTTAAAGGGAAAATATGGAGAGGAAATTCTGGCCAGAGACCCTAGGACTGCAGTCTGACTCAGGCACCATCTTGGACCAGGAGATGTCTGCTGAAGATGCAGTATGAGCATCCTGGATTGATTCAGGCACAACCAAATTAAGCTCCCAAGACAGATACTAGTTCCTGGAAACTCGTAGCCTCTTTCAGGTGCTTGCAGCACCTCAAGCTGGTAGGAGGCAATGGTTAAGGGCATATCAACTCTACCTTAGGGTTTCTGGCTTTTCCTCTTGAGGAATTTAATGCTGATTGACAAACAAGTTGCCATCTGACCATTTCAAATCTGAGCTGGCCTACTGCTAGCCAAAACTAGCCCATAGCAGTGGCCCAGTGCTAGAAAAGTCTCATTTTTACAGGACGTGCCACAGAAACAGCATACATGAGAGAACAAAAGCTAATCCAGATTAACAGACAGACAGGACCAAAAACCTTACCAAAGTTCCTTCATAGTTTGAGTGGCCCATCGCACCTGAAGCATCAAAGGACGAGAAGAAGAGAAAGCAAAATTTAACAGTATCTTTTGTTCAAAATCACTGCTCTTTTGAGATGAGATTTCCTCGCAACATGATACCAGAATAGCATGCTGCTTCTTACTTAAAATATCCAAGAGCTGTACCTCTCTCATTTTGCTCAGGAAAAAGTAGTCAGCCAGGTGTCTTCTCTTCCCACCCCACGCATCTTTAGAGTCACTTCTCAATCACGTGTTAAGGCTGTTCTCTTTACCACACCAACTTCTCTGCAGGAAATTCTTAATCAAAAGCATCTCTTGAGAAAGGGGAACCTGTTCATAGTGAAGTCCATGGAGTCCTGGACACTTCATCCACACATTCCAATTCCCATTTGGGCTTTAGCAAGCTTCCTCAAAGCCTCTGTGTAGTCACCCTCAGCTGCTCAATGAAGTGATTCTCACCCATTTACCATGTGGGAATCCACATCAGAAGCAGCAGGCTCTACTACTGTAAATGTGCCTCGGACTGTGGTATAATCAACCTTACCCTAAAACTGACTGCTTATAGTTGGTCAAACAAATCTTGCCTTTTAACTTCACTTTCTACAGGACTTACCACCAGACTGACAAGCACAGCCATGAGAATAAACACCAAGGCAGCCTCAGCAATGAGACTAGATTGAGCAGTAGTATACTATCATGAGAGGGAAACCTTACTTTCCCCCCCACCCTGCTCCACTTACCTATGCCAACAAAGCTTTCTTTCTTGCCCTATTCTCTGTGTTCCCACCACAGCCCTTGCTGACAGTTACTTTTCAAGTTTTGCCTCAAAATTCATCATGGGTCAACACAGACCCATCAGCTACAATAGAGTTTTCACCCCGAAACAGAGAGAGGAAGGGAGAACAGGACAGAACAACATAATTTGACTCTACCTCAGCCATTTCTACACTCCCACTGGGTGAGCAAGCACACCCATGAGTAACATGGCAATGCTGAGGTGCACAACAAGATAAGCTTTTGGTGTGCAATTTTGATCTTGGCAACCAGACAATGATCACAAAACCTTGCTGTTCTGGCCGTTGCCCCTTTCTGTTATATGTTTGAGCACAAGAGAAATGAGAGCCTTTTCACAGTGAATTCAAGCTTAGTGACAGTGGACTTATTTCAGTTACCTCTTTTTAAACCTTTTGGAAGTAATCCAGAGAGGTTGTAAGCTACCAGCCAAAAGCCACTTCAGGAAGTTCAAGGAGTAAGTAAGAGTTTTATTAGAACCGGTTTGGAAAAAAAAAATAAAATAAAAAAAAATATATAGCACAGCTTCAGGACTACATTTGTTACTATCCACCAAGATTAGAGCAATAACAAAAGATAATTACATTCAAAAGCATTCGCTATTTTAGTCAACAATCCCACCCAGCCTCCCATTTCATGTTCCCACCTAAATACCATCCACCGGGCATGGAAACCACTGGCCAAGTGGCACAAGCCACCACAGTACACAGGGACAGAGGAGAAGCAGCATTGCAGCTCCCCTTGTTTTCCACGGATTCTTAGTGTACCAGAAACTGTACTTTTTTTTTTTTTAGTTAGATACAAGTGAAACAGCATTATGTAATATTGTGTATTAAGGATTTGTGGTGTTTTTGTTGAAGGCTTGGAGAGCAGAGCCAGGAGGCTACAAAACCCAGCACAAGTGACTGCAGCAACCTCCCCTCCCCCCCAACATACCCCACCGCTCCTCCACACCCAGCTCCCTACGCTGCCTACAAAGAATAAAAATTAAGAAAAAAAAAGGGTGCGGGCAGGAGGCTCAGCGGCCCGGGCCCAGGGGTGACGGGGCTCTCTCTCCACAGGATCCCGCGTAAAGCTCCCACCGGGCTCGGCCCCGCGGCTCACACCGAGCGGGCCCCCCGGGGGCCGGCCGAGCCCCGCGTCGAGCCCAGCCGCCCGGCCCGCGGCCCCCTCCCCACGGCGGGGCGAGGGGGGCGGCCGACGGGAGGCGCGGGGAGGCCGCGGGGCAGCGGGCAGACCGCGGGGGAGGCCCGGGAGAGCGGCGGGCGGCCCCCGAGCCGCGGAGGCCGCAGGGCGGAGGCAGAGGGGAGCCAGGCGGGAGCCCGGCCGTCCTCAGGGGACTCTGCGCAGGGAGACACAGGGATTAGGGCCCGCTGCCGCCGCGGCCCCCCCCGCCCGCCCATGCCCGCCGCCTACCTCGGGTGTCGGCAGGGAGCGGCGCCGGCGCGGCTGGGGGTCCGCCCTCGGGTCCCGACGGCAGCCGCTGCCCGGCGCACATGGACTTGAGCACCTGGAAGACGGCAAGCGGCGCCACGTTCATGCGCAGCAGGTCCAGCAGCACCCTGCGGGGACACCCGTCAGCGGCGGCACCGGGGGCTCCGGCGGCATCGGCGGCCGCCCCCGCCGCTCACCGGAACACCTCCGGGTCCAGCCCGCTGCCCGCCGCCTGCGCCAGCTCGAACAGTTCCGCCTCCTCCGCGCTCAGCAGCTGCTTCCGCCGCACCCGCGCCTCCGCCATCGCTCCCGCCGCTGCCACCGCCTCTGACATAGCGGCGCCCCGCCCCCTCACGGCCAGTCCCGCCCCCTCATGGCCAGGCACCGCCCCCTCACAGCCTGGCCCTGCCCCGCGCTGCCTCACCGTGAGCGCCCGCCGCGCTGCTGCGAGGCCCAGTCTCGGGCACGGCGGCCTCGGTCCCGGCCAGGCCCGGCTCCTCCCGCCCGGGCCCGGTAGGTGGCAGCCGTGCTCCAGCCGCAGCCGAGGCCTGCCCAGCAGTGTGGCGGGTGGTCGGTGGGGCACGCGGGCCTGTTCCACCCTCACCCTCCCGCTCCCCTCAGGGCTCCTCTGCTGCCCCCCGGCCAAGCTTTCTGCTCCCCAGGCCCGTAAAGCAGCACTCATGGTGATTTCTGGGTGTCTTCCCCAGGTTGCCCTTCAAATTCATTGTGGGCTGCCGTGCTGCATGCCTCCTCCAAGCTTACAGTGCTTTCTGCACTGGGACGTGCTCTCAGCTCACTGGAAGGTGCCTCTCGGTGGCCTCCCTTACCTCTCTCTTCATTTAGTTAAGCCAAGCTCTTTTCTCAAGTCTTTGTTGCTGGCAGACAACTGCCCTGGAACTCCAAAGAGGAAAGCATCACCTGCAAGGTGGTGGCTCCCCCCACCAACCCTCTCCAGCTTCTTTTCCACAAGCTGTCACATTTTTGGCTGAGCAAAACTGTGGTGTTTCTTTATTCCTACAGGAACAGATGTTCTAAGTATATGGTGGGGGAGACCACATCAAGGATCACAGGCTTCCTTACATCCACCTGTCCGTGGGCAGGTGAACATGTACTCAATGTAGGCAGCAAACAAGGACACCCCCACCCCCTTGCTAGATTTCTTCTTGCATTTTTCGCACTGGAAGACAGAAATAGCTGGTTGTCCTCATTGCCATGGTCATCTGGGTGACTTCTTGTGTGGACATCCTCTGTCCCCCAAGTGATTCAGATCCTGTAGTGCAGGGGCCAACTCTGGATGCTGGTTTTAATCTCCTGTCCCTGGGCAGGGGTAGGGAAGGGGGCTAATGAGAAACAATGGGAGCACTTTGGGCCACAGGCAGTGCAGTAAATTTGGGTGCAGAGAAGCCATACATGCCAGCTGCCCTGTGGAGCTATACAGAGATAATCATCCGTGTTCACCTACCCAACTGTCCGCCTCTGCCAGGCTGCAGCATCTCTAATGCGCTTCAGTTCCCAAGCCAGCAGAAAGCATCTGGCAATTGCATGGGGAAGAAAATTGGAAATTTGGGTCTTGGCTTGCATGGTGGCAAGGAGACGTCAAGTTGAGATTGAAATTCCTCTCTCTAAATGGAAATGAGCAGCGCCTCCACCATCAGGGAGGGATTGCCTGTCCCTGCTCCCCCCAACCCGGCACATGAAGAGACCGTGGACGGACCAGCTGCACTGCTGAATGGATAGCAGAGCTGGGAGAGGCGGGATGCAGGGATATCCCCCCTCCTGGCACCACCATGAGAGGCCCCGTCTTATCCCTGCATCAAGCCACAGGAGAGAGATGCTCCCACTCCACACCCCAAGCAACCCGCGAGCGTGTCAAAATCATTACCCGCCACAGAGCAACCCAACCTTGCATTCTCATGGGTGTTTGGCCTTGATAACAGACAGACATTTACTGCAGCTGCTGAGATGGGAATGAGATGTACAATGATAAAAGAAGAATCTTGCTGCTAAGGGCCCTGAGTGGGACCAGCCCAGCATGGACAATTATTGTGGTGCTGATAACAGGAGCAGCTGCTGCCAGCATGAATTGCCATGTTGTCTGCGGGGTCAGCGGTGCCAGTGATGCAAAACCTAGGGTCACCCTGAATAATGGACTTTCAGAGGGACCCTCAGCTGAGCAGGGCAGTGTGGGGTCTGTGATGCAGAGGGGACCAGGCAAAATCCCTGTGCTTGCTCTCTTGACTGCTGTGATGCATGATGTGCTGCTTCCTTTGGGACTGGCTGGAAGTCAAACATAAGGGCAAGAGCCCTCGCCACGTGGGTGATGCACTCTCCAGCCTTCCTGGTCCCACCTGGACCGCTGCCCCCAGCCCATAGCATCTGGGAGCTCAGCTACAAGTCACAGCAGAAGCGGGCAAGATGCTTTTTAGCTGAGCCCCTCTCTGGAAAAGAAGAAAACTAGGAACCACCTTCCCTACAACAAATTGGAGAAGTCTCAGCTTGTACCTCCTCTTTCCCAGCCTCAGTCAGCTCCAGCTGGCAGCTCTCCCTGCATGCTCTGGTCACCAGCATCACAAACAGGGCTGGAGACCTTCCCAGGGCAAGTGATGTGAGACCCTCCCTCTCCCGTGCTTCCTTCACAGGCTGCCATAGGCCATGGCTGTGGGTCACATGCCTTCCTCACCTTTCTTGGTGTAGGCTTGGATGGGCACATTCTGCAACTTCTTTGAGTGACAACACTCTCCTCTGGGCTGCATGGTCCCTTCTGCCCTCTGAAGCATTTCTGGGGTCTCTGATATTCCAGTTTTCCAAAGCCAACAGGTCAGTAGAGGAAGTCATTGGGTTCCCATAAACATCCCCTGAGAAGACCTCAGTTACTGGAGCTGCAATCTGCAGAGCACCTAGGACTCTGGCTTAAATGGCATCCTGAATGCTGGGTCTTGCTGCCCACCACAGACACCCTCTGTTACCTCTGGCAGGACTTTAACACCTAGTCACCACACAGCCCACGGTTTCCAGAGCAGGACATGAGCCAGGAGAGCCCAGGATGGTGGTGCCAGGCTGCATCTCAGCCCTTGTAAGACATGGTTATTAGAGGGACAGAGCAAATGGTGGCAGAGGAGGCTTGGACAGCCTGCATATGCAGAAGGAAAAGGCAATTAGGTGCAGCACAGAGCCTGCAGTCTTTACCATAAATTACCAGCTAGAGTTGGGGGTTGCTCAGACATCAGAACATGATGCTAGTGTCTTGCACACATGCAGAAAGCACCACTGTGATGTGCTTGCCCAGGGGCCACAAGACACATGTGTGGGAAAGCAGCTAATGCACGTGCAATAAATTAGGATGTTGTGAGCACGTGGAGGCCACACTACACCACATGGAGTGCCCACCCATGGCATACACTAAATCCAAGACTGCTGCATGCACAAGGGGCAAATCAGGCAGACTGTTCCCCTTGGAGAGGGGCAGTGGCACGTGTGTGCAGTGACTCAAGGTGATCTACACAGAGGCAAAGAAATGCAAGAGCCTTCCCTGTAAATTAGGACATGCTAGGCTTGGTCAGAGAGAGTGCACTAAGTGTAGGCACTAAAATCAGGTGTGCTGTGAATCTGCAGAGAGGTAACCCTTAACGTGTGCAGTAAATCAGGACACACTGTGCATGTGCAGAGGCCGTAATGCTGCATATGGGCAGTAAATCACAGTGCACTGTACATGCGCAGCAAGGCTACCCCATACAGGAACAGAGGACACATGTGCAGAGCACCCATCGGTCCCATGCAGGCACAGATCAGGACTTGCTCTGTACTGCCATTTAATGGAGAAAAATTCAGCATGCATACATTTATCCTAGAAATTAAGAGAAAGACTTGTAGCTGTGCAGGTCATCCAGCTGAGCATGATGTGAAGGACACAGAACACCTGAGGCAGGACCACCAGATGAAGACACACTTTGAATGAATGAGATGAGGGTCAAGCAGGAGGTGCTGCATGAGATTGGGGAGGAAAGGAGCAAGGTCACCTCACTGTGAAGGAAGGACCAGATTTAGAATAACCTGGATATGGCTCAAATAGCAAACAAATGCAGCAAATGTGCCTCCCACATCCAAAAAAGGGAAAAGAGGGATTAAAACATATCTAGACTTTCATACCCTTCTGAAGTTTTTTGAAGGAAACCCAGATTCAAGAGAGGAAGGCAAATGGAAACATTCATCACAGATACATTGTCTCAGTCTAACATAATGATTTTTTCTTTGATAATTAACTTAGACAAGGTGATGCAGCACATTTAGGCTGGTTAGATTTAAGGAAGGGGTTTCATTTGCCACCCAATATGAACCAGTTTCCAGTGCTGGAAGTCATGGGTATGGATATAGCAGAGGAGGAACCAGCTCATCAAGTAAATGATGGGTTGTATTAAAAGGGGTGTCTCTGAGCAAAGACATGCTTCTAGCACTGTTCCTCCACCCCAGTCTTGAGATGACCCCACTAATGTTAATAGCAAGCAGTGCAGGGCTGGGAGTGTGGAGTCATCATGCCTGGGATGCTTTGCTGGGAGGGACACAACCACATCACTAGCAAGGCACTGGGAAGATCTCACCCAGATCTGCCCGAGCATGCTGTTTTGGAGACACGCCTCCAAAATTGTGCAAGGAAAAGGAGAGAACTGCTCACAAGTGTAGACTGAAAATTAGGTGGAGGCATCCAAGCATGGATATTTTGGGACAATTTTCAAACAGTGTACCAGGAGCAAGTAACTGGTTTGAGACGATGCTGGGGAAGCATACCAAAGGGACTGGGCAAGGATGGTCTCTGAGTTAGGAGCTGAAACTTGCCCCTTGTGTCAAATATGATGGTCTTTATGAGAAGATTTGAAAGGAGGCATTCAGCTGAGCCATGTGCGTGCCACATGCATGTGTGTGCTATGTATGTGCTACATTGCACATTTTGCTGGTAGCCTGCAGGGATCAGGAACAAATTTCTCTCCTTTGCTATAAACTTTGGCAGCTGAGTTGTTGGGTTATTTGACCCTTCTGCAGATTGCTGTGGTTGGAGACAGAATACTGGGTACTGTGTTTTCAGTGGTATTCAAGCAACTCAGGCATCATGGCTAGGGCTGGGGTTTTAAACTAATCACTAGGCTTGGGCTTAAGGGAACTTCTCCAGGCTAGAGGACCAGGGAGGGGGCATGGATGATGGATCACAGCCTACACACATCTGAGGGTTTTACCCAGTCGTGCAAGGATCAGTTGCTGGTGATACTCTCCAGCCTATGAGGTGTTCAGGAGCCCTGATGGCTTGTGCTAGGGTGGGTGATGAGGCTGATGTTGGGCTTGAGGCTAACCCAAGTGCTTCATTACCAGCAGGTGGGAGATATTAGGGACTGTGACAGAGTTTCAGCAAACACACCCCAGCTTCCGAGGAGGGCAAGCTCAAATTTTGCCCTGAATCAGCCTTTCACCCCTCTTGGTTGCCTTCCTCCTGCAAGACGTATCTTTTGGCCAGTGAAGTCCTGTGCAGGAGTAAGCGCAGCCCCAAGCTGACCCACAACCAGACGGAGTGGCACAGGGCTTGCAGGCCACACCAGCTCAGCCCTGATCACCATGCAAGAGCATGTTCCCACCAGTGCTAATCCAATTACAAAACAAACTTCCTTCCTTCATTATCAGGGCCAGCAGCATGCTAAAACAGCTTGGCAATTATGGAGGGCTTATCAAGGGACTAGAGATCAGGCAGTGAATGACAGAGCTGTTTCACTTGCAGGGAGGAGGGACAGAGAACAGAGGCAGCCGGGAGGACACAGGGGATTGCTGGGACAAGTGGATTGGGAATTGCCACAGACAAAGGTCTCTGGTCAACCTTCATGCTCCCAATGGGGTTAACCTCAAAGCCACGTCAGGTTGCTCAGGCCTTTGTCTGTCCTGCAGATTAGCATCCTCATGAATGGGGATCCCCCATCACCTCTCTAGCCCTGTCACATGGCAGTCCCCCCTCTCTTATTTCCAAACAACACTCATTTCAGTCATGGGACAGCAAAAGGTAGCACTAAAATAGCCTTGCAAGAGAGATTCAATCCAAATTTTCTGGGGAGCTCCCATCACAAACAGAGGATGCAATCCACTAGCCAGACCCAGAGTCACACACTTTCTATGAGAATCCCAAAACGAGGCCTCCCCAGGTCCAAACAGGACCCAGGACCTGCTTGGATCTGCCCCATTTGAGATCACGTCCATCCCCTGACCTGATGTCAAGCTGTGGGCTGGCTCTTCACTATAGCTCTGTATCCTGCACCCTGCCCCTACATCTTTCTTGTTGGACCTCTTCCACCACATGAGGGCCCACATGGAGCTGGAGGCTCCATTGCGCTGGAGGTGTTGCCCTCAGGTTGCAATGAATTTGCAGCCCTCTTCATCCCTGGTGTCCAGTGCCTCCTGGTAATATTATGAAGAGGGGAAAAAAAAAATTAGCTGGGCTTAGGGCAGTTCTTCTTCTCTCCAAAATAAAAAGCCCTTCTTGACTCTGGTCAACGCTAACACTGCTTGGAGCAGGAGAGTGGACTAGAGACCTCCTGAGGTCCCTTCCAACCCAAGTTATCATATGACTGTAGCCAGCAGGTCAAAGGAAGTTGACCTTTATTTGGCACTGGTGAGGCCACATCTGGATACTGTGTCCAGTTTTGAACCCCAGGTACAAGGAGAGAGTCTTGCAGAGGATCACTAGGATGGTCAGGGCTGGAGAACATGTTGTACAAGGAGATGCTTGAGGAGTTGCGCTTCTTTAGCCTGGAGAAGAGAAAGCTGAAGAGGGATGTAATTGCCACAGGGAGGATTGAGAGCTGCTTAGCTGAAGCACTTGGACACAAAGCCCAGCTCCAAAGCAGTCCTGCTGGTCCATGACTGTTTCTGGGGAGCTGGTGCGATGCACACGTCTCACACCCCTCAGCGCTCTGCAGGGATGCCCCTGTGAGATGGAGCCAGGCTGCTTGGGCAGGATCTCACCATAAGGCCGTGAGCTCACTGACTGGTACAGCCAGCACTGGGTGCCAGGCAGTTTGCTCCCTGCCATAGTTTCTCAAGAAAAAAACCAACCACAACACAATACATGGGGAGGCTCTCCTGTGCCTTTATTCCCTGGCTACATGGACCCAAGAAACCTCTGCTTTGCCAGCTGCAGCCACGGAGAAGGCAGAGTATCCCCCGGGATGAGTTCTGTGCTGGAGCCATCAGGGCACAGCAGGGCTGCTAAGGGCCCTTGAAACCTTTTACATGCAGCAAGGGCATCCCAAGGGCATCTCTGCAGATTTCTGCATCTTCAGGCCTTTCTTCAGGCTCTGGTGTGGCACTGCTAGGAAAAAAACCTCCAGCTGGAGTTGCCTCTGTCCCTGCCAGACAAGATGCCTCCCTGGGATGGAAGGAGGCAGCCAGGGAGCAGCCAGCAGCCAAGCAGGGCTGTAAGGAGACATTCGGCACCCGCTGAGCTCAAACTGCTGCCTTTTAAGGAGCGGCAGAGGCTGAGGCATCCTGGAACAAACCAACAGTTTCTGCAGGCTCCCAACTGCAGGGTGCACTTGGGGACCACACTGGCTGTGCCCAATGGTCCCCACAGCAGCTCAAAGGCATGATGGGCAATCAGAACAGTGATCCCCCAGCTACAGATTATGTCTGGAAAACCCCAGAGTCCCAGATGGTAGCCCTGCTCTACCTGTCATGGCTCCAGCGCTCACCCATGCAAGGTCCCTGCAGTCCCATTGATCACCTCCATCCCCCCCAGCAACCCTGCAGGACCAGCTCCTTCCTGGGAGCAGGTGGTGGGGAGGATGATGCTTTTTCACAAAGCCTTCATCAAGCCACCGCTAACGCATCCCACCAACACCCCAAGCGCTTTGCTCCACTGATGCAAAAGGTTTTGCTGGTCCAGCAGTGAATTTGCTGCTGCCATCCCCTCTAGCTGAACACAGTGGGACCACCTAGGGAGCGGAGGGGAAAGGAAACATGCTGCAGGGGAGTAACAGCAAGACTGAGCTTAGTCTGAAGCATGGATGGAGGAAATGTACAGTACAAGCAACACCAGGAAAAAGGTTAAAAGGCAAGGTATGCGTTAATGCTACAGAGCACCAGATGTAGCTTCAGCCAAATGAAGAGAAGGAGCAAGCTGGCCCAAAGATAAGGTGTCAGGAAGATGAACAACAGGACTGAAGCCACTAAATACCTAGAAGAGGAGAATAGATCTGTGAAATTCAGGGATTTTGCTTAAGACTTACAAGGGGTGAAGGAAAACAAGGAGGCAAAAGATCCCAAAGTACCCCCTTCTACCGGAATAACAGGCAAGTCCAAAATCAGCTCATTGCTGCCCGTGATTGGTCACAAAGACATAGTGACAGCATGACCACCAGTGTCCCTTGTCCCCTGTGTCTCAAACAAGTGAGCTGGCTGGACCGCTTAGGCACACGGGTCTCAGTGTATGCAAGGAAAAATCCATTTGCTTAGAGCTTTTGTGTAATAAAATCCCCCTCCCACCATTCTGCCACACTGACCCCCCAACTCGAGGTGGTGGGAACCGGGAGCGCAGTCCCCATGGAGCAAGAGGCAACCATGCACCGCTTCATTAGGCAGTGGTGCTGCACGCGCAGCTGAGACTGGTCACTATTTACATTTGGCAAAGGATGGCAGTGAGTACTGAGCACCCATACGGGTGGGGGCTGCTGCTCGCTTGGCCCCCCCCATGCCTCACTAGCCCCAGGCAGGTCCCCACTCGCCCCCCACCAGCCTCCTCGCCTGCGGGCACAGCCTTTTTGTCTCCCATGGGCAGAGCCAGGCACCCTCACAAAGGCACCTCAGGCCTGTTAACAGATGATTTCTCCCCCTTTTCTTGCACATCACTCCCCCGCAGGCTTCTCCAAGGCCCCAGCCCCAGTCCTTGCATCCCGAGCTCTGCCCTGAGGCAGGCAAGGGCAGTGGGCAGCCAGCAAACCCCACTCAGCTCCTCACACGGGGGGTCCCCCCAGCACCATCACAGCGAGCAAACTGGTGCACAGGAGCCCCACAAGAGAGTGGGATGAGAGGTCCAGCTGCAGCAATCCCCAACAGCACTGTCCGTGCCCAGCTTGCTGCTCACGGGCTGCTGGTCTGGAGCCCATCCTTGGCACGGTGGCACTTAGCCCTGCAGATGGGCCAGTTTCGGGTGCACCCAGCCTCAAGCCTGGCCTGTGGGTGAGGACTATAGGGTACGGATAGCCACCGGGTAAAGCAAGGACATGTGCTCAGCCCCCTTGATGGGCAGCTTGCGGCTGGCGTAGTGATGAATGATCTCCGGTACGCTGTCGAAGGGCGGGCTGTGCTGACCCAGCACATACTTGTTCTCTTGGGTCCGGGACAGTTTCATGTGCATGAAGCCCTGGCTGCTCCTGCAAGGAGAGATCGAAGCAGGGTTACGGGGTACAGCTGGCCCCAGTCTCCTGTCAGCTCCTGGCCACCCCAAGACAGGCAGCCTGCCCCTACAGCTGAGGGGGATGCTGCTGGCTCCTGTCCCCAGCCATGGCCCTGCCCACACCATCCTGCTCTTGGCCAACTCCAGATGAAGCCCACAGCACAAGGGAGGGACATGGCTGGCCACACTGCATTGTGTGTCCCCCCAGGGAACACAGCCATGCAGTGGGGTGCGAGGTGTCTATCTGGGGACAAGGATGGTGCCTGAGGCTGGGGTGGGTGCACGCAGGCAGGGAAGCAAGGGCACAGCCCAGGCAGGAGCAGCAGGGGCTCTCACTGCAGGGTGATGTAGGGGCAGCAGCTTTCACTCCTTGCATGTGGCAAAGCCCCTTTTGTAACCGCCTGGCTCGCACAGGAAGATCATGGCTCATGTATCCCCAGTCTCACCATGGCAAAGCAGGATTCTCTCCTTTGGCCCACAGCCTGTTGCCCCCCCAATGCCAATACTGCAGGCTCCATAAAACCCGCTCAGCGTAGCGAGGCCATTTCCCAGCAGAGCACGGGCACCGAGCCACGCAAGGCTGCACAGGCAGATCCTACCACGAGCGCTGATTCCAAGTGACGGGCTAATGGCCCTGTTGCTATTAATTTGCGTCTCCGAGGAGAGACACAGTCTGTCTGCAGCGTCTGGAATGCACATTATGGCAAAATATTGATGACTTAAAAGCAGACAGGACCTCATCAGCAATGCTGAGCCACTTCCAGCACTGCGCAGGCCAGTCCCATCCCCCCAGCTGGAGACGGTGCCTGTAATGGACAGCCCGGCTGCATTAGCAGAATGGGTTTGCAATCCATTTAGCACAGAGAGGCAGGGCATCCGACATCCCAGGGGAAGACAGAGGGGCAAGCCACAGCCCTCTGCCAGGGGCCAAGGAGAAGAGATAGCCAGCCACATCCTGTGTTCCAGCAGTGGGGTGCAGGGAATTGCTGTGGGGGCTGTACCACACACGGCACCCCATGAAGATGCATGGGTTTATCCTGCACACACACACGGTCGCACCACTAACACGCAGAGCTGCCCTCGGTGCTGCACCTTGTCTACAGATAGACCCAGCCCTTGCCTAGCGCTGGCAGGGGAAAGATGCACAGGACCCCAGTGCAGGATCAGTGTCGGTCCAGAGCTGGAGCACTGCAATACAGGTCCACAGAGAGGTGATGCTGGCTGTGTCACTCCCCAGGTCTCTGTCACAAGTTCAGAGATGTGACTGAGACCGGACCACAGGAGAGATGTCTGAGGGACCATGCTGCAAATCAGACAGCCTCGCAGCCAGCAGAAGGGATGGGACAAGGACAAGGGGCAGGTGCTGCTCCTGCTGAGCACCTTACAGACATGAGAAAGGACCCAAACCTTTACAGCATGGCCTCAGCCAGTCTCACAGAGGCGCAAGCCAGGAGGGACTCATTCCCCCAGCATCTGAGGCAATGACACTACAACTCTGCCCACAACAGGCAACATGGGGCTCCCTAGCCTGGACCAGCCAGGACTGTCACGGCACAGTTAAATCCTTCCGGCTACCTGATGCAATATGGGTACAGCCGCTCCTGCTGCTCTCTCTTGTGCATATTTTCCTTTAAAGCAGCACAAAAGGGCTTTAGGTCAGCACTGGAACTCTCTTTCAGACTGTCTCCTCAGCTGCACCTCCTTCCTCAAGGAAAAAAGGAAAGAGTTTAAAAAAAAAAAAATAGAGAAACACACAGACAGTCAGCTTACAGCTGTATAAAAAGAGTCCCAGGGGATTTTCCTTGAAAAGGCTCTACAGAGAAAGGCAGTGGAGTAAAAATCATGCTCCCAAGGCTGTGGGCTCTCTGCAAGCACAGCCAGTGGACAGGCAATGCTCAAGCAGCTCCTGGATGGGCTGCAGTCTCCTCTGGGGAGTTCATTTTTGCCATGAGGCTAAGGATGGGCAGTAAGAAGTAAGGAAAAAATCCCAAAGAAATGGGTGACTGTCTTGTAGAGCGGTGATAGAAAGGGGCACTCACACTGGCAAGGGAGTAAGCCCCATCCACAACCCCAATTCCACCTCCCAGGCTCTCCAACATACATGCTGGCTAATGCCACCCACAAGGCGATGGCTGAGAGGACTTCTCGCAGCCTTGAATATGATTCATCAACCAGCAGAAGCTGTAGCTTCAAAATTGCTTGCAAGCCAGGGCAAGGAAAAAATATTGAGAAAATTAAAACATCAGTAAAAATTCTGACAAAAAAAAAGGAGAGGAGGGAGCTTTTCCAGAAAGACTTGTTGTCTGATCTGAAAGCTACAAGTGCAGAAGGAAGAAAGAATATTTTCCGCTAAACTTCTGCCCTGGTTTGGTGCTGAAGGCAGCAAAAAAGTGAAAAAAGTAGAGAGAGAGACCGAGCAATCTAATTCACAATTGTGTCACTGGGAAATAAACGGGGGAGGCTGAAACCACCAGGGAGCAATGCAGGTACAGAGGCCACTGAAGAAACTTAAAGTATATTGAGAAAAGCATAGGGATACATGGCCTGTTGTTGGGCAGACACAACTGAAGTGCTCAATAAATACTTTTTTTACATCTGTCAGGAACAGAGCTAATATACTTGTTCAGCAGAAGGGCAAGAAGGTATTTGCTAATCCACCACCATCTTCAGGACAGTAACAGCTTTGATTTTGTGGGTTTGGGCTGCCTGAAGAATCCTGAAAGAGCTGGATGAGGCACTGTGGGCAGCTTCTCCCTGGCAGGACACATGCGGCGATGCTTCATGCAGTTTTAGCACTAAGGGAAACTGGAAAACTTGGGGAGGGTGCAAACATCCCCCCGCAAAACCCAAGCATAAACCAAGCTGTGCCGTGGGGGTGAGGTTTCCCTGTTGGGAAACCAAAGCAGCATAACACCCTCTCTAAATCAAGAGCAAGGGCTTCAACAGTTATGTGGCCTGGGGAGGCAGGGATGAGTACCTGCATTTCCGTCAGTAATGGGATCACACAAACTTTATTTTCCCATGAAACTAAGCTACAAAAAAAAAAAAGGGGGGTAACAAGAAGCCAGAGCTGGAAGTTGTAACCAGACACATTTGAGTAAGCAGTGAGGCACATAATTTTATCTGTCTGAAGAATTACTAGCACTGCCAAGGGAAAAGCAGTGTGCCTCCAGATCTACAAGCCTTCCCGAGAGATACTTTTGCCAGACACCAAACCAGAAGCCTATGCCACACCGCAGAGAAGTGCGGACTCCATATTCCAGCCATTTCTGACCACTCCGTGGTTGTCTCAGAAGTACCCCATCGGCATGGGCACACATTCGCATGAGGCACCTACCCGCAAGGGGTCACCCATGGCAGTGGGTCACCTTTGCTGTGGGTCCACCACCCCCCCAGCCCCATGAGGCTCACTCACTTCAAGGAGAGGGAGAAGTCATTCTTGCTGGTCTCACTGTTGCGCACCAAGTAGCTGGCCTCCTTGCACAGCCTCAGCAGCGTCTCTGCGTCCGTCCGGCTGATAGCCCCGTGGTACCAGCTGCAGGCAGGAGAGGGACCAGCTGTGCCAGGCAGAGAGTGGACACCCTGGGCAGGACACTGCCCCAGGGCAGCAGCAACACCAGCATCCCCGGCACCTCCCCAGGGACAGCAGTCACATTGCAGGAGAGGGATGTGGGTAGCACTGCTGGGGTTGGGGGACAAGGGGCAGGGCTCCCACTGGGCAGCTTAGGGGCATGTAGAGGGCACATGGGGACACCACAACTGCAAGAAGGGTAGCAGGGACAAGCAGGCAGAATCACAGGGCCAGGAAAGAAACGAAGAAGCAGGTCTGCCCCAGGGCTCCTCGTGGTGTGGCCACAGGGATCCTGGAGCAGGCAGAGGGGTCAGGCAGTGCTCAGGGCAGGCAGGACTTACCACTGGCTCTCCAGGGGCAGGGCAGGGTCAATCCTCTCCCCGACAAAGGGGCCAGGCTCCGCAATCAGCGTCTTTGAGCTCTTGAGGCTGCTGGAGCCATGCCTGAGGGCAGCCCTGGCCTTTTCCTCCCTGCAGGGTGAGGTGCGGCCATACCCCAGCCCCTCTGATGGACCTGCAAGACAGACACGTTGCAATCAATGGCAGGAGCAGCTGGACAGGCTGGGCTCCCAGCTTTCCCCACCCCCCCCGCAGAGGGAGCCCACAGAAAGAGCCAGAGCCACGTCACATCACATCATGCTGGGTCCCATCATACCGCCCCATCCCCCTGCTTTAAGCAAGGGCAGGGCAGCTCTTGGACTGTTGCTCAGTGCAGTGCCCCAGGATATACAAGGTCAGGTCCCCACCACACCAGGACTGGGGTCCTTGCAGTGCGCAAACCCCTGGAAATATTTTCCAGGGAGGTTTCGAAAGCTCAGAGAAGCTTTGCTAATGCAACCAGAGATTCAGTGGGTGCAGCATAGAGTTAAGTGAGAAGAAGTAAGGAGCAGCTCTCCAGTCTTCAGGGAAAAAAAAAAATTAAATTAAAAAAAAAGAGGAGGGGGGAAATGGAGCTAAAGGGAGCAATCAGTTTGGAAACGATGGACACATTTCTGCCAGTACAAGTAAACCTCTTGGGGTGAAAAAAATAATACCCCAAGGTGGCAAGGGGACATTTTGACTGTGAGATCCCTCCCTGATGCAGCCACCTGCCCGGCACCAGCCCAACCACAGGCCCCCGGATACCGGTAAAGAGCAGTGGCCCAGTGTGTGCCACCCGGAGAGCGGTGGGGGATTAACCGAGACGTGCCCTGGGGACCCAGCCTTCTGCCAACTGTTATTTCCGTGCAGGATGATTTCAGCATTAACAGTATTGTTTCTCTCTCCTCCAGAGAGATCGTTATTGCTCCCCTGCAATGCAAGCCCCCTTACACAAATTACTTATCGATCAGGCAGAGCTGCCTTGACACGTGGCTGCCAGTGGCTGATGCTGTGGAGGCCCAGGTGCCCCGGAGGCAGCTGAGCCTGGGTGCAGCAGCTCCCCTTGTCCCCAGGACGAGCTGGACTTCCCTGGCTGGGCAAATTCCCCCTCGCTGTGCTTCCTATCTGCTGGAGGGTGAGGCTGGTCCTGGCTCAGCCCTCTGTCCGCTGCTGGCCACTGGGACTCCAGGCAGGGGCAAAGTTTGCTTTTGGAGCACCCCAACTCTGCAGGCAGTGAGGACATGCTCTAGCATCATCCTCCCCCCAGCCCCAGCAGCAAAGCAGGGTGATGCCAAGGCCACGCTGCTGCGGGACAGAGGCAAAACATACCCAGAGAGGGATGTTTTTCTCTCTAGCAGGGCATCCTCTAAGACAGCTATTTGCAGGGAACCTTGCCTGGGCCCTACGCAGTCAAGCAGGTCTCCAGCCCCTCCAGCACCAAGAAGAGAGGAAGGCAGCCAAAAGGAAAGCCAGCCAAAATCCTCTGCAGCTTAGCATGGCTTAAAACCCCCCGAGAAGGAGCTTGAGGAGGAGGTGCCCAGCATTAAGGTTTGACAAGCCCTGCCTCTGCAGTGGTCTGGCTTTTTACCAGCCAGGCTCGCCCTTGTACATAACATCCAGGCTTCAATTTCAACTCATCACCTTAAAAAAGTGGGGCAATCGTTAAAAAGCCAGACAGTCAAAACACCAAAGTGTTTGCTGGCATCACAAACTCATCATGTTAGAGGCTCAGAAGAAATGCATTGCACCTGTCCGAGAGAGGCAGAGGCATGTGCATGGATTAAACAGGATATTAAAAACAAGCCCCTAGGAGTAAGAAGACATCCTTCAAGAAGTTCAAGTCACCCCCAGACAGGGAAAGTAGAAAATGAGACAAAACTCTGGCAAGATAAACTTAACACAACAAAGCAAGTCAGGTAAAAAAAGAGACTCTTTGTTGCTAAAACCAAGAAAAATGACAAACTGACATGTTCATCAGGAGCAGGATGCATGTCAGAGTGACTGCGGGGATAACAAATGATGGGGGAAGAGAAGAGACTGTATAGCAAAGAAATGAATTTTTCTTGACACCTGCATTCATTGTAGGAAGAGGACAAGGAAGTTTCCCCCTGCCAAGACCTTTCTTTTTCAGGACTGATCTCAGCCTTTAGCATCCCTACAGGTTTGGGACAGTACCCCAACATGGCCCCAGCAGAGCAGTCAGATTGCTCTGGGGTTCCCCTATAATCAGCAGCAAAATCAGCTGTCACGTGCAACCTCATGCTCAAACCCACCTAGGAGGCAGCAAAAGCAGTACTGTTGTGTTTTTTTACAAAGCTCTGCAGGGCTCTGGGTAACTGCAGATAAGGAAATCAGACATATGCACCTGGCATGTCGCAGTGTCTACCAGAAGCAGCATTAGTGACGCACGGGCAGACACAGCACGCCAGGGCACAGCTGCCAGTTTGCAGAGAAAGTCATGTCTTGCAGATCCATCCCAGTTCCCTGCAAGAGCGGCAGCATGTGAACGAGGTCATCCCAACCCCGAAAGCCTGGGTGGCTTTCGACAAACCCCACCACCTAATGCTCTTGGCAAAACCCTAATCCACCACAGCATAAGAGTAAGTCCTTAAAATATTAATAATGGGTTAAAAGAGAAGCAGCAATATTTGGCTTTCCTAAGTGAAGCCAGCAGAGTCCAAGGGCGATTTACATGGGGGCTCTGCCACTCAGCACACACAAAAAGGGCTTCACAACAAGGCAAACCTGAGATGACAAAGTGTGCCTGGGAGATTTAGTTATTCAGGATAGCAAAAACCTCCTGCCACTGAGCAGCAAGGTAATAAAATACCGGAGGAAACGGAGCAGTGCTAAATGATGAAGCGAGGTACACAGGGAAAAAAACAACCTCAACCTCCACGGCATGATCTGAATTAGCTGCTACCACACCTGTAAGGGACCTGGGTATTAAGAGTCACAAGAAAACATCAGCTAAATGCTCAGAGCAGTTGTTGAGAAGACCATAAAAGCAGCCATCAAACATTGGGAATTTGGAGGCAAAGAGGAGAGAACAAAAGAGAAGGTAATAACTCTGCCACCGAATAATCCCCTGGTGCAGATTGACTGCTGCATGCAAACAGGCATCGTGGAGCTGGAGAAGATGCAGAAGAGGCAAAGACAAATGTCTGGTGTCCGGCACAGGACAAGTGAATGAGCCAGGAGGAGCTGGGGGAAGGCGGAGGAGGAAGGTGGATGTCTGGCAGCAGCCCGCAGACAGTGGGCAGAGCCCTGCTAGGTCTGGGCAAGCTGCAAGGCATCACAGCATCCCAGGGCCGGCGGGGCAGCAAGGCAGGGTCGCAGCGAGCACCGGCCGCAGCCCCCCCGGACACCCCGCTGTCACACGAGACCCACCGTTGGCGTCTTCGTAGCTGGGCTGGCCATGCTGCGGAGGGACAGAGGCACTGGACTCGCCATCCGGGGGGCTTTCACCGCTGTCAAGCTGTCCCACCGGTGGTGGCCATGGCAGGTCTTTAATGACCTTGATTTCAACTGGATGGGGGTGGGGGGGCAGGAAAGAGAGAGAAAAAGAAAGAGAAAGAGAAAGAGAGACAGAAAGGGCTTAGAAAAAACTGTCAGCAACACCAGGCCCACAGAGAAGGAGAGCAGTTGTGGGGGGAAAGACCTGAGGGCTAAATTCCTGGAAGCCCTATGCCAGTTTGACCACCTTGCCCCTCCCCAGCACTGAGCATGAAGTGGCCTGATGTGGGGCACATTCCTGATGGAGACACCCTGCTCCTCCATCAGCTTTCCCAGCCGACCCTCTCTGGGGTAGGGGGGGAGCCTGCGATCACCCCTGTCCCACATGCACGTCCGTCTGGGGGACCTCCGCCGAGCATCCCGTTGCCATCTGTCCTGCCCATGCACCCATCTTGCCCCGGGCACTTTCTGGCCACCCCACAGGGTCCGGGTTCCCCTGCCAGGCACCAGCAGGTTGCTGCCTCATGCCGGTACCAGGTGGCCATCAGCAGGGGTCTCGCAGGCCTCCCCCAAAGGGGGAAAGGGCCAGCAGAGAGATCCCGGCATCACAAGAGAGGAGGAACGCCCTGGGAGCCACAGCAGGATCCGCTCTGGCTCTGGAGGAAAACAGGCAGCAGGTCCTAATGAGGCCCAGGGCACAGCAACCTGACACCCTCAGAACTTGAAGCAAGCGTGAAGCACCCTGGGGAGCACCACGTGCATCCATGCGCGAGCCAGACATGTGAACACACAACCTCCACCCAGGGACATGAAGCAAGACAGCTCATCCACCCAGATCTGGAGCACAGACACCTCAGCACAAACCCAGCCCGGCAGCGCGCCACGTTTCATGACAGAGCCCAACAAGCCAAATCCTTGGCACAGCGTGCCACAAGTACCAGCCCTGCGCCTGGCCAAGTCCCAGCGGCATGAGTGCAACCCCAGGCAGGAGCAGATACCGCGGCAGAGCCCAACACACATATCTCCAGCTCACAGAGCCCAAACCCAAAAGGTGAATCACTCCCAAACTGGAATCTCCACATCTCTCTCTGCCAGCATCCCCACAGCACCAACAACCACTGGCTCAAGCACCTTGTGCACGCTGGCTGCAGCATAGATGCATACTGCTGCAATTAAAATGCATCCTAGATAAAAGCGTGGCAATTAGCCAGTACTGGCAGAGGAGCCAGCGCTAATGCATAGCATGGATTTCCTCATTAACAAACACAAACACAATCGATCCCACAGCACAAATAAATAGGACAGGGGCTGGACGATCACCTGGCCAAAAGCTCCTAGGGGAGCACCCAGCTCTCCTTCTGCCCCAAGGAAGGAGGGATCTACCTGAGTCTCTCCCCTGCAATTTGGGGTTGGGGGATGTCAACTTGCACTGGAGGCTATGATCAGTAGAGCAGGGGAGAGGCAATGAGAGATGGGCACTGGACAGGCTGCCAAGGCAGCTCCATTTACCACTCCACCCAGCCTGGCTTCCTGCCAAAGGGAAACAGCTTCTGCAAGTGCACAAGCACTCCCCGAGCCACAGAAATGCAGAGGCCAACACTACGGACCCCCAAAAGATGAAGGAACCCCAAGGAGCCAGCTTCCCCCCTGCAAAATGCAACACAGCATCGGTTGCTTTATAGCTACTATCCATCCTTTATGGCTGCTCCCATCACTCACCTGCAAAAGCTTTGGAGATCCGCTCCTTCTTCCACTCCCAGGGCTGGTCGTACTCCTCTGGTGGCCTCTCATCGTCCTCAGGCAGCCGGGACTCCCTCGGTCTGGGGCAAGTTGAGCAGTCACTGTCCATGTCCAGCCCTCCAAGCACAGGCTCATAGGGAGTATCGTAGAGGTGCAGTGGCCGGGTGGGAGCCTCCCATAAGCCCTTCTGGCGGATCTCTAGCCGGAGAAGAAGGAAAAGACCATAAGCTTTTTGCCCAATACAGCCCGGCCATGGTCCCCAAAGCCCTGCTAGATGAAAGGGCTCAATTTCACCCAAGGGTGACATGGGGTAGGGAGAATCAGCAATGGAGGAGACCCCACAAACCTCCGGCAAGCATGGGCCAGAAGAGGGGGGACTGATGGGCAGCCAGGTCCTGAGCAGTCCACAGCACCAAGATGCCTTCTCTCCCCACAGTACAACATCCCCACTCCCAGGCAGCCCCACAAAGCAGGGTCCATGGGGACAGAGCATCCCCTGATTCCCTGTGAGCAGCGAGGCAAATTTCTTCCCTGGACACCGAGTGTGGCTAGTTTAATAAAATGCCCTTCCCTTAAGCAAAGCAAAAGTCTCTCCCACAGACACAAGCAGCCTCTTTGTTGCTTGCTGATTTTTCCAAGAAATGCAATGGTCTAGTCCAAAAAGCCACACGAGCTTTCCAGAAACCACTTGCTCCAGGAAAACCATGGGACTGCAAAGCAGAGCCAGAGCCTGGAGCGTGTGAGCCTGCACAGCGACCCTGCATGTGCTGTAGTGGTAAGAGCAATGCCTTTAGGAGTGCACACTCTCACTTGCTTTCTTGCTTGCTTTCCAGACATAAACAAGCCCACTGGGGACCCCGCTGCTGCAGCAGACAATGGCACACTCTGGCCCAATCCTAACCAAATTAAATAGCTCCCACATCTGTCTTAGTTTTATGCCAGATGCATCGAATGTCGGGTCTCTCCTGGCTCAGCCTGGCGGGCAGGCACCGTGGTCCCAGGAGGTACTACTACAGGCAGAAATATCAAGGTGCCTTTATTGCTCGGGTAGCCTTTGCGAGTGCCCTGGCTACGGCAAGCCCATCACACACGGCTGAAGCTGTGAAAATTTGCCTGCAAAGTGGCTGTGCACCATCACAGCGATGGCCCAGGTTTGCTTTGTCTGGAGGACCTGATGCTGTCACAGGCTGCAAGGAACAGAGTACAGTGGCCACCAAATTCACAAACCAGGGACCAGAGGCACAAAGAGTGGCCTCTGCATGGAGCCTTCCACCTTACCAGCCATCATCTTCTGGGCTTCATACGGCTCCATGTATCCATCGTTCTCCATCACCTTCTCCAGCCCTGCCTGGCTACCAGCCACCTGCGCCGCATCAAAGGGATCTGCATAGTCCTCCAGGACAGCCAGCTGGAAGAGGGGAATGGTAGGAGAAGGGTTAGGGTACTCCCTGCCTTTTTGTGGGGGGTCAGGGACCAGTCAAACCCTGTTTCAAACACCACGAGCTCTGCTAGCAGCAGCCAGAGTGGCAGCTGGGACCCTAAGCCCACACCATGGCAGCCCCGCAGAGCGGGTGCTGGCAGCCAGCGGCTTTCCAGGTAC
Organism: Pelecanus crispus; assembly: GCF_030463565.1. Taxonomy (NCBI): domain Eukaryota; kingdom Metazoa; phylum Chordata; class Aves; order Pelecaniformes; family Pelecanidae; genus Pelecanus; species Pelecanus crispus. The sequence goes on along the minus strand of NC_134649.1, from coordinate 24,976,187 downwards.
TGGCGCTCAGCCATGGAAATGCTCCAGCCTTTGTCCCGAAAGCTGGGACAGAGCCAAGCAGAGCAGAAGGCAGCCAGGCCGCCTCCCTTACCATCGGCTTGGTGCTGCCAGCACCCACACAGATGTCCCAGCAAGGCCCCCACCATGGTGCAGGACTGCCAGCAGTGCTGTTCCCCACCCCATGGCACGCAGATGCTCTCCCTGCATGCAGCCACATTTCCTCACCCAAGGTGGAGAAAGGGCCCAGATCCTACCTAGTACAGGGGTGTCAGCTGGCACTGGCACGACTGGGAACTCACTGGTTATTTTCCAGGGCTCCTGCAGGCTCGTTTGAAGACATTTCTTACGAAAGAGCTACAAACAGCCTATAGCTTCCTCTCCTCTCCCTCCCAGGCCCCCACAGCATCCCCACACGCGTCCCAGGTAACACAAGACAGGGCTCCTCCATATAATCAGGAGTCACCGGGAAGTAGGACCAGGAGCCTCTCAAGTGCCATGTCACAGGGATGGCACAAAAAGCCCCAGGCTTGCCCTTACTAGCAAAAAGGAGATGATCCTGCAGTAGGATATGGGGCATGTCCCAGAGCTTGATCCCCTCCAGCACTGGAGCCACATGCCTGCTCTGGCACCTCAGCAGCTTCCCAGCCAGAGCACCCCATCACACGATGCCACAGCCCCTGGCAATCCTGGAGCTGTACATCCCACCTCCAGTCTGAAAGCTTGGTCCCAAAACAGGGACAGGCAATATTTGCAGCAGGGTCCAAGTGCACCCAAGCACCTTTGCCAGGGTCTGCTCGCCCACCAGGATGCAAACCCCAGGCTGGACCATTCAGCGAGACGAGTTTTGCCACCACAACACAAGCTATACAGAGCTCCTACAGCAAGGACCAAATGGCCCGAGCATGGTGCAGTGGCTGCCTAATCCCAGCCGGCACCAGGCTCTGTCCTCACTGCCATGCTGTCCCTGCTCTTGGCCAGCTTTGGAGACCACGGCCGCTCACACATTTCTCTCTGGCTCTCATAATCAGCTTAAAACAAAACACTTCTTCCTCCTTCCTGTGCAAAATGGCCCGACAATAGCCTTGAGCAGCAAAACCCAGCAGGAAAAGGGAACAGGAACTGGAGCTGTAAACACTTCCGCGTAGCCCCAAGCCTTCACATCCCTCCAAGCTGCAGAATGAACGTGGCTCCCGACACTCCAGCTCACCACCTCCTCCATAAACGTCCCAGCTCCAGGCTCCCTGGGCAGCTGATGCAGCGGGGAGCTGGGGCAGCTCTCCAAGCCCGGCCTCTCCGTATTGGGGCACAAGTGAGCAGCAAAGCATCATCCCTGGAGCAAACCTTGCCAGCCACAGGACTTGCAGCCACCCCAAGCGAGCACAAAACGGGCTCAAACGTGGGAGCAAGCAGATGCTCTCACCCCTCAGCAAGGCAGCAGCAGGAGAGATGGCTGCTCGAGGTACCAGCCTCCACCGGATGAGAGGGAAAAAGCAAAACCTCCCGCTGGCTCTGCAGGGAGGGCCCGGTGCCAGCAGGCCAGGACAGGGCTGCAGTGGGAGACAGGAAATCTGCTCTTGCCTCCATCATCCGAGGGAGACGCAGCGTCACTCAGTCCCCGCCGGCACTGGGGACACCAACAGGCAACGCTGAGTCCAAGGGGCTGCAGCCCTTTGCTTGCCACCACTGGGGTGAAACCCCCCCAGGGAAATCTAAGTCGCCAGTAACTTTGGTAGCTGTTTGGTCACTGGGACCCGACCTCACACCCATGGGGCGGGGAGATGAGCAACAGCAACTGCACATTCACTGTGGGAAGCCCTTCTGTTTTCTAAACACCCTTTTCTTCCCCAAGGCAAAGAGGGGTTCAGCTTGCAGCAGGCAGGAGCTTCCCACCTGCTGCCTGTGAGATCTGAAGGGCAGATCAGCACCCGCTGCTCCAAAGAGCTGGGAGATCCTGTGGGCTGCTTCAGGAAGCTGCAAAGAGGCTTTTGCTGCACCGCAATGACATCTGCAGAGCACAGCCCCGCACTGGTGACAGCCCATTTGCACACGCACTAGTGCCAAGGGAGGCACAAGCATGCCGGCAGGCGTCCCAACATGCACAAATGCACAGGCTCAACACGCGAGTGCCTGCGAGACGGGCGGATAGGCAGCGCCATGCCCAATGCTAACCCTTTGCAAAGAGCTCTCACAGCTCCATGTGTGCAGCAGGGTTGTGAAACACAGTTTGCTGACCCTCCTGGGCTCAGAAAGGGGTTGCCTGCTCGTTCCTCCTGCCCCAAGTCCAACCTGCCCGCATTCAAACCTGCCATGAACCCTATTTCCTACATGCATTTTGTTAGACAGACGTAGACCCAGCTCGCAGCTGGTGCCAGTCCTAGACCCTCCCTCTCCCATCCCATAAACACAGAGCAGCTTCAGATAAGACAGGGCACCAGCACAGCAGTTTGGCAGCCGAGAGGCTCCTCTGCAGACAGCGGTCATGCTTCCCAAGTGAAGAAAAGTCCCCTCTGTAATTCCTCAGCACCTGGGTCTGTCTTCCCAGGTAGGGAGGGACACATGAGCCCCAGCAAGCTCTCAGGTTGGGCCCCACTCAGGTCCCTCCAGCTCCAGGTCTAGAAAGCAGAGGATGGTGGGGAATCCCAACACGTCTCTGCTCAGAGCCCTAAAACTGGGTATTTTTCTTGCAGGGGGGCGCAGAGGTGTTCAGCAGCAATTAGACAGGATCTGCTGGGCTTAGCTCAGACCCAGAATGAATGGCTCAGATCAGGGGCTTAAGTCTCCGAGCTCCCTATGTTTGGTGGGGTTTTGCTACACTGGCTTTACTCCTCCACTATCTCAAGGATGCCTCTTCATAGGAGCCAAGCTTTCCCACCACAGGGTGTTGAGAGCATAAACCCATTGGATTTTTAAATGGTCAGATATTACAGTGGAGAGCCATGGAAAGGCTGGGAAGGCAACTCCTAACTGTCTCCAGGAGCATTGCAACCTCAGGATGTACAATCAAGCAAGCAAGAATGGTACCCCGAGCCCTGAGGCTGGAGGCTCCAAGCCAGTGCCAGGAACGGGACAGGGCTTTTAGAGGGCAAACGACAGGGATCACACAATTACCAATTGCATCCTAATGCCCTTGGCACATGGGGCCAAATCAAGGTTGTCCAGGGAACTGCACCTCTGACATTTCTTCATCCCAGTGCTGAACTTTACAAGCCATGCGGACCTCTCTGTGGCAGCTGTGGTGCACGCAGCCATTCCCCCAGTGCAGGAGAGGGCTGCAGCCACAGGCAGGGCAGCTACCAGGGGTGCTCCAGACCCACCCCGGTCAAGTCAAAGGCCAGGCATTTCCATGTTTTGCTCACCTCCCATGTCGCGGAGGGAGCTGCTCACCACCTGAGGCCAATCCCAGAATGCCACTCAGATGCCTGGGTACCGAGGCATCGCCTGCTCAGACACAGCACAAGCTTTGCCAGATTTTAAATAATTTGGGTGCAAAGCACATGACTGACATGCAAAGCCACTGACCCGGGACAGCTCTTGGTGCAGAGCAGTCCTTCAGAGAGCAGCCAGGCACTTGGACACAGACCCTCTTTGTGCATGTAAGTGTTTTTCATGCATTTATCTGCCGTGGCAATGCACATCCAGATCCCTGCTGCAGTACCAAGGCTGCTCTTGCTCTGTTATTTTTGTGAACTGTAAGAAAGAAAACCAAAAAGAAAACCAAAATAAAATTAAGGCAAAGGGCCAGATCATCACTGGGTTCTCACAGTGAAACAGTTTTTATGCTGCCCACCAGGGAAGGCGACAGATGGTGGCTCTTCAAGAGAGTCCACAGCTCAGACACTGAGATCCCAGGGCAGAGCACAGGCTCTTCACCCCATCATTGCCTACAAACGTCCCACCTGCGACCACATTTTGCCACAAGAAGACGCTCCCCTCTATAGAGAGGTTCCCAGAGGACACCTGGGGAGATCCTTCAATTTATAAACAAGTTCCTTGCCATGGAGATATGAGATAAGATAAGAGATGTTTGGGGTCCCCCCAGGAGATTGCTGGGTTTCACGCCAGTCACTCTGGGTTACAACCAAACTGTTCCTTCTCTCCATCAGGTGCAAAATTTCCTCAGTTCTACCCATCTTGCAGCTTGGCTTTTGGTGGACACCAAAGCCAAACCCAAAAGCAAATGAAGCACTGGCCTTCCAAGAAGGGTCTGGTCCCCTGCCTGAGGGGAACGGCTGGGCCAGGCATTGGCCCCATGGCTGCACCCATGGCATGGGAGGAGGGAGTGCGGGGCGGACAGCACAGCATCACGCAGGATGACTTAGTTTGGGGAGGTTCTCGCAGGAAAGACACACGCCCATAGAGCTTCCTGGCCCAGCCGCTCCCACACCCCACAACACTGACCCCACGCTCCCAGCAAAAACACCAGTGACCAGTCCCAGAGGGCACAAGACAAAGCCCTCCCTAGGCAGATCCCCAACCTCATCCCCAAGCATGCTGTGCTCTGGGCACAGGCATCCCCACGCAGGGAGATCCCTCACCGAATCTCTCCCCACTGCATCCTGGTGGCATTGCTCCTCACACCTAATCCAAACACAGCAGAGAAGACATCTCCAGTGTATCTGCTGCGCTCAGGCAAGCCGTATAGGGCCAGTCCATTCATTGTCCATTGCTGTAGGCCCAGACCAAGCAGACAGAGAAGGACCTGTGCTGGTCCCCAGCATGTCCAGCAAGCATTTGTAATGGAGCAGGAGCCACTGCAGAGCTCACTCTAAGTGTGTCCCCACAAGATGTTGCAGATCGCATGCAAGGGAGAAAGATGTGATGACTCATGCTATGATAGCAAAGTGTCACATGGACCAGACAGGAGGGATGCCATTGCCAAGATGTTCCTGCCCGTCTTCAATTCTCCAGAATGGGCAGGACAGCTACAGCACACACAGGGCTCCCAGGGAACATGGTTGGGTCCCCAACCTCAATGCAGTGCCCATACCACAAACCATACTGCCTCAGCCAAATCACACAACCAGAAACTGGTGGCTGCTCCTTCCACTTCTGTCCATCCTCATCCTTCCCATTCAGAAGGACTGCACATTTTATTAGAGTGTTTTTCATTGTCAATCATTAGCAAAAAACCTCTCTGCTCCCACAGCCTTGCCTGTACCTAGAATTGTACCTCTCCCTTCATCTTCAGCATCACCACAACTCAAGGCCCACAACGATGGGCTTTCTGGAGTTCCAGTCCCTGCAGCAGGTAGGGAACAGTGCCCACCACCTCTTCCTAAGCATGGGATCACTGACCCTCCTGCCACAACCATCATCTCGGCTTGAAGAGCTCAGCAGAGGCTCCAGCCTGGCCCTGGTGTGCCTTCCCTGCTCCATCTTGACATTGTCACCAAGAACAAGAGCCACAAGCATCAGCAACCCCCCAGCAGGCACCTCCATCCTCCTGGACCACCTCCAGAAAGGACCACCATGACCTTGCAGCAACTGGGAGACCCTCCGACCTCTCAGCCCAATGTCAAGGCCAGCAGATGGGAGCCGCAAAAGGTGCTCAAGCCCAACAGAGATGTTCCATGTGGTGGACACTGCCCTGCTCCTCCAGGGAAACTGTTTTCATAGAATCATGGAACCATAGAATGCTTTGGGCTGGAAGGGACCTTCAGAGCTCATCTAGCCCAACCCCCCTGCAGTGAGCAGGGACAGCTTTAACTAGAGCAGGTTGCTCAGAGCCCCATCCAACCTGACCTTGAATGTTTCCAGGGATGGGGCCTCCACTACCTCTCTGGGCAACCTGTTCCAGTGCATTGTAAAAAATTTCTTTCTTATGTCTAGTCTAAATCTATTCTTCTTTAGTTTAAATCCATTATTCCTTGTTCTGTCACAACAGGCCTTATTAAAAAGATTGCCCCCATCCTTCCTATAGGACCCCTTTCAGTACTGAAAGGCCGCAATAAGGTCTCCTCGCAGCCTCCTCTTCTCCAGGCTGAACAACCCCAATTCCCTCAGACTGTCCTCGCAGGAGAGGTCCTCCAGCCCTCGGATCATTTTTGTGGCCCTCCTCTGGACCTGCTCCAACAGTTCCATGTCCTTCTTGTGCTGAGGGCTCCAGAGCTGGATGTGGTACTCCAGCTTTAGTGGACAGTTGCATGCACTATCAAATATTCTCACCTTATCTCCAGCTTCACCCAGCCTCCAGAGTTCTGCCTGTGTCCATCGCATACTGGAGTCCTGAAGAATTAGAAACCTCCTCCCCACAGAGGCACACAGGAGATCAGGAAATAATCTAATCACTGTCTACCTTGGATAAGATGAAGGGTCTTCTATGGCCTCATGCTGTTAGCAGGGTTTCCCCAAATGTATCCCACTTTTTGGCTCTTCTCTAAACTTCCCGGCTTCTCCCCAGTCCTTGGATGCCCACACAGCCCTGGCGGTAACTGTCAGCATCCCTGATACTCACAGCTCCTGTTCAGTCCTTTGCACATCATAGCCCGAGTCCTTCCTACAACCACCACCTACTCCTGGTCCTTCTGATCCCACACTGCATGTTCCAGAAAAAAAAACATCCAGCCTGCCTCAGCAAACTGCATCACCGCAATGGCACCTCCGGTCCCTGCTGCCAGTGCCCTCCTCCTCTGATGCCTGCAGCAGCCAGTTTAAGGATCCCAGCTCAAAAGGGGGTTTCTGCTGGCCCCTCCGGAAACACAGTTAGTCAATACGAGCAACTTTCCCAGATCCACCAGTGACAAGTTTTTCTATCTGCTTAAACTACTCCTGAGCAGGTTTTGCCTGGCACTTATTTCGTCATGCTGCCCGGCAATGCCAGGACCATGGATGGGAGCATTGTATCCACCATTCCCTCCGCAAGCCAGACCTGCAATCCCATCGAGTTCGCTTGACAAGCCCCATCTTGCAGGCAGCAGTGCTGGCGGGCACTAATTACCCCTCCTGCCTTTATTTGCGCAGTCCCTGCATCAGCCTCTCCGTCAAGAAGCCCGGCACCGATGGCCGCAGGCCTGGTGGGTTTATTCCTCTACCAGGTCCTTGTGCCGCTCAGAGCCCATCTCCTGGCAAGGAGCTTCTCCCCAGCTCCTGCCTCTTGCCAGGGATGTTTCTCGCCTCCTTTCTGGCACTGGCAGCACCAGGCTCTGCTCTCACCCCCTGAGAAGCTGGCTGGGAGGCAGTAGACAAAGAGGCACTGACGCTCCCTGACAAAGCAGCACAGCAGCTCAGGGGGGCCCTTCTGCCACCACTGCACCAGCAGGCCCTAGCAAGTGGGCAGAGGGAGATCCGTGCCACCGAGCACAGGGTGGAAGGAGGCCTGGGGCCACCGGCCCCAGCATCAGAGGCCACTGGAGACAGTCCTATGCAGGGCCTTCCCGGGCTGGAAGGTCTTCACCTCTTAGAGCACCAGGCACTTGGCTGCAAAGAAATGGCAAGAAGGGAGGAGGGGAAGGTGGCTGGCAGGCCCTGTGCTCTCGCACCTTGGCAAGCGATGCTTCCTGCTGGGGATTATACCTGCCTCCCACAGGAGCTGGAGGAGAAGCCGGGGCCGCCCCCGCAGCGCCGCTGCTGCTGACGTGTGACAGGCATGTCGGTGCTGCCGGGGCACGGGGGGACGCGCAGCGGGAGCCCCCAGAGAGGCTGGCGATGGTTCCTGCCTCGGCAAGCCCTCGGTGGCTGGGCTCCACCTGCCTCAGGGGTCCCGGCCTTGCTCCTCGCAGCGGGTGCTGAGGGTCCAGCAGGGCAACCCAGAGCATCCCCACCCCCAGCCATGGGGCTGCAGCACGCCGGACAGAGCGGCGGGGTGCTTGTGCCAGACCACTCACCTCCTGCGGCGGCTCGTCGGGTGGCTCGGGGCCGGCCGGGGGCGAGCTGGGGGCGGCGGGTGTCAGCGGCGGGGGGCTGGCGGGCACCTTCTCGACCGCCTCCACCTTGATGAGCCGGTGCTTGGGGGAGACGTACCGGGGCCCGTCGGGGGCGGTGGGCGGCGGCGCCCCACTGTAGGGGTCCTCGAAGTCGCGCTCCTTCTGCAACCGGTACGCCGCCACGATGTCGGGCTGGGCGGCGGCCAGCGGCTCGGCGGCGCCCCCGAGCGGCGGGGGCGGCTGCGGCGGTGGCCCTGCGCGGTAGTCGGGCTTGGGCGGCGCGGGGGGAGCGGGCTTGGCGCTGCGGAAGCCCAGGTGCTCGCGGAGCCAGCGGGCCATGGTGCCCACGCACTGCGGAGCTCCGCCCGCCCCGGCTCCCGCCCCGCCGCCGCCGCTGCTGCGCTCCGAGCCGGCCGCCGCTCCGCTCAGCAGCATCGGCGCTGGCGGACTGAGCGCGGCGGCGGTGGCGGAGCCCGGGCCGCGGGGGGGAGCAGGGGAGGCGGCTGGGGGAGGTGGCCAGTGCCACCTGCCGGAGCCGCTTGCGCCGGCTGCTCCAAGCGAGGCTTCCCCTCCCTGTTCCGCCCGCCCCGCTTCCTCGGACCCGCTCCCCACGGCACGGCCTCCGCACCGCCCGGCCCGGCCCACCTCCCTCGGGGCCCGCCCCGCTCCCCCGTCGCCCGGCCCGCCTTCCGCCGCGCCTGGCTCGGCCTTCACGGCGCTCCGGGCCGCCCCCTGCGCTCCAGGCAGCCGCTGGCTCTCGGCTCCCTCCCAGCGGCCCCGTGTCCCGCCCCGGCCCCGGGGGAGAATCGCCCCCCCCCGAGGGGTGCCCGCCGCCCTGTCCCTGTTGCTACGGAGCCTGGAGACCGCAGGCCTGATCCGGCCCTGGCAGCTGCCTCCACTGGCTGCTCCCCCAGAGCATCGCCCGGCTCTGGGAGCAGAGGAAAGGTGCCTGCGGTGGCACCAGAAGGGCCACAGCGGGGGCTGCTAACGAGAAAGGATCAATAAAGGGTCCATCGGTGGCAAATCCACTCCTTGGGAGGTGTTCACAGTACCAGCCCTGTGCAGGACCTGCGGAACAGATCGCTCCAGGGAGAGTCACCAAAACACCAGGCTGGCATCATGGACCCCCACAAGAAACACCACGGGACGTGAGTGAGCAGGGACAAGCCAAGGGATGGGGCTTGGGAAGAAGGCTGAGCCGAGGCTAGGTGCGCAGGGACATCAGGCAAGCGGGCAAAGCTCCAGGACACATGGGGTCAGGATGCAGGCTGGAGGACGTGCCCTTGGGCACAGCCCAAGGCAGGGCTGGATTTGCCGATAAGGGGCCAGTGGTGACAAGCATGCAGAGCAGGGAAGCAGTGTTGGGAGTGGCATGTCAGAGTGTGGCAGCGGAGGCCGAGGCCATCGCAGCAGAGAACAGCACATTTACATGTGTTCTGACTGTTACGCCTGCACACGCACCCATCACCAGCCACCACCACCCCTGCTCACCAACCATCCAGGACCAACCCTTTCACCGTGCCCTCCTAACCCCTAGCAGCCACTGTACACAGCCCTGTTTCCAGACATATGCCTCCAAATCTTCCACACCCCTTCCTAAACACATATCATTCACCCAAACCTGCTCCTGGTCCTGCTCGCAGGCTGAATCCCCTGAAGGCCGTGGTCAACCATGCCTGAAAGGGAAGGGGGCCAGAGGCAGGATGCTCCAGAAGCAGGACCACCGCAGAGGTGGAGCCGTGCAGAGGTATGCAGTGAGGGAGAGAGATGCCATGGTATGGTCCTGCCCATCCTCACACTGTGAGCCAGGCTCCTGCCCCACTATGGGAACAGGTGCTGGGATATGGCTGTCAGGGTGCCTGCTGCAGGGAGGAGAGGATGGCTGGAGAAGCTTCTCGTGGTCACCCCCCTTCCTTCCACCCCCTGCACAGGAGGAGAGCTGGGATGGAGTTGCCAAGGAGCTGAGCCCCCTGTGCCATCATGGCATGGCACGTGCTGAACACATGCCCAGTGAGCCCACCAAGTCACAGATTTGCTGATTTATTGAGTACGCACGCACTGCATGCTCCTGCCCAAGAAACCCAGACAGATCCCCTAGGTCCAAGTGGACATCAAGGGAGCTTCCTCCCTAGGGAGAAGACAGCCATGGCACCCAGAAACCAATAATGGAAATTTCAGAGCACAGGGAATGCAAGATACAAAAGGCATCAGGAGGAGAAGTGTCTGCCAGGAATAGAGTGAATACAAGGCAGTGTTTGAGGTCTAGCAGCATACCTCAATCCCAGCAGGTGGAGATCATACAATCATGGAATTGTTTAGGTTGGAAAAGACCTTTAAGATCATGATGAGATTGTTATTTAAATGCAGAAAAGACAGAGGTTCTCAATAAATCTGTCTGTCTGGCATTTGGAAGGAAGCAGGATGCAAGGCTGATGGCATGTGAGCATGAGAGTACTTCCACCCTCTGTCAGTAACCAAGGAGGATGTTCAGCAACATCTGTTGGAGATGGCTCTTGTTAAATCCTCAGGCCTGGAAAATACATGCTCAGTGTCTCCTGAGAGGTGACTGACGAGGGATCAAGCTTGTGGTGGTGGTTTGGGTTTTTTTTAAATACTACCATACCAGAGTAATTGCAGAGGTCCTTCCTTTCCATCCTGTGCTGTCACATCCCTCTCATCACTCCCTCCTTGGTGAGGCAGCTGTACCAGGGCCGTGGTGGGGATCAAAGAGGGTCTGTAGTCTGAGCCCACCTAGGGACCCAGCACCTCCTCACCATTTGCTGGGCCTGTTTCTCTTCCAAATTCCTCTTTGGCCTTTTGGCAGGTGGATACCTGGCCCAACGTAGCCCATTCTCTGATCTGTGCCCCGTGGGGCATCCTGTTCTCACCTGAGGCTTCAGCAGAGCCTGCAGAGGCATCAAGAAGAAGATCCCTAGACCCACCTGAGCCCTCAGATTTGAGCATGATATTGGCTTCCCCTGGGCCAAACCACCCAGACAGCAACATGGGGCAGCAGGGTGAGGAGAACATAGATGGGGAGGGAGCCTTGGGGGACTTCTCTGTGCTTGGGCAACTTTGAAGGGGTGTCCAGAAGGAGACCAAATGAGCTCCTTACACCCTGTGTGGCTCACCACAGGCACGGGCTGCTCATATTTTTTCTGCAGTTGTGATGACATACTAGTGACATCCCTCTATTCACAGCAGTTCGTTTCAGGTTTGAAGAAGCAGCAACAGATTTCTGCATTCTCACCACCAAAGCCAAGCTCCATCTGCGTCTCATGCTGCAGCTGGTGTTGCTCCAATCCCCAACTGTTTACATCCCTCATATCCGATGCACATTGGGACCCGGGTTTGATGCCTGCAACAGTGGCCACGATGCCACTCCGCCTGCAAGTCCCCATGGCCTGGTGGATCACTGTGACAGATGGCTGTCACGTAGCATCCCTTGTGTAGGGACTGGCAGGGGACACGGGGTGGGACTGGCGGATGGGAGAGGATCAGGGAGCACACGCTGTACCACTTGGGTGCCAGACTCCACATTTCATCTGCTCTTTCATGCGGCCAAGGCAGGAAACCCCCTGGGGGGATGCACAGCCACGGAGGTTGCCTGCTGCTTGCACTGCCTGTGGCCCACAGAGCCCCCAGGAAGGAGGGAAGGATGGCAGTGCAGCCGCTGTGCACACAATCTCAGTCAGGAGAACAACCCGTGACTGCACAGAAGTGATTTTTGGCTCACTCTTACAGACCACAGGAATAGGGGAGACAGGAGGCCTTCTGCAGCAGCCTGCAAGGACCTGGGGCTGGACCTCTGCACCAGGAGTTCTGCTCCCACCCTCTTCTCCATCTCTGGAGGGTCCAGAAGCTCTTCTTTGTTGTCTCTGGGCTGGAGCTCACAGCGTGGCCATTCCTTTCATTGAAGGCAGCAATAGCTGTTTGCCTGGGTAAACACTTCCCAGGCAGGTTGGGGCACGCACCAGGAAAAAAAAGCCAGGCAATGTCTTCCGGGCTTCTGCCAGCCCTGCAGGGAGCTGTGTGCGTCCTCAGCCCTCACCCGTCGTCCTGGGTGTGAGGAGCTGCTTCAGCTAATCTGAGAGCTCCTTGTGCTCACCCACAGCCCGGGCCAAGAACAGGACAAGGACATGGAACCTTCCCTGCGTCTAGGAGGGCTCAGGCCACATGGCCCTGGTAAACCTTCCCTTCCGGTTTAACCCTAGGCAGTGTGGACACAGCCCAGCATCACCCAGGCAGCAGGTTTTGGTGACTCAGAGAAGGTCTCTGCTCCTGCACACTCTTGAGGAGGTGCTGGAAGATGATTCACCCACTGGTGGTGTGGGGACTGAATTTAGTATTTGACACTTGACAATATGTCATGAGTCAGGCACTCGGTCAACTGCTACCCCTGACGCCAGCATCTCCCCTGGCTTGCAGGGAAGCATGCAGCCCTTTGAATGTCCAGGAGCTTCTTCTGCAGCTTCAAATAAAAGCCATCTCCAGGAGCTTAGAAATGTCTGTGGTGACTCCAGCCTCTTCCCTTCTCAGAAGCACCCTACACAAGCCCTGTTGTGCAGCACAGCAGGGACTGGGAGGATGTCATATCTGCTGGGTGACACCCAAGGTCTGCATACAGCAGGGGACATGAGGACTGGAAGATGGCAACTGTGACACCAAAAATGCTTCCCAGGAAGCAAAAGAGCCACAGACTGATAAATGACACATCTGTTCTCTACAAATGAACAAAAATTGGCATAAGGAGTAGGAAACTGGCATTGTTAGAAGACAGATGGATAAATATGACATACAGGGAAAGAGTGGATACAGCTCTCTTAAAGTGCATTTCTTTTTTCCAAAGCTAGTGGCTTTCTTGGAAAGAGCCAGCAGGCACCTGAGGGTGATCCAGCTGAGAGGTCATCTGCATTTCCACAAGCAGATCCTTTGATGAGATGGTCAGTAGAGAAGTGACAAAATCTGCTAATAATATTGAATTATTCTGGAAACTGTGAATGAATGCTAAGAATTGCAGGAGGACTTTCAGAAGCTGAGCAACTTGGCAACAAAATGAGATGAAAGCCAGTGGCAGGGAAGTGACACAGATGGGGAAACCAAGCCCTGTCTCATGTCTGAAGTGGTGGGTTCCAAGACCAGGAGCTCTGACAGTCCATGAAAACATCCCCTCAGCACTCAGCAGAGGTCAAAACTGCAAAACCTCTCCATCAAAACTGATAAGGAAGGGTTAGAAAAAGGTAGAGATGACATCAGAGGTGCCACTATTCCCTGGTCAGTCCCAGCCTGTGTGCGGTCCTGGTCCCCCATCCCAAGGATACAGTGGAGCTGGAGAATGCGCAGAGAAGGGTGACAGGATGATCAAAGGTTTCTGCACATGGGGTGCATGATGAACCAGGGCTCTTTGGCATGGAAGAGAGACAGCTGGGGTCACAGGGCAGAGATCTGTGTGGCTGGCGGGGCTGGGGAGAGACTGGTAGATGAGGGATAAATACGTGGAGGTCCCTCAGTGCACAGCAGCTCTTCCTGCCATGGGCCGCTGCAGATGCTATGTGGCTTTGGAACAAGACCGGACAAATCCACAGAAAGAAATCCATCAAGCACTGATAAATACAAAGACTGGCACAAGGAGCCTGGCAAATAGGCAGGGATAACATCCAGGGGAAATGTTGCTACACATTTGCACCAGGATACCATCAAAGACTGGGCAGTGGGTGAGATGGGCCTCTCTCACTGCAGCAGCTGCCCATGTGCAGGGATACTGTTCCCAGATATATCATGCAAGCAGCATGCTTTTGTTTGGCAAGCCATTCCCAGGCTGGAAGGGGCAGGGAGCAGGCTGGTATGGAAGGGATGCTCTGCACAAGATGCTCTGCAGCCCCCTCTGACCCCAGCCTGCTGCAATGAGTTGTTGCACAGGGGTGGCAAGGGCCAAAGATAAGCGATATGTTGCAGGAAAGCAAGGAGGAACATGGAGAACATGGGCCCACACCAAGTCCCATATATGATGTGACATGTTGTTCCTCCAAAGCATCACAAACTAGGACATTTCTGCATCAACACTCACACACATGATGCAGATCCGGGCTTTGTAAGCGCATTCAGGCCACTCAGACGATGTCTGTCCAGATATGCAGAATATGCCCAAAGCATGTGAATTGACCCAATGAAGCAAATTCTTGCAGACACTTTTTGCAATTCCTCAACCTTTCTGACAAAAGAAATTATTACGCAGTTGATAATATAATTGAAACCATGCTAATTGACCAAAAGAACAGACAGCAACTTACTGACAGACAGCTGCCAGTTCAGAGCCAGATACATCAGTCGTCACCTCAGCTGTGCCAAGCACCTTTTCTGCCTCTGCTCTCAGCGCTGACAGCCTTCTGCACATCTATGACCCCAAGCACCATAACTGCTCTATGGTGTGATCCGTTATTTCATTATCACTTGACAAGGTGTGGAGAGCCATGGGGAACTTCGTTTCCACAAATCCAGGCACAGCACCCTGGAAATGGACCAGCAAGAGAGCTGGGCGACAGATATGAGAAAAAAATTACTTCAGGACTGACACAGAGTGTGAGAAACGCCTCTTTCACAAATGCCAGGTATGGGTTTGAGGGAAACCTCTGAACAGCCGCTACGTAAACTCTTTTGCATTTTTCCATAAAATCGTTTCACATGGTCTCAAGCCCCAGAGAAGTGAAGCTGCACTTGATGCCCACGGGGACAGGGGAGCCAAGCCACAGGAGCTCTCTGCAGCTGCCTTTGGTATTTCGACAGCAAAACCAGGCTCGTGGCAGAGAAACCTCATGACAGATGCCGGCTTCGTGGCAACAGCTAGATTATATCATGCAAATCTCATGGCCTCATCCAGCCACCCACTTCCACACTCTGCCCAGCCCAGGTTGATGCTTTCAGGGCTCTAGCCATAGCACAAATTCAGCCCTTCATTGTTGGCCCTCCATTGGGCTGGCAGGGAGGAACATCTGCATCTGTGGGGTATTTGTCCCTACCAGCGGGCTTGACCCTGCAAGGGCACAGTGGTTTCAAGGTGGGACAAGATGCCTGAATTCCTCTTCTGAAAGAACAAAGGAAGTGGGACCAACTGGTAGAGCACAGATCTGAACTCAACAGTGAGCAGTAAATTGGAATTGATTGGAGCCACCTGCACTCATTGATCTGAGGCAGAGCAAACTAAGGAGCTGGAGCATTTGCAGCTCAATCAGAACAACGTGCCAGTTGGAGGCCTGTGCTCTAGGGCTGGCTGGGGGGGACCTGTGTGCTCCAGGAAAGTGTTAATGGTGCGTTTGATTAATCCAGCTGTAATGGCCATGCTCACACAGCTGAGTCCTTCTCCAGACAGACTCTCACTGGCTTTACATTGCCTAGGGGCTGTGAACCACCCCTGGCATCCCCTTTATACCTCTTAATAGGGCTGTCATCAACCATCAGAAAGATGGGCATGGCAGACAAGAGCAAAACAGAGGCCACTGCCCCCATGCAGAGGGGAACAAGTGCTTTTGCCACCAACCCAGCCCTGTGTCTCCAAAAGGGCTGGGAGGCAGAAAATGAAGTTGAATTCAGAGGGGAGTCAAAGACCTGGAGAGGCAAAGGCCGGGCAGACTGCCTGGCAGCATATGGCTGCCTGTTTTCTGCCCACTCAGCATCACAAAGAGGGGTTAAGAGGTGGCTGTGTGCAGGCTATAAATCCCTGCTGCAGGAGGAGGCTCCCACTCCTGGCACAGACAAAGGCAGAGTGAGAGCTTGGGTTGGCAGCTGGAACGAGGCAGGGCACACATGAACATGTGGAAGCATTTATATAGGGCTGTGGGGTGGCTGACTCTCCCCTGGGACACTTTTATCACATCCCAGCTCCAGCTGGATGCTGGACCCACAAGGAAGGGGTTCAAGAGGCTGCTCCAGGCTATGTGCTCCCTCAAGGTCAGACAGGACAGCTTCAGTGAATCCCTGCTCAATATATTTTGGGGATCATTTTCCTTGCTCTCTGGATGCTACAGCCAGGCAAAGGGACCCCAAAATACAACAAAGCAGAAAATCAGTCTGTTGTAGCCTGGTTGCCTGCCCTGCATAGTGCTGGCAGACTGGAAAATGTCCTTTGAAGCTTGGGCTTTAGAAGAACCAGGACCATCTCATGCACTGTTGTGGGCTCATAAAGCCTCTCAAGAGCATCACAGCTGAACATTCATGTCAAGAAATGCTTAAGTCCTCCTTCAGTCCTTGGCGCATGTCTCATGAGCTAGAAGAGGATGGGGAGGTAGATGGTGGGGACAGAGCCATGTCAGGTTGATTGCAACTGTCTCCTAGTTCAGATGTGCTGTCTTTTGCCCCCAAATCCCACCTAAACCTTCACCTCCAAAATTATCCCAGCCCCAGAACCCTTCCCTGGCCTGCCCTTGCTCCAGCGCCTGCAGTGCCCAGCCCAGCAGTGCCTGTGGGTATGGGAACATGGGATACTGGACTAGATAGTATAACTCAGTGGAGTCAGCCTGATTTCCTTAGGAAGGAAGGTGGGCTTTCAGCAACAGAACAAATTGCAAGTTGAATTTAAGGCCTCTGAATACCCAGAGATGACACTGCTGGCCTGCATCAGCGCACAGTTTTCTATCACCAGTAAAACACAGAGCACCTCCTTGCAGCACTGGCATCTGTCCCACCTCCCTGGGCACCAGCACTGCTACTGGGGCTGTTTTAGGGAGCTGAGACCAAAAGAGGAGGTGGTAGGGATCACTCTGCCTCTCATCAACCTCCTTGAGACGGGGAAAGGAGGTCAGGGGCTGCCCCAGCAAGGGAACAGCTGGAGAGGCCGCTCAAGGGGCAGAGCAGCCAAGACAGCCACACAGTGATAAATTGCCCTTGTCCCTGTGCCAGCCGGAAGATTTATGTTTGTGCCACAGAATGGCAATGCCTGGGCCCAGAAGCACTCTCTGCCTGGCTGCACCAGCATTTCAACATTGCAGGCACCTTTAAAATCCCATTGAATGCAGCCCACAGGCGTCAGAAGAGCTTGGAGAAAAGCCATCAAGGGACAGAGCAGTGAGGGTGGGAAGAGCAGAGGAGCCTGCCTGGAGCAGCTGTCCTGCCCAGGTGCTGAGCAGAGCCCAAAGGGATCAGGTCATCCAGCAGATAGACAGTCCCCCGATGCCCCCAGAAGCTCATCCCTTTTCCTCCATGCTGTGTGAACACATCCTGGTGGGTCTGAAGCATCCGGGCCAGACTAGCAGCATCCTGTGGACAAACCCATGCAGCAAAGGGCTGTTGGGGCCCTGACAAGCTGGCACAATTTCATTATAAGCAGTTGTATCCGAATTCTGTTGGGGAAGGCAGCCCATGGGTAGGGAGCTGTGCTGGGACAGGGCCAGCAGTGCCAGTGATGGGTGGCAGCAGCTTCAAGCCTCCTCTTCCACACCTGCCAGGCCCCTGCCACTTATCTCTGTGTCCACTTGCCACCTCCCTGGTCACTTCCATGTTTGTCCAACTCCTCCTTATCGCTGCAGCATTTATCTCAGTCATGCCTGTTCCAGCAGTTGAGATCATTGTTATTCTGTCAGCTTCCCCCTTCCAGAAATGACTGCTGAGCATCCAAAGCACGAGCCCCACCACCTCCTCCCTGCCCACAGAGGAGCCTGTGCTGTACACACCATGTGAGCAGCACCCAGCACGCACCCATGCAAATGTGAGCCCTGCACCACGCCAGGCCAAGAATCAGGATCAAGACCATGGTGGACACCAACCTTAGGGGTCCTGCTCTGCCTGCCCATGCAAGTGCCTGAGGAGGAATCCCCTGGTCGCTGTGTGTGTCTCTGTAGGTTCTCCATCCCTGCAGGGCACAGGCAGCATGTCCTGCCAGAGGTGCTCCACATATCCACACCATCCCACCTTCTCCCTTGGGTGCTTCTTCCCCACCATGGCTGCACTGACCCAACACAGCAATTGTACAGGGCCGTGCATGAGAGCAGGCCGGCATGGAGCTGGGCTTGTCCTTTCACAGTGACACAACCCAGCTCTGTGGAATTGTGTCACCACCAGCTCTGCATGGAGGAAGGGTCAAGAGGCCAGGCACAGGGCAGCACAAAGACCTCTCCCCTCCACAAGCTCGTGCCTTGAGATTCAGAGGTTGTGATGACCCCACCTCTGCAGCTCAGCTGCCCCCTGTCCTGCAGATGTCTGGATAGTCAGATCTCTCTCCATGGTGCAGCCAAAGCGCTGCTGATGGTGTTAAACTCCCTGGACATGGGAGGAGGCACAGGTATCTCCTACCAGTGATGCTGTACCCACTTTATGTCCAGCATGAGGACACAGATGGTGACAGAGTTTGCCACAGATGAGCAAGAGCAGTGTCCCTGCAGCTGGGAGGGACAGACTGGGATCCTTGGAGGGCAGACAAGGGAGGGAGAAGGGCAGCGCTGGGGTAGGAGGGCAGTACCAAAGCCACGCAGACACCCAGGTCATTCAGTGATACCACCAAAGAGCCCCTCCTCCACCATCTCCTGGTCAGCCAGGTTGTGGAGAACATCTCCCAGTGCAAAGGTTCCCACCATTGCTGAGAGACCAGCATGCACACCAGTGCCTAGGGCAAGTCAACAGCAAAGAGGCTGAGGGAAGAAAGAAGTGAACATAGACAAACGGAGGCCACAAAAGGCCGCTCTGTCTTCCTCCACCACTCAGGCCCAGGCTCATCTTGGTTGGATATGAGCAAGATGAGGAGGTCAGGGTGGCAGAAGTAATTACTTCACAGAGCAACCAAGGTGCACAGGGCCTTCCTCTGGTTTGTCCCAAGCCTCAGGAAGACCCTCTTAGATTTAGGATTCACCAGCCGCAGCAGTTATACAAGGACAGACATGGTGCAGGGACATACTCCTACCCAGCACGGGCAGCGTGGCTGCAGGAAACCTCTGCCTCTTCCAGCACCCTCTCACATGCAGGCAAAACACGTAGTGGTGCATATATGTGGTGCCAAATGATGAGCTCATTGTGCATGCAGGAGCAGAGGTTTCTGTGACCGGATCTTCCCCATGATGCAGCACAGAGGTATGAGTCATCTGGGCCATCTGAGTGCCTTGAAGTGCCATGATTGCTCTAAAAATATTTTACACAAAGATATCCTTTTGATCCCAGGTGTTTTGAACTCTTTGCATATCTGTGAAAATAGGAGAGCCTATTAAAGGTTGGAGCACTGCAAAAATCAGCAACAGTGGTGATGGCAAACAGTCATTATTGTGTGTTTCAGCAGGAAGAAACAGGAACAGCAGCACAGACTGATAGCCGCCACTCTTTTGGGCCACATAGACAATTTCATCATTAACCCCTTGTCTTCCTCTCTCAGTCTGTGGGCACCACCCTGGTGTTCTGAGTCGTTAATACTGCAGTAAAGAGAAACTTTACTCCCTGAGAAACACCCACGGGGTGAGAGGCGGGATTACAGCTGGGCAGCGGTTGGGGTCAGGGTTATGGACACAGTAAGGGTTGGAAAAAGGGGCAGGATGAGGAGAAGGGTCGGGTAAGAGTTGGGTGGGGGTCATGGCTACAGCTGGAAGCAGGGACAGGGTCACGATCACAGTCTGGAGTTGGGCCAAGGCCAGAGAAGAAGAGATAGGGTTAGGAGTGGGGTTAGAGAGGGTTAAAACCAGGGGTAAGAGGGGGGTTAGGCTTAGAATCACGGTGAGATTCGGGGCTGGGGTCAGGGAAGGAGATAGTACAGGGTTAGAGGTGGGAGAGAGTCAGGGTTTAGGGTCAGGGTCAGGCCAGGGTGAGGGGTGTGGAGAGGGCCAGGGTCACAGCCCACGCTAGGGTCCAGGTCGGGATCAGGGGCCGGGTTTGGGGGCGGGGGGGGGGCGACGCGGCGGCTAGGGGCCCCTCCCCGCCGCGGCCAGCCCCGCGCAGGCGCACACAGCCCAACCTGGGCGGGGCGGGGGGGGGGGAGAGAGGAGGAGGGGGGAGAGGGAGAAAGAAGCCGCCACTCACCCCGCGTTGCCATGGAGACTCTGCACAGCGGGGGCGGAGCGCGAACCTCCTGGCCCCGCCCCGCGCAGCGAGCTCAGCGTCGTCACCACTAAGGGCCGCCGCACCACATGTGCTTACCCAGAACCCCAGTAGCGCGCCGTGATCGTATAGTGGTTAGTACTCTGCGTTGTGGCCGCAGCAACCTCGGTTCGAATCCGAGTCACGGCATCGTTCTGGCGGTACCACGGCAAGTGGGGTGGCGTGGTGTTTTCTTTTCCTTCGTCTCCCACGGCTTCATTAATCTTGATTTTTTTTCACGTCGCGACGATATTTGATATGTTTTTTCCCCCGGCTCCTGGCGGAGTACGGTGCTGCGGGACCGGGCCGTGCCCGCCCAGCCCGGGGACTCTGCAGGAGAGTGGGGGGATAAGTAACGGCGCAACAGGAAATTAAAATAAAATAAAATAAAAATAAAATAAATAAAATAAAATAAAATAATAGCGACGTTGGAGAAAAGTAAAGCCCACCTGCCGTGGTACCGCCGAGACGATGCCGTGACTCGGATTCGAACCGAGGTTGCTGCGGCCACAACGCAGAGTACTAACCACTATACGATCACGGCGCGCTACTGGGGCTCTATTTTACCATTTCGGCGCGGCGGCCCTTAGTTGTGACGCCGCTGCGCTCGCGGGGTGGGGCGGAGGTGCGGAGCCTGCTCTCCTGTTCTGCACTGGTAAGTGGGGCGCTGGGTTTGCTGCAGCACCTGGTGAGCATGCGAGCGGTGCTCAGGCTCTGTGCGTCCCACAGGTGTTTGCACGAGTAGCCCACGAGTGTTGCAGCGGGCTGAGGGAGCCTTGCACATGCGGGGACGTGTTTACACCAGCATTGCACAAGCCACTTTCAGGGTTTTATTCCTTGTCATCCACGCACTGACTTGTGCAAGCAAGTGCTGAGTGCCCTCATGCTACACCAACCCCAAATTTAGGCAGTTTTAGCAACAGGACTGGATAAAATCCACAGATAAAAGATAAAAAAGATTTAAAAAAAAAAAGATAAAAAAAGATTAAAAAAGATAAAAAAGATTTTATCCACTGGATGAAATCCTGTGCGCTGGGGAACTGGCACAGGGAGCATTTGCATATGGGCATGGTGTGGTGCGTGGACACCCCAAGCATCCCGTGGCATCATTAATCAGCAATCTCTGAACCGATTCCTGCTAATTCCTGGTGTTGGCACCCTCAGAGTGACATAATTTCACCACTCACTGCAAAAAAAAAAAAAAAAGCAGGGAGATACCAGCTGGGTGCACGCACGTTCCCACTGTTCCACATGAAAAAATGGTTTCCAACACATGCTGGCAGGCAACATTTTTGCTGGCTGCAGCCCCTGTCCATCCCATGCTGCTTAGTGGCCTGGTGACACAACTTTGCACCACCACAGCTTTGGAGGCCACGTGTGCCTAGCTCTTTTCCCGGGAAGCATTTCCTGGGGTGAAATATAGGTTAGATTTCTGCTTTTAATATCTTCCCTCAAGGCTCATTTTGCCTGGGGGTGAAAGTATCCTGGGCAACCTTTTTGGGGGGGGACAAGGTGCCCTGCATGGCTGCCCTGCTGGGCTCCCCTGCATGCCATTGTGGGTAGCTGGGCACCCAGGCATGAGCTCCGGGAGGAGCCAGGGCAGCCCTGGCCCTGCAGCACCCAGCCCAGCTCTTTGGACTGAGCTGTTAATCGGTAACCGGGGCGTGGAGCCAGGAGCTGTGCAGCCAGCAGGGCTGCAGGTGAGCATGGGGGGCCAGTGGGCGCCAGGGCAAATAGAGCGATGGGGCATGGGGAGGGCGCAAGGCCATGGGGGGCATGAGGGCATGGGGCACGGGGCCTTGAGGGCATGGGGCATGAGGCCATGGGAGGTGTGAGGTCATGGGGTGCAGGGGTGCAGTGGGAAGGGCAGAGAGGCATGCAGCCACGCTACACCATGAGGCCATGGGGGTCCATGGGGGACAGGAGGGCGTGGGGGGGCACGGCATGGCATGAGGACACAGAGCGCGATGGGGTGAGGGGCTATGTGTGGGGTGCCCACCTGCTTCCCCACTGATTGGCTGCCTGTCTATGTGGCCCCACGCCTGAAGGGGAGGGCAGCCAGTGAGGCTTCACCAAAACAAAAGATGGATGAGCCATGGGGGGGTGGTTGGTGCTGGGGGGGGTCATGGTGGTGGCATCAGCCATGGGATCCTGGAGGGCACTGAGCCTGGGAGGAATGGGGATAGCCAGGAGCCCTGGGTGGGTCCCAGAGCCCTGGGAGGTCCTGGAGGTGTCCCTGAGCCCGGGGGGTGCTGGACGGGTTACTGGAGCCCAGAAGGGTCCTGCGGGGGTGTCCCTGAAACGGTGGTGGGCCTGGGGATGGGTGGTCCTCCTGATCCCTGCCAGGGTCCTGATGAGGTGTCCCTGAGCCCCAGGGGGCACCGGGGGTGCCGGAGGCCCTGGAGGAGGTCTGGGGCCCTGGGTTCCTACCATGGCCCTAGGTCCTGCTCTGCTGCTGAGGAGCATCAAGCCCACACCAGCCCCATTCTGGGGGCCAGCACACCTCAGTGCTCCCCCTTGGTGGCTCCACTGGTCCACGGAGCCCACCATCACCTTCAGCTGCCATGAGGTCCCATGTTGAAGGGGATGTTCTCCAAAACTCCTCACTTCCACTCATTTCATTTGGGGCTGGGTCGCTCCCTTCAGTGGACCCTAATTCTTACACTGCAGGAAGTAGGCAATGACCCTGCTGTCTCCACCTTCTCCATGCAGATACGATTCTCCTCCAAAGCAAGGACAACTCCTTTACTCCCTCTGGCCTCACACAGAAGCGCTCCTACTGTCAATTGCTGCCTCATCTGCGACTTCTCTGCTCTTCCCTCATCCTTCTCCAGGTAGAGGAACTGGGAGGATGCCCAAATGGGATGCTCCAAGGGTTCCTGCCCTGGCATAACACTGGTTCTTATGGCTTTGCTGGACCAATTCTCCCAGTATGATCCTCCTTTAGGACCAGTCCCCATGCAAACTACCACTTATTCCTACCCATTGCTCCTGCACTGTACTAGTTATCAATACGAAAGGGCCTTCTTCCTTATCTTACTCGGTTGCACCAAGAGCTCTTGAAGAGGGATGCAGCCAGATTTATTTTTTGCAAAATCCCGCTTGCAAGGGGGCTCATAGAGGCCGGTGGCCACTGCCATGAACTTGGAGGAGGAGTAGCAGCTCTCCCTGCTGCATCTAATCCTCTCCTGTAATTCCTTGGAAGCATGGAAGAGCAAAGACCTTCCCAGAGTTACAGGAGAACAAGGAAGTCAGCACACCAGCCCCACAGCTTGAGGATCCCATGGGATGGTCCCTTGATGTGCTGGTGCAGGAACTGCTCTGAATCCCTACTGCAAAGGGCATTCTCCTCTCGGGGACGCAAAATTGAAAATCAGGGTTGGACATTAATCCTTCCCAGAGCTGATCTCTTCTTTCTCTCCCCAGCCAGTGTTGGTCCCTTGCAGTGCTGTTTCTCCAATGCATTGAAGCTGCGGCACTTCTGGAGATGGAAGAAAACCAGATAACCCTGGACAACCTTGAGAAGGGTGCAGATAACCCAGCTTTCACCTCTGTGGTAAGTCCCTCCTTCCCCTCCCGTTGGGGTACAGGAGCTGCTCAAGGGGCTCCAGCTAATGATGGTTTTCCAGGGGGAGGAGAGACTCTGTGAGGAATGTGATGATCCATGTGGTGAGAGCAAAGAGGAGAGGAGAGGAGAATGCAAAGGGAGATTCTCCTCCTACTGCAGGTAGGATAACCCCTGGAAATGCGTGTATGTAGGGTATTTCCAGTGGTCATAGCAAGTCTGCAATCCTTGGGCCAGTGGTTCTCCTGGAGCCAAACCTGATTGGGGAGCAGAGTAGGGTCATATTGACCACATAGAGGGGACAGTGCCTGATGGCTCCATATGGCTTCGTAGGGTGGCAGTGGCAGGTCTCTGTCCCCATAGCAGCCACGCAGAGCAAGCCTCGACTCATGGTGCCTGGGGTGTTGGGGGAGTGTGGTGGGGTCTCCCCTGCCATAATGGGCTAGTTCACTCCTCCTGGGAGCAGGCAGCAGAGCTGCTAGAGGCCACAGCATACCTGTACCACAGTGCTGCTGCCACAGGTGCCCTCCTGGGAGGCATGGTCATGGCCTGACTGTTGAGTTGGGTTGGGTTGAACTTCAGGATCTATCATCTGTGCCTCTCACGTCTCTGGCATGTGACTCTTCCCAGGAAGGCCCTGCAGCCGGCATCCAAGGCAAAATGCTTCTGCAAGGCTCATGCCAAGGTGTTGAGAAGGGTCGTCCTGGGGCTCCTTGGAGTAGGTGAGGAATTGAGCACTGAGACCCCATCTCCACAGCCCTTTGGCTGGCCATGACCCCATCCTTCCACGCACTGGGCATGGCCACCCATGTGGAGGTTGTATCTGCTCTCACCAGCCCCACTGCCTGCCCCCTCCTCACCCCACCACTCCTGTCCATGAAGGCTACTTGCACCTCACTGTCCTCCTCCCCTTTCTCCACCTACCCGAAGGGTTTTCTGTGCCTCTTCTGCTTGTTCCATGTGCCTCCAGACAGCTGAGGTGCTGTCACCAGTGAGCCTGGCTGCTGGGGTGGTGCTCCCTAAGTCCTCCACATGCACAGATGGGAACGTCAAGGGTGGCCAGGGAAGGCCATTTGGAGGAAATGAACCTCATCGTTGACCCCAGTTAGTGTTACGAATCTGTGATCCTACGGCCCTGATGTTTCTGACCCCCACTGTGCCTTCTCCAGCCTACCTGTGCTATTTTATTGCGGCCTGTTGGCTCAACTTCCAGCGAGCCCTTGCCTTGGTTGTCATGACTGCTGTGGTTGTTTTCTTCATCTGCTGGAGCCTCTTCAAGAAGCATTGTGGGGCAAAGGTACTGCTGCTCTTCAGCCCTGTTTGGAAATGCTTCCAAAAGTCCTGGCCGTGGCTGAAATGGTGAGTCAGGAAAAGGCAGGGCCAGATCCCTCCCAGCACTCGAGTCCCCTCTCCCATGGCTGCCCTGCCAGCATGACCAGCTGGTGGCATTGGGTACATGCCCTAGTGCTGTGCAGGCACCTCATGAATAATGAGGCATGGCCCAGCCTGGGGACTGCTTAAAAGCCATGTCAGAAACATCTTGCTACTCTACCTCAGTAGCATGATGGCTATTCACACCCCTCATTTGTGTCCAAGCCCCAGGTTTCTTCAATGCATGGACCTTAACAGTGGCATCTCCCATGCAATAGCTCCTGCCCTTCGTGAGCCGCTCTCCCCATGGGGACATCCTCTCTGTGACAGCCTGGGATTTCCTTTGCAGGCTGCTGTGGGTGGCCCTCCTGGCAGGCCTGATCGTGTGGCTGGCTTTGGACACCTCCAGAAATCCGGAGCAGCTCATCTCATTAGCTGGCTTCTGCTTTTTGGTGCTGTTCCTGTTTGCCTGCTCCAAGCACCATAGTGCCGTACGTGTTTCAGGTGTGGCTTGGCCATTGGTCCCCTTGCAGGAGGTGGCCACCCAGCACTGGGGAACAAATGCTTCCTTCCCACTTCCATCCCCTGACGGCCCATTGCTGCAGCTCCCTGGAGGAAGCAGAAGCCCAGCAGGGCTCCTGGGCAGAGCTGGGCACAGCCTGGGGAGCCGAGCTGGTCGGGTGGATGAAGCCTCAAAGCCACCTCACTGCTCTCCTTCCCACTGCCCAACCCAGGTCTCCCCCACAGTGCCTCCATCCTGTTTTCCACCATGTCCCTCATAGTGGGTCAGACATAGAGACCCAGCACCAGACCCAAGCCTGAGCGTCAGGTGCCTGTGGGTGGAGGGTGGGCCTGAGCTTCAGGTGCCATGGATGACTCAGGCAGAAGTAACTGAAGTCCCAGTGGCTTCCAACCCAACCTGCTTCAATGTTTTGGGCAATCCCTCCATCTGCCTCCTCCAAAGGGTTAACAAACAGGAAGTTTTAATCTAGCGGGTCTGTACTACCAGTCAAACAAGTCTCTGTGCTCATCTCCTCCTGGGTAAGCCTAGCAGGTTATGTTCCACCAGCCAGTTCCCAAGTCCCAGCAACTCATCTTCTTCCTCTATCACCAATCTATGCTTGTGGGTTTCTGTGACACTTCCTTTATTAGTATCCCTATGACCCTCACCCAGGGCACAGTGTAAAGATGTTTGCCATGTGCAGCTGTTGAAGGGGCGGGAAGCCAGAGAGGGGAGTCTGTAGGCTTTGCTAACATCTCAGTCTCTATTCTGCTTTTGGTCCCCAGGTGTCCTGGAGAGCCGTTTTCTGGGGTCTTGGCTTGGAGTTCTTATTTGGACTCTTCATCCTCCGAACAACCCCTGGTGTCCAAGCTTTCCAGTGGCTGGGTGACCAGATCCAGGTACTGCATCTGCTCACCCCATCCCGTGCTTGCGCCCTCAATGTAGCCCCGCCCCAGAATCAGCAAGAAGAGCAGAGGGTGGCACGGGGCAGAGAAGCTGCAGGGACTGCATGCTCACAAATATTTTTGTTTGGGACTGGAGAAAAGCCAGATCTTTCCTGGTTTTTCTGCAGCAGCCCAGACCCTTCGATGAAGTCTCCCTTGCAGGCTGGAGCAGTGCCCTGTGGCTTGGACACAGCCCACCAGTGTCCCCAGCTTAGGTTTCAGAGGGTCATTCTCTGGGCGGGTAGTGAAGTGAGCTGTGGGACTGGGAGTAGAGACCCCTGCTAGGTAGAAGTGAGATGTCAAGGAAAGAGCTAATGGAGATCTCCATCCTACCATGTAACTTCTCCACTTGCAGTTCTTCCTGGGCTACACCACAGCTGGCTCCAGCTTTGTGTTTGGGAACATGCTCATTGAAGAAGTCTTTGCCTTTCAGGTCGGCTTGGGGAATGGGGTATGGGGAGGGAGAGGCAGAGCCTGGTTTTCTTCCGGGCTGGCTGCCTTGCTGGGTCCTGGAGACCATGGAGCTAAATGCAGCCAGGTTTGCTGCAGTAGAGCTCAACTGGCTCAAGGATGGGTCTCCCTCAGCTTTGTATCCACCTGTGGACATCCTCAGTGCCATGGAGGATTTGCACTGGTCCCTGTCCCTCCTGCCAGCCTAGCCCAGTGTTGTGGTATCCCAATAGCATGGGCTGGCTATGCAATACCACACCATGGCTCATGGGACAGAGGGGCTTGGTCCCCAACTGTACTTACATGTGTTGCTCAGCTCTCCTTTAACCCATGCCCTGGTGCCTTGCCTGCAGACTCTGCCCATTGTTGTGTTCTTCAGTTGTGTGATGTCCATCCTCTACTACCTCGGCATCATGCAGTGGCTCATTGTCAAGGTAGGGCCTCACACCTGGCTCTGGGATGGTGGTGGAAAGGAGAAGAACCTGGTGGGTTCTCTGACTGCTATGATCAGCTGAGGGATGTCCCAGGAAAATTGGCATAGCACTAATTTGGGGTGATTTGTCCTGCTTAAAAGAATAGACAAAAAGCCCCTCTTTCTCATATGTCCTCCTGAGAAAGCCCAGCCCTGGAGTTGATGTTGCTACCTGGTCTGTGGGTGCTTCCCAAGACCACCTCTGTGCAGCTTGAGGGCCAAACAGTGTCCTGCTTCATGGGGAGGGTGGCAGGGTGCCAGGAGTCTTTGTGAACATGGTGGCCTCATCTTTCCCCAGATCTCCTGGCTGCTTCAGGTCTCGATGGGTACCACTCCCACTGAGACCCTGAGTGTGGCAGGGAACATTTTCGTGGGACAGGTAAGGTCCTGAGCAGAAGATCCAGCTCCTCAGCCCTTGCAGCTGAGCTTGCCCTGGAGGAAGGGTCTTGTCCTCCTTTCTCAGGAGACCTGCAGCCCTGCATGGCCCTGCCTCAAGGACAACAGGGTTTTCTCTCTTGCAGACTGAAGCCCCACTGCTTATCCGTCCATACCTTGCAGACATGACCCAGTCAGAAATCCACGCTGTGATGACTGGTGGCTTTTCCACCATTGCAGGCAGTGTGATGGGTGCCTATATATCCTTTGGGGTGAGTGCACAAGCAGATCTATGCCACGTGCTCCCTGCTATTGGGTCCTGACATGCAAGACCTGCCCTGGACTTGTGGGTATGAGAAGACCCCTGGCAGGTACCCCATGGTCCCTTTCCATAAGCAGGATGAGGGCAGGGTGCCTCCATGTCCAGGCCTCACCTACTGGCCTGGCCAAAACCCCAGAGCCCTGCCAGGTAGAAGGCACTGCCATGGGACCCTCACTGCAAGTCCTTGCACAGCAAGCAGGGCAAATCTCACTGAATCACAGGATAATTAAGTCTGGAAGGACGCTCTGGGGGTCTCTGATCCACCCTCCTGCCCAAATGAGGTGATGGCAAAGCCCAAGGGGATGCCCAGGCCCTTGTCCGGGTTGGTGGTGAACATCCCCATGGATGGAGATCTCCCCCCCACCTCTCTGGTCCACCCCACAAGGTGCTTCAGTCATGGGGAACCATTTTTTCCTTATATCCAACTGGAATTTCCCTGACTGAAACTGTGCCATTGCTTCTCACCCTTTCACTGGGCACCTCTGAGCAGTGTCTCCCCTCCAACCCCCTTCTAAGTAGCTTGGAACAGCAACTACAACCCCCACCAGCCCTCTTTTCTCCCAGCCAAACAAGCCCTGCTCCTCCAGCATTGCCTTGGTGGTCCTGTGCCCCGAGCCCCCCTTGGGGATGCCTCTCCAGTTCATCAGTGTCTCAGCCCTGGACACGGTGTCCAGACACAGCCTCATCAGTGTTCTGTAACCTTCTCCTCGACCTGCTGGCTGAGGTCCTGCTATTTAAACATTAATTAGTCTCCTTAAACAGGGAGCTGAGGGTGAAAGGTCAGAGAAATGAGACGCTGCCACTCAGTGGGCAGGGAAGGGGTGAGGCTGGGAGCTTGGCTCTTCGTCAGCGGGTAGAAGTTCGCAATATTGCACAACCTATTGCTCTGATACTGAAAAAAAGGGACAAGGAAGGGACAAGGATCATCATGATTAGGTCAAACAGTAGGACAGATAAACATCTCCAAAGCCATGATTGCTGCAGCTCCAGCAATGCCTCCATCCAGGCAAGCTGCCTGATGGCCCTGGGAAAAAGATAGATATTTTTCCCATCCTGAGCAAACGGAGAACCCTGAATTGCTCCACGCATCACTGGCAGATGCCAGCCATGTGCTGGGGTGCCCTGGGGTGGCACACCATGGGGCACAGCCTTGAATGGCGGTGCCTAAGCCCATGGTCTGTGCATTGCAGATAGATGCGGCATCACTGATTGCAGCCTCTGTGATGGCTGCACCCTGTGCCCTCGCCATGTCCAAACTTGTCTACCCTGAAGTGGAAGAGTCGAAGTTCAAGGGCAAAGCAAGCATCCGCCTCTCCAGTGGGTGAGTGTGAGGAGAGGGATGGTGGAGGGGGGTTGCAAGCATCCTGCCAGTGCGGGGAAGCTGTGGGGGAAATTTGGGAGCACAAGTGGACATTGCGGGTGGCCCAAGGTTGGGAGAACCTGTGGTGTGCAACATCCATGGAGTGAGAGCTAACCTTGCCCAGGGGATGCCTGGCCACACCATTGGGGTCTAATTCCACGCAGGGAAGAGCAGAACATCCTGGAAGCAGCGAGCAATGGAGCTGCCACCTCCGTGGGGCTCGTGGCCAACATTGCAGCCAATCTTATTGCCTTCTTGGCGGTACTGGAGTTCATCAATGCTGCTCTGCGCTGGTTCGGGGAGATGGTAGACATCGAGGGGCTCTCCTTCCAGGTATCCCCAAGGGCAGCCCCATGGTCTGAGCTGCCAGATCCTGCATCCCCCACCCATTCCCACCTTTGCCCACCACCTCAGTAGGCTGCCGAGACCCTTGCTGGATGTTTGGCAAATGCTGGCAGCAGGTGTCCAAGCCAGGGGCTACACAGATGGTCAGCTCTGAGTTGCTCCCTTCTGGAATGCTTTTCCCAGGTGATCTGCTCCTACGTTCTCATGCCTGTGGCCTTTCTCATGGGGGCAGATTGGGCAGACTCACCACTGGTGGCTGAGCTCTTGGGGATCAAGATCTTCCTGAATGAGTTTGTGGCGTACCAGCAGCTGGCCACATACAAGAAGAACCGTCTGTTGGGCCTGGAGGAGTGGGACGGGAGCCGGAAGCAGTGGATATCTGTAAGGGACACCTGCCACCCTGCTGGGCACAGAGCAGGGATGGAGCCAGCCAAAATGGAGCATGGGACCTGGCCAGGCAGATGGGTGGTGGGCAGGCAGGGGGATGATGGTGTTGGGAGCGGGATGGCACCTACGGCCAACTAGACTTGAATGTTCACTAACTGCTGGGTACAGGGTCATCCTGAAGGAGTCAGTGAAGCACTTTCCCATTTATCCTGCTCCTTGGTGGGGCAGATCATGGTGCTACAGGGCTCCCTGTCCCCCCAGCCCACCCTCTCCCAGGGGCAGGCTGCCTACCACCTGCATCCTTGCTCCCAAAAATAGCTGAAGGAGAAAGGACTGGGGTGGGGAACTTATCTCCATCATGTCTGGCTGCGCTGGGAGCTACAACATGGTGCTCAGCTCTGGGTGCTTGGGGGCTGCTTCCTGGGTGGAGGTGACCGTCCCATGCCACTGTGCCCTCCAGGAGCGAGCTGAGACCATCGCCACCTTTGCACTCTGCGGATTCGCCAACCTCAGCTCCATTGGGATCATGCTGGGAGGCCTGGGTGAGTGTGACCCGCATCCTGGATGCCTGGGCACAATGCAGGGGGATCCTGGCCTCAGAGAGCAAGGGCTCAGCTGGGGCAGGAGGAATTTGCTGCCCTCAAGTCTCCATGTTTGGTCTCTGCCAGCACACAGATAAGAAACAGGATTT
Organism: Pelecanus crispus; assembly: GCF_030463565.1. Lineage (NCBI taxonomy): Eukaryota > Metazoa > Chordata > Aves > Pelecaniformes > Pelecanidae > Pelecanus > Pelecanus crispus. Next base: position 24,945,499 of record NC_134649.1, on the reverse strand, counting down.
GCCTGAGGTGATAAGAGATTATTTTTGCACTGTACCCATGGGCAAGAGCACGTGTATGTCCCACAAGCCCAGGTGACACCCAACCATTGAGCAAAGAGCACAGACTCCAGTGCTGAGAGCGCTGAGGGCTCTGGTTGATCACCCAAGGGTGCAGGGTGGGCACAGCGCTCTGCCAGCACCCACCGCTACCAGTACAGGCATACAGCATGCTGGGTACTGGCTGGGATCACCATGTCCCCCAGACACCAGGGGTTGGGGTGGGCAGGGCACTATGTGGCGGAGTCAGCTGGGGACCTGGGACACGTCCCTGTCTGTCGCCAGCCCAGGGCAGAGCTGGAGCAAGGATCTGACTCGCCCGTCTCTGCTTTGCCCCCGCAGCCTCCATGGTACCCCAGCGCAAGGGTGACTTAGCCTCAATCGTTCTGCGAGCCCTGCTCACTGGCATCTGTGTCTCCATGCTCAATGCCTGCCTGGCAGGTAGGTCCCTGCCCACAACCAGCTGGGCCAAAAGAACTAGGGAGTGAGAGGCAGAGGGCTGAAGACCCCTATAAATGCAGGTGCAGGGATAGGGACTGCTGGCCTGTCCTCCCCATGGCTCCGCCAGGGCCTCCAAATCCTCTGCTCTCCCCTCATGGCTTTGCCAGGGGCTGCCCAAGCCCAATAGCTTTGCTGGGGCGCCTCATCCTCATCTGGGTTGGGATGGGAACATTTCAAGGGCAGCTTTTGGGGCACTGCAAGGAGTTCCCTGGGGTCACTGCTGCAGCTGTCTTGGGGGTGAGGTGGGACAGTGCATGGGACCTGCAAGCACAGTCCCAGGCACAGGATTTGCAAGAAGCATAGTTGGGGTATGGGATTTGTGAGCAGGGTTGGGGTACAGGATTTGCAAGCATGCTCAGGGTATGGGATTTGCATGCACGGTCCCTCAAGAGCCCCAACCAGGAAACCTTGTCACCCAGGTCTCCTTCATGTGCCAACGGAGGTGGGCAACTGTGTGACTTTCCTCAGCACCGCCAACTTCAGCTCTACCAGCTACACCATGTACACGTGCTGCAAGCAGCTCTTTGCCAGGTGGGTGTGAAAGGTCCCAGAACCATATGGTCCGGCCTTGGAACCCAGATGGTGGGGCAGCAGCTTGTCCTGACTGTGCTTCTCTCCTTCCAGCGTGGTGCTTGAGAATGGGACGCTCTCCTTCACAGGAGCCTGGGCTGGCCTGGCGGAGAGCGTGCTGTGCCTGACACAGTGCTGCGGGCACTACAACCACACGTCCTGTGCGGGGACAACCTAGAAACTTGCTGGTAGCTGCCTGCTCCAGGGGCAAGGGCCTGGGAGCACCACAGTCTACAAGGCCTAGCCCCAAAGGTAGGAAAAACCCCAGAAGAGATCTGTGCATTAGGTCGTCTCTGCTCCAGTGATGATGGACAGCTGCATGCACCTTGCAACCAGCACCCTTAGGTGCTGGCCCCATGGACACAAAGGAACTGCTCCCAAATAAATAACGGAAATGCCCATGCGCTTGCCCTCACCCCTGCTCTGACTCCTGACTGTGGCTGTCCCACATGGCACAAGGTGTTTTGCTCAGGCTGTACCCTGCAACCGCAGCTGCCATAGCCAGTATTTGCTGCAGACCTCACAAGCTGAGCCTCTGACAGGTGCCAGCTTTAGGGTCCGGTCCCAGCAACCCTCTCCTCCCCCACGGGGTGTGGATGGCGGTAAAGCCATTACTTGAAGATGTTTCCTTCCCCCGAACACAAAGCTGCCCTGTCCTGCTGTACTTGGGTGCATCTTTTCCACAGGGACCACACTTCCTTCTCACTTTATTGCACTCAAAAGCACCCATTCACCAATGCAGCCACATTATGTACATTGTTATTTTACAATGACCCAGCAACAAACCACGACTCCAGAGCATGCCACACTCCCAGCTCAGTCCCTTCCCTCCTCCACCAGGCTGTACTAAGCCACCATTTTGGACACCACCATGCAGGGTGGCATTCCTGGCACCCAGCACCCTCCTCCAAAGCCCTAGGGAAGGTGATGCTCTACAGCAAGACCAAGCAGGCAGCACTGCGGCTGTTCGCAAGACTTGCTGCCCACTACCATGCTCTGCCAGCTGCTGCATGCCTGAGCAAGCTGACAGGCACAAGGGAGGCTTGATGCAACACAGGATGCACAAGCACCACTGCCTGTCTGTCACTGCCTCCCACTGCGGGACAGTGGGATCTAGAGTGGGTGCCACTAGCTGCCACTAGGGTACATGGGCCAAGCAGGGATGATGCTAAGGAAGCATGACCAGGTCATGCTATAGGGCTGGGGCAGGGCATATGGGGTCTGCGTATGGCAGGTGGACAAGGAGGGCTAAGTCCTGTGGGCTGGACGTCCACATGTGCCAAAGCAGTGCCCAGCGTGGATCAGAGGTCTCCCCTTTGCCCCGCTCCCAGGTGCCCCAAGTGAGGTAGAGCAACCTTACCATACCTATAGCAGCACCACCCCCCTCAGCATCTACCCAGCAAGGGGGTGGGAGGCTCACCCCGGGGTGCAGAGGAGGCCAGGGGCGCAAAATCTCATCCCTGTGCAGCTGCCGGTCACGGGACTGGCCTGCACCCCAGAGCTCCATGCAATAGCAGCAGGAACCCTGCAGCTCACTGCTAAACCCCTCTGCAGCAAAACTTTTTAAGTCATGGTGTTCCAGGACAAATGAGACCACCTGGGCGCTGTTGGGGTTCACATACTTGTCACAGAGCACTGGTGGGGCTTGGTGTGGTCACTTTATAGAGGACACAAAGAGGGAGATGAGGTGCTGGGAGCCAGGAGGGCAGCCTGCACTCCCAGTTTCCTCGGGGGAGCCAGGCAGGGGCAGCATGGTGCCTGCAAAGCCTGAGGGAACAGGTCTGATGGCCCCTGCCTTAAGGAAGGCAAATGGAGAGATTCAAGAGAGGAAAGCCGAGCACATAGCCCCACAGGCTCTACCACCAGTAGCAGCTCTTGTAAAGAGATACTGGCAAGGAGGTCCGCACTGCCCATGGCTCACAGCCCCCCCATGACCCCAGCTGAGCCACTCACACTAGCACACACCACACAACTCAAAGCGCTGCAGGCCAGGGTGGGAGCCTAAGGGAGGAGAGAGGTGGCAGCGGCCACTGCCAGGGTCTCCCCTTCCCAGCCTGGTCACATGCTGCCCCCGAGCTGCTCGGGCTGGGGTCTGAAGCTTGGGGTCCCAGCCATGGTGGCTCCGGCTAGCGTAGGCGGCCAGACCTGCCGCTCTCTCCTGCCCCAGGTTTGGAGGCTGCCAGGGCCTCCCCTGTTTCTGCAGCTCTCCGGGAGCTCTTGGGGCTCAAGGCAGCCTTGCGGATACCCTGGGGACTTGCGAGCCCCTTCTTCTGGAGCTGTGGGCTAGACTGGGCAGATTTCCTACCCATGGAGGGGCTCTTGGATCCCTTGGGCTTGGCTGGCTCCAGTGTCTTCAGGCCCAGGATGCTGCAGTAATGGTTACACTGGTGAGCGGCCACAAATTGCTCCAGCAGGGAGGGGAAGCAGCTTTCCTTCAGCCCCTGGTACCTGCCAACACAGCCATCCTCAGCCCCTGCTTCACACCAGGAGATATCCCACCAGAGCTGGGGACAGAGCCCAGCCATGCTCACCACCATGGCCCTTCACCATGTGCACAGTGGAGCTGGGGACAGCTGGGGCCACCCTGTGCCAGCAGCTTGGGGTCACTCACCCTTTCAGGTTGGTAGCAATCCGCACATTGGTCATCTTCCAGCCCACTCCTGCAATGAAAGGGAGGACAACCAGTCTCTGCCCAGAGAAGGGCAGGCACCAGCACCAAGGGCAGGTCATCGCCCTGGGCTCGATGGCATGTGGGGAAAGAGGCAGGAGGGCAAGGCTGGGGCTTTTCCTCCTCCTTTCACAGGCCAGAGGGAATCAGATGGGATTCCCTTTACCTTTACCCTTCCCTTTACCTTCCATGTCAGTCACAAGGATGTTTCCATTTGTCCACTGGTAGACCCAATGCTGGAAGGTGCAGCATTTGAGCACAATCTCTGAGGTGCCTCGTGCCACCAAGCTACCGTCTCTCTCAGTGACGCAGTACTGCTCACAGGGCCCGCCCAGATCCTCCTCCATTGTGGCGTAAGGGATGTTGTTGGCCGGTCGGTAAATCAGGTACAGAGGAATTATCCTGTGTGGGAGCACACACATGGTGTCAGCACCATCTGGTGAGTTCTCCCACCACAGCAAGTGGAGATTCACACTGCGGTCTTCCAGCCTGGCTTTTTTGCCTTCTGCCGCGATATCCCTTCCATTTGAGGGTGAGGCAAGAGCACGCTGCCCTTCAGGATGCCCCCAGCACCCACAGGGAACCCTCCCCCAGGATGCTCCACTGGGATGTCAAGCTAGCAGAGCTGCAGCACCTTACTTACTCAGGCACTGCTCCAAAATCAGGGACAGCTCGTGCCTCAGCAGCAAAGATCTTGCAGTACTCACGGCTGGAGTTCTGGATTTTACATTCCTGGAGATGCAAACAGAAGAGTCAGGGACCTGTCCCATCTTGCACCAATGTCTCTCTGGGATCCCCCACCTGGCCAGGCACCCCCTGGACCACTGCCAGTTGCTTCCCTGTCCTGGTGGTCAAAGGACAAGTAACGGGAAAGCTCTAAGCAGCTCTGTGTTGCTCAGAGAGAAGAGCTGAAGCCAAGAATAACAATACCATCGCCAGCCTGCTGGAACATGACTCGACCCCTCCAAAGAATTCAAAAAGTGGAAGAAAATAAAGGAAGTGGGCACAGAGCTGGGGACCGTGGCACAGACAGATGGGGAAGGTGTGGGGGAGACAGGCAGAGGGTGCCCCATAAGGATGCTCACCTGGATGGTGATATCATAGTTCTTCTCAATGAGACTGTTCTCATTCTTGGTCCCAAAGACAATGAAATTGTGCACTTTGATGACACAGGTGTGGCCAGACTCAAAGATGGGCTCCAGGCCGTAGATAGCTCTGGCACGGCAGGCTTTGCGCAGGAAGCCGGCACCCACTTCCACGTCCTCGCTCACCACGCGCCCAAAGAGCTTATCCCCCCAGTAGCCTGCATCAGCCAAACCCTTCGCGAACACCATGGGCGTCATCTCGATCTCCTCTCCAACTGGCAGAGGGAAGAGCTGGTGAAGGGGGACAACGCAGGCACGTCCTGCCCCCGCCACAGAACTGCCTGCCCCCTGCACAGCAAGGGGCAGCAGTTGTGGCTCGTCAGCACGTGGCCCTTACCTTCGATCTCTTCCCGCAAGATAAATCCTGACAGCACTAGAGGAGACAGAAAGCAAAGAGGTGTTAAAGTCTTGTCAGGATCCCACCCTGCCCCATGCACTTCCACAGCAAGGGATGGCAAGAAGGATGGTGTGAATTACTCATAAACTAGCACATGGAGGCAGATGTACCTTGCAGAGGTGGTGTTATGTGGTGTGCAAGGCTCCCCCTTCACAGCCTGGCACCAAGCCCTCTCTACAGTTCACCATGCCACCCCACAGCACACCCAGACAGCTAGCTGGGAGAGCTGCCAGGCTGCTGAGGGCTCCTCACCTTCTGGGCTGAGCAGAAAATCAGTGGAGTCAGTGCCGTACTCGTTGCTGATCACACACCGGTAGACCCCGCAGTCCTTCTGGGATGCCTGCACAACAGCCAAGGCTGCCTGGCCCTCGTCACCAGCGCTGGAAGAAACCAGAGCATGGCCTCAGCCCCATGTGATGGGGGCATATGGGAGCCCTGTCACAGGCACTGTGGGTGGGCACTGTGCTGGCCTTAGAGGGCTGGAAGAGGGCTACAAAGAAAGCCAGCCCAAGGGCATCCCAGCTGCTCCCCTGGCACCTCATGGTGCCAGGAGTCCTGCCCTGCAGTTTGTACTCACAGAGATACTCGTCTTCCAGGCAAGCCCTGCAAAATCTGGCTGAGATTGGGCTGCAGACTGATAAAGGTACTTGCCTCTGAGTGTGGCTGGGTCAGGGCTGTGCTTGGGCTACAGACCCACATCAGGATGGGATGGCTGGAAGTCAAACAGCCACAGAGGTGTCCAGTTTCATTTTCAGCTGTTCACAAGTGAGGGCAGACACCACTCTTTGTCCTGCAGCCTGCCCCTCTCTGAGGGACTGGCAAAACACAAACTGTCTATCAGCAGGCTGCCGGTCTTCTCCGGCCAGCAGCACCAAGCTTTGGGCTGGCAGTTCCTCTAGCCAAGGTGGCAACACACCAGGCAGACAGTTCTCCACAAGAACCAAAGGCCTGTTTCTGCCCCACTTGGCCAGTGTGAACCAGCAAGGGGATGATGGGCTGCAGGGGGAAGAGGTGGGACCCTCATCCTGAGACCCGCTGGCTGAGCAGGCTCTGTTCTGGTCAGCTAAAAGGCAATGGCCACTCCTGGTCCATCTGCCCCAGCTCAAATATCTGCCACAGGAGATCATTTCTGCCCCAGAAGCACCTCTTTCTGCCTACTCATTATAAAGGGAGCTCAAGGGATGCTCAAAGGCATCAGGCAAATCCTGTCCAATGAGGATGATGTTCCCACACAAGCTCCCTTGGGGTTGAGAACAAGTTGGTCTCCATAATGCACCCGAAGGAGCATCCAGGATACCACAAGCCACCCAGCCATGCAAACATGCTCTCCCTGTGCAAGGGCACTGCCAAGTGATAAAGAGGGCACAGACAGAGCTGCTGTTGGTGCTTGCCAGTGGTGGCTGCATGGAAATGCTTGCTTGGGTGCAGACCCTCCCAGAACAGCTGCCACCCTCATATGTATCACTTGGGGTCCCAGTTTTGCAGCTCACACCCACCTCTCAAACTCTGAGATGGGCACAGGACCTTCCCTGTGCGCACTGAGGTTTGGGTTCAGCCCCTGCCCTCCCCAGGGCTCTGCTACTCAAAGCATCAGCCCTTAAGCCAGGCTCCAGATGGAGCATCAATAGGACAAATTTGGCAGCAATTCCCCATCTGGACGATCCCTCCCTCCCCAAGCACTGAGAAGGTAAGTTCACAACGTACCATGCCATGCAATGAGCTTCCCGTGCAGCCTTAACAGAAGGGACACCTTCATCCCAGTAACCGCAAGGAGCTGGATTTAACACACAAACCCAGGGCTGTGCACAGGACTACAACAAAGCAGAGCTGGCAGGTTACCTCCTTTGGGCTTCTGCTACAGGGATCTCATCCTTGTACCACATCAGCTTAGATTCACTCAAAATATTGAAGAACTGGCACCAAAGTTTCAGGTTTCCTGATGCATCGGAAAATTGCTCTGCCCTGATCTTACGAATCACCTGTGGAGCTAAGGACAGGGTGCAAAGAGATCAACAGTGAGACACACAGTGCTGGCTGCAGCTCCATAGACAAGCCAGCCTTCCCCAGTGCTGCTGCTTAGGACTTTGGTGTTGGGTATCACACGTACGTCAGCACAGCCTGGTGTAACATCGCCTTCCCAGGGAAGATCTCAGAACTCTGCATGGATAAATACCGTGGGATACTAGTGGTACAAATTCGTTCAACAGCGCAGCACTGCAATACCTAGTGGGGCTCAGCCAGAGGCAATGCAGAAAAACACTATGCAGTATTGGAGAAAACATTTATCTGAAGTAGGGATTTATCAAGGTTACCCTTACTTTTGCAAGAGTGCTGATTTCTGTGAGGGTATTACCTAGCTCCCACAAGTACTTCAACACCAAGATTATGCCTTTTCTAATTCAGTGCCACAAGAGATTAAATTAGCATTGACCATGGATGCAGAAAAGGAGCATGCACCCTGCTGATGCCCACTGGACCAGGACATGCTGACCAAAACCAAGAGGATTATACGATTCATTTGGCCAGGGAAGTCCAGGCTGTGGAGACAGCCAGTCTCAGCACTTCTGTCTTACATTCCTCTGCCCTCCCTGTGCTAGGGAAGAAGTCTGGGGGCAGATCATATGGCCAAAGGATGATGCTGAAAACTCTGCAAATGCACAAAACTCATGCGGCCCCAGCTGACTATGACCAGCTCAGTTGGCCATGCTCCCTTTGTAGGTAGCAAGGAAACATGCTTCATAGGGATTACCTCTTCCCTTACCTTTAAATGGGTTATTTGCTTGCTTGGACTCTGCTGGCTGTGCTTCTGGCTTAGCATCTTCAGGGACCTTGTGGTCACCACTGCTGTCACCTGTGGGCTCCTCATACAGCTTAGGAACCTCCAACATGGCCATCTTCCTCATAAGGGTTGGCGAACACTGCTCTGCAGGAGGGGACGGAGCCAGGGCAGGTGATTGCAACAAGGCCACGTTCTTCCTGGATTGCTGTGGCGAAATGGTAGGACTTCTCATGTGCCCTGGGTTCTCTGGGGTTGCCTCCTCTTCCTCCTCCATCTGCTTGGTTTTTGTCAGGTATATTTTGCGCCGGGCCCCAGAAGCAAGCTCCTCTGGTGTGGCACAAGGTAGCACTGCCAGAAGGTCACCAGGGCTCTCTTTTTCAGGGCTCGCTGGAGGCAAATCAGAAATATTATTAGAAGGCTGCCCTGCTCCTGCTGCCGGGATGCTGCCCACCACAATGGAGGGCACAGAGAGTTGGGGTGGCCGCTCCACCTCATGAGCAACCCGGTTACGTCTCTTTGGTGGCACAGGCCTGCAAGCCAGCATCTCCTTGCTGGTAACAAATTCCTCATTAATCATGCCCGTGATCCGCCTAGATGTCCTGGGGGTCAGAGGCAAGTTCTCTGCTGTCTGGAAGAGTTGATTGTTTTGTACCTTTTCCAAAACTCTCCTTGAGGTGCGGGGGCTCAGGCCTGCAATGCCTATCTCTGGGAGTATGGCTTCCTCTGCATCAGGCTGCTCCTTGTCTCTGGAGTCAGTGTTTTCTTTCATGGCATCCTTACTGTTATCTGACATTTTTAAAAGCAGCAGCAGGTAGTTCTTCAAGGAGGAAACAAGGTTTTTGTGCTGCATCTTCTCCTCGAAAGACACCTCCTGAGGTCTCTCAGGGTTGGGCAGGACCAGTGGTACTTGTGGCTGAACCTCAGCACCTCCTTCAAAAGTGCCTGAAGGTGCTGCCAGTTCCTGGCGCAGAGCTGTGGCTGTTTGCTCTCCTCCTTCCTTCCCCTGAGGTCCCACAGGAACTGGTTTGGCACTCTCCTCCCCTAACATGCTGGCTGAAAACTTCTCTTGTGGGGCAGATCCATCTGCCTTTTTGATTTCCGTTTCTCTGCTCACAGTAGGCAGCAGCTGGGCTCCAGACGGGACCTCTCTTGCTGTGGCCTCCATCCCTGGGGCACCATGAGCTACAAGCGGTGCCTCCTGAGCCACTGACATCCCCACTGCAGGAGCAGGAAGCAGCTCTTCCTTGGCAAGTCGAACTGAAGCAGGAGCTGGCATTTCAGTCTCCTGAAGTCCCAAAGGTATCCCTCCTGCCTCCCTGTGCACAGACCTGGGCGATGGCTCTGCTGCACTGCTCCCTCCTGCCTCTGCACCAGGATGGCTCCTAGACAGCTCTGCTCCTGCCTCTTTGCTCTTCCCATCCTTGACTTCTGTCTGATGTGTGATTTGCTCAAGCGGAGTGTTTTCTACAGGCTCTGGAGGACTCAATTTCTTTAGCATTGGCTCTTCCTCACCTTGGCTTTTGTCCTCTTGATTTAACAGTCGTTGTTGAGTCTCTCTGCCCTCAAGAGCATGGGAGTGTCCTTCTGCCTGCTTCCTAGAGGGAAGGTGCTCCCTGCTGGACTGCACATGGTCTGGAGAAGGTACTGATGGCTTTGGTAGCTCCTGAGGCCTCAGCCGAGGATTTGTCTTTCTCCCAGCCCCCCTGGTCTCCTGGCAGACAGACATCTCTTTCCTGAGCTCCTCTAACTTATTGGCTTGCTCACCAGTCTCTACAGTTGGACTGGACACTGGATGTTTTAGATCACTAGCAGACTGTCCCACTGTTGCTGCAACCTAGTCAAAAAAAGAAAATAGAAAATTAGCATCATTTTACTGCCTGGGTCTGCTCAGCGGTGCTTGTGGTCCATCTGTACCATATGGCACTGCCCAACTTCTGCTTGAATCATAAGTATTAGCCTGGTATCGCTGATACTCACTCATCCGGGGCCTCCTGGCTTCACCATTGTCCCACAGTAGTGGGTCCCACAGCCCCCTGTCATGCTGCACAAAATGTTTTTTCTTTTAATTGGCTCCAACTTTTCTGCCTTTCAATGCCTTGGTTGTGCACAAAGAGGCAGGAGATATGCCTCTCTAAAACATTCAATGGCTTTTAATTCAATCTCCTCTGACGTGGCATCTTCCCCAGGAGCAAAACTTTCCCTTTTTCACCAGCTGTTGCCAAGACCTTGTATAATTTCCTCGCTCTTTTCTAAGACTCAGTGCTCCCCCTACACTATACCTGCAATCTTCATTCTGAGATGGGGCAATCAGCATGTCACACTATCTGGATGAGGCTGCCCAAATGATTTATAGCAAAACTGTACACCATGATGTTATCTGTGCTATTTGACCTTCCATTCGGGAAGCTCAAATGTTTCCAACTGCAGCTGCACACCAGCAGACGTTTCAGCAAGCTGCTCACTGTGATGGCTGAGCTTTATCCCAAGGAGATCTGGTGAAATCCTCCAGCCAGGGGGCACTATATTTTTGTAGGATAAGTCTTAAGGGAGGCAGTGATACCACTGATACATGCTGTGCCCAGCTGATGCTCAGCCAGCAACATCAGAACAATCACATGGGAACAGGGCATGCACACACCACTTTCCCCTTCCATCCCAGAGGATCTGCTGCCAAGGATTGTCTCCTGAGGTCTCTGACTTGAGCTTTAAGACTAAAAAATTAAGTCTATGGGAAAGGAGGGCTGTGGCACTTAGCCCTTCTATTTTGTGCCACTTCAGCTGCATTTGAATGCTTTGAAAAAACAGGAAAGGTAATGCCAGTCTCTCAGCAAGCCCTTCCCCAAACAATTGTTATGACAATGTGAATATCAGAGGACTGGGGTGGGAGGAGCAGCATAAGGGGGGGGCCATTCCTGTACACAAAATTCAAGTCTGCTTCCTTGGTAGACTCCAAAGGCGAGGCATCTTCTGTCTCCACACACAGGGCATGCAAAAATATGGCCTGAGTTCACAGGGTTGCACAGGCACCCCCAAATGCCACACCTCCCTGCTGCTGTTCCCCTAGAGCCATGTCCCTAGCCTGCTTCAACAGGCTGAGTGTCACAACACAGAGCACCCCAGTGCTCACAGCTTGAAAGGTTTTATTTTAAGAGACAAACAGGCTTCATGCAGTGAAACCCCCCTGGGTTTTAACCACAGTATTTGGTCCTCTGTGGCACAGAAAGGGATGTGGACAGACACAGTCCAATCTAACCGCAGGGCCAGCCCTGGTCCCTCTGCTCAAGGGGCTGAACAGCACAGTGCCCAAAGGGGCTGGAGGTGGACCAGAGCTGGTGGTTCACAGATGGATGCACAGAGGCAGCTCTACACAATAGTGCTGGTCAATGGAGACATCTCTTAGGCTGAAGAGGACTTAGGGCTTGGAGAAAATTTGCTTACCATTGGTGCACAAACTAAAGCTTATTCAGAAAAGTTTTCTGGGAGCTTTTCAGAAAAGCATCTGTCCTTAAGTAATCGTAGAACACTCAAACTAGGGGCATATAAAAGAAATCTAATAAAATCAAAGTTAGGTAGGAGTGATCATCGCACAAATCCAGTTTCTTCTCTGCTCTTGTGCATGAGGATATTCAGAGCATGGCTATGGTCTGGCATTTTGCAAAGCCCTTCTGCTACAGATAAATCCAGCTCAGAAGACCTCAGCATGAGGCCCAGCATGAGGCCCAGCGCCAGGAAAAGACTCATGCTAGGATCCTGTCTTATTTAAGGGAAAGATTAAAAAAGAAAAAGACAAGCAACCCATGCCCTGGGGAGTAAAAATATCCTCAAACACTTCCAGAGCCAGCTTTAAGGGGTTTTGAAATAGCTTACTTGGTCACACAAAAGCCTGAGCACTTTCCCCAGCTTCACCAACTAGCTGAAGCATTCAAATTCAGATCAAAAGCATGCCCTTCTGTCTACCCAAAGGAACACCAGCTGACAAGTTACAGGTTTCCCTCTGTGAGTGGATTTTTGCAGAGGAAAATACCTTGATGCATGTCAAAGGCTCAGGGATGAGAGCCCAAGCCTGGCTGCTACACACCAACACTTTCCACCCTCCTTAAGAGCAAGGGGTGTAAAAATGAGCAGAGAGGGAGAAAACAAATTGCTTTGCCATAGGCTCGCATGCACAACAATAATTTCTGCAGCAATATGTGATGCTGACGGGTCAGGTTAAAGATGGGTTCCGGGTGCTGCACTGTGGTGTGGCCAGGACCCAGATGCTTGCTTCACTGCATAACACAGCAGGTTTCTTACCAGTAAATGGTGCTCCTACCTATGGCTAAAGAAATCTAGAAGAAGAAGGAATTTTTGTTTCAGTGGAGCACCCAGCAGTCCCACTTTCCATATTGTGGATGTTTCCACATCCTGAAGTATTTGTGTTACCCACCAAGGGAGACGTGCTGCACCCAGAGTGCCTCCTCTGATAGCCCTTGTCTGTATCAAAAGCGTGCACCTGCAAATTGGAGTTGGAGAATCTTTTACCACAGAAGGGGTCATTAAAACAAAAAGCGGAAAAAGACTGGTAGCTTCCAGTCTAATATTTTCAGGTTAAGTGACAAAAATAGAAGTTGACTAAAAGATGCAGTGAGGGTCAGGAGCAGGTGCTGCACCCTGGCACTGCATCACCACCACAATGAGTCTTGCAACAGAGTTTTTCCAGCAGGGAAGAGCCAAAAAATAGCCCAGATCTACTGTATACATGTTGCACTGTAAACAAAATTCAATGCCCTGCCCAGTGCAGCTCACGTGGCATACCTGGCATGCTGTGCTCATTTGCATGGGGAGCTCATTAAACGCCAGCTGAAGTTCAGGCTCAATTGCTAATCTAAAAAGATGTCATCAATCTCGCTGCCTGTTGTACGCACAAGGCATCCACTCCAACTATAAATAGCCATTCAGCGCTCCCTGCTTAACTGATTTGGAAACATTTTGCATGAGGTCAGCCTGCCAGTTAAACAGGAGAGCTCACAGCATGCCCCAGGCCACTCAGAGACCAGCTGCTTGGCCAGAGGGCCCTGACGTACATCTCTCCTCACCACCTCGTCTGACATTTATTCAGAGATGGGGTAGAAGCTCGGCTGTCTGGGCACACAAAGTCCAGAAGGCCCATTTTCCTGAGTGCTTTTACCAGTGGAGACCTACAAAGCCTCAGCAGCAGATCCCACGGGGTACACACAGCATCCCAGGGCTGGTGCCACCATACAACCATGCAGCATGAATATTTTCTTGTTGCAACCCCTGCATTGACTGCTTTCTGCCCTAGTTACCTCTGGACTGATAGCTTTGTTTCCCTCCGACTTCTGTGTTTGGTGCTGGCCTCTCTGTCCCTCAGGCGGCACAGGTCCTGCCTCTGACACCTCTGAGGATGACGGAGCACCCTCTGTGTGTCTGCTGACTGCCACAGGCCTCAGGGCAGCCTTGCTTGCAGCCTCTTCCTTGGCTCCCGCCTTCTCCTTCCCTGCTGCCGGCTTTACTTGCTTATCAAAATATATCTCTTTCAAAGAGAAGTGCACATCGCCATTGATTTTAGTGTCCTGATTCACAGCTTTCCCATGCTCTTTGATTTTTGGACTGTTTTCCACTTCTGTATCATTTGCCACCCTCAAACGTGCATTCCTGCGTAAGGGGACAGGAAGGGCAAACCTTGGATTTGGAGAGGGGTTGGCCCTCTCTCGCCCACTTTCTTCTCGCTTGGAAACTTCCTGCTTTGCTGCTGGAGGAGCCTCCACCTTCTTTTTCTTTTTAGCTGCAGAGTCTTTCGCCACTGGATTAGTTGATAGGTCCTCCACCGTCTCGTAGATGTATGCAAGAAAGCCATTCCCATTCTCCTCCACACTTTCGAGAGAAGCATCTCCATTGGTGGTCACATCTGCTTTCAGAGGTGCTATCAATTTGTCTGGAAAGCCCATCATCGCATTGACCGGCTGCTCCTTTGGCTCAGCCATATCCTCATGTAATCTGGACTGAGAATCGGTAACGTGCACTTTTGCTGCATCCTCCTTCTCCCATGGAGAGGCTCCTGACCGGAGGTTTAAATCCCTGGCCAGTCTCCGCTTTCTCTGGAGCCGATCAGGGCTCATTCCCTGCAACTTCTCCACCTCCACATTTTCTTTCCCTCGTTTCTTGCCCTGTTCTATCTCACACAGCTTTTCTTCAGCTTTTCTCTTGATTTTGTCAAACCACTTCTGATGGATTTTGAACTCTGTCATGGTTCCCACTTCCAGCACGCCAGAGCAGGACACAATGCCTTTGTTATTTCTAGCTGAGGCCTGGTAAATGCCTGCATCTTCTTCTCGGCACCTGGAAACCAAAAGCTCTGCATGAGACCTGCCCATCCTCCCCAGGCACTACCGCTGGGCACACAGGCATGCACACTCTCCCACTTCTTGCTCCAGAGGGGCCAAAAGACAAAGATGTGGCCCTTGAGGTGCCCACAGTAGGTTTGGAGGCCTGGGGCTGGCCTCCCTCCCTGGGCTCTGCCTGTTCTCAGCACTAGCAGATAAGCAAGTTGGACGTTAAATCAGTGCCCAGCTCCCCCCTGGGCTGTAACTCTGGTAAGAGAGGGATGTGATGGAGGAGGAACAGCTAGTACCAGGCTTCCCAACTGTTCTTGGCCACATTCCTCTGCAGGGTCTTCTCCTCTCAGCTCTTCACAGCCTACAGGACATTTCTGTTCTTCCTCCACCCTACTGCCTTACCAAAGCCTTCCCACCCAGCTCCACAGGCACCAGCACAAGCATGTGCATGCCATCTCTGCTGTCACCCCTCAGAGAGGCCTGGCCCATGGAGATACCTGCTCCTGCGAGAGGTGAGCCAGCCTGATGGAAACCTTGGAGCACACCTGGAGCAGCAGAAAACCCCAGGCTAGAACCACAAGGATAACAGGGCTATCAGCAATACCGATATTCTGCACTTTCAGACAGTGCTGCACCTGTATGACATCCCAAATCCAGGACTCAAGGTGCAACAGGTCTCTGTTTGCTGGGGACACAGTGTGCCTAGCTCTCCAGAAACACAGTCCTTATTTAAAGTTAAAAGAAGCTGGTAGTCAGGGCTGAATAAAGGAGGCCCTTAGCTCCATCAGTCGAATGCCAAAGCAGACCTTTCCTTCCCTGATCTCATGGTGAGAGCTAGGAAAGGCCCTCCTGGGACAAGGCTGCAGCCCTTTCCCCTCTTTGCCCTTGCTTAGGACAGTCCTATGAACTGTTTCTGTCCTTGTCCTGCCTGATCCCCTGGACCATTATCCTGGAGGCAGCCAGTGCTTCCCCTCGCTCACCTTCGTCCAGCCCTAATGCTGGAGCCCTTAGCTCCTGTCTGGTGCAGCCATAGCACATGCTGCTACCAGCACTGGAAGGCTCCAGAGAGGAATTTCTCCTGACCTTCCTCTTGCTTCCAGCATGGCAGCTACCCCTGGATGCAGTAATGGATCTCATACTGATGTGACTGGGGAGTCATCAGAGCAAAGAACTGAAGGGGAAGGGACAGCTGGGAACATTGCAGTGGGGAGCAGAAGGGGCCAGCACAGGTGCTGGGGGGAGATCACTGCTGACAGCCAGCTCCTCTAAATACTGAAAATATGCTCAGAGCTCCCATAACCAAATCTAACCACTCTCCAGCTTCTTTACTCACTTGTACAGCTGCAGGGTGTGGCGATTTCCATGACGGAATATCTCATACTTGGGTAAGCCACAGTAGCGGTCCATTTCTTCATCATCCTTATACCACGTCACCTCTGGCTGCGGGTATCCTGGGTAGGAGATGGATGGTACATCAGGGTGTGAAACATTGCAACCGGGAGCACAGCAAGCCTGCTCCCGTGGGGACAAGGTATCAACAGCAAAACAAAATGCTCTGGCAGAATAGGATACATATTATTCTGGGCTCACCGCATTCTTTAAATCACACAGCAGAAAAATTATTGTGAGTGGAAACCTGATGGGCTTATCCAAGTCTTTTATCACTCCTGTGAGTAGGGCTATTTTTGAAAAAAAAATCCCAGCACTTCATTCCTGGACAGAGGGGACTGGATCACACGATCATCTCCTGTAACACTGGCTGGGAAGAGAAGGTGAGTGTATGTCACTTTTATATGAAGAGGCATGTTTTGATGAGACTAAGGCTAAGGTTAGAAAACAGGCATTTGCCCCTCCATGGAGCTTACACCATTTCACTAAGTGTCACAGCCTGTAAGCTGATCCAGAAGTTTCCATTGAACAGAAAGAACCTTGATTGCATCACAGCCAGCTTGGTGTCCTACAAATGTCACTTGACAACAGATGTCACCTGCCTTTTCAGTAGAATGACATCATGATGTGTGTGACTGGCTGGCTAGCAGGCTGGGCATGCAGCCATGTTCCCTGCCACTGACAGCAGTGGTGGATCAGCACAAGGGCCCCACATGGACCAGTGTTAGCCACAGCCCTCATCTCCCACCAACAGCAGCTCCAGCTCAGAATACGAGCAGTTTTCATGGGAAAACTGCTCGAGCCAGTGGCCAACATTAGTTCCTGTACTTCACATGGGGCTCCCGTCACAGCCAAGCTGACCCTACAGGCATGGGGTAAAAGTTTCAATGATCACATCATGCCTCCACTTAAGTCAATGTGCTCAACAGTTGTTCGAAGCTCCAAGGTAGATATCCAAAGGTTACCTCCTGCAAATGCCCTGCTGGCTTTCCAAGCTGCCAAAGTGAAGGAGTCCAGCACGCTGCTCACCTCCACCAGTCCCCAAAGGTCTCCTCACCAACCCTTGGCACCCCCAAATGCAGCAGGGGTTCAGGTCTCATGGACAGCCCTGGCACAGGGTCAGCAAGGACTCTCCAGGAATATCCAAAGTGTCCAGACTCAATGGCTCTGCAGTAAAGAGAGGGCAGTGACAGGGAACTACCTACCTGTCCCAGATACTTCCCAGCTGCCAACCCACAGGTTTCAGGGGTGACCAAGCCCCTCTCCATCTCCAGGGTGAGGAGCCTCCTATCTGCACCAGCCAGAGATGCTGGCAGCCTATAGCAATTCCTGAGCCCAGCTTATGTCTGCTCCCATGAAGGTCCCATAGTAGGAGCAAAAGACCAGGAGCAAAGACTCACAAGCATGAATTCACCCTGTTTTTGACTGATTCAAAATGCCTTTGACCAGAAAAGCAGCAGATGCCAAATCATCTCCTCATGTGTTGCTTGGTTCCCCCTGCCCCAATCTGCTCTTCTGGTACACTCCCTGTCCCCATCCCTTGCTTGTTGGGGCTCTCCAGTGTCCTCTGGTCCCTCGAGGGTCTTAGCCCACTGGAAAGGCATCCACCTTCAGGCTGCTGAGCAAATAAATTCCCCTGGCCAGGGCAGGGCAGGGAGGGTGGGGAGTAGGAGGGGGACACAGGTATCACTCCCAGCACATCCCCTGCAGCCATAACATCTGCAGCTTGCCTGACTTCCACATCAAGCCAGTTTCAAGGGTCCCAGCGGGACAGGGTGGCCGAGCTGAGGGCAGCATTGCTACACTGCAGAGTGCTGGATACCCACCCTTAGCATAAGCGCATTGCAAGACAGAGCAGCCATTCATAAATCAGGCCCTCGCCCTTCTGAAACCTGTCCCTCCTGCAGACCCCCCTGTGCAGCTGGTGCTGAGAGGGATTCGCCAGCAGCTGGTCCCCTGCGTCCACCAGCGAGCGCCCCGCAGTTTGCAGACAGAGTGGTGCCGGGCGTTCCTGGGGAGGAGGGCAGGCATCCGCTGCACATCTTTGAGCCCAGCAAAAGTTTTTTGGGAAGCATGCCTTCCAGCAGCATTGCTCCAGAATGATGGCCAGCCACTGCAGGGTCCAGGAGACTTTTCTGAGCAAGGACTTTTTTTTTTTTTTTTATGGAGATCGTCAGGTTTAGATCAAACACTCTTTTTCCCAAAGCTGTTAAAGTCTGAGAAGTCTTCAAATCTTTGGTGACTTTAAAACAGTTCTTGCAATAGCTATCCAAAATCACCCAGAGAAACTCTGTTTAAAGCAACTTTCTTTTTTGGGGCAGGGCATGGGGAAGTTAGTCTTCTGAAACTTGGGAAGGTGGAAAGAGTTTAAAACAACTACACATAATCTCCATGGTTTTCTGTTTCTGCTCTACACAAGTTATGTGGAGTTGGGGCTTCAGACAGTTTTGGGAGGAAAAGTCATGGTAAGATCTCATCCTTTCTGGCTTTATGGATTTAAATCTCCCCATTGTCTGAAGACAAGGAGGCTTCCAGTAATGCTGACAGGAGGGACAGGACTAAAAGCAGTAGCTCCCCATGCCACTGGCCTGTGAGCAATGCTCATTCTCTATCCCTCTCTTGCCCTGGCTGCCCCAAGCCCAGGGATCCTCATCTCCCACCAGCCTGCTCTCTGCTCTTGTACTCACTAACACATCCCCAAACCCACCCATCCACCCCTCTCACAGCCCCTGCATTTCTCCAGACATCCTTCATCCAAGCACTTCACTCTCATCCTTCAAACATTTCACTGAGGGCCACCACAGATGCAACAAGTTGAACTACTTTATGCTTATTAAAATCCTCATCCACTAATTCACTACTGTCTACTCACTTTACCCCAACTCTCTTCCCCAAGCCATGAGCAGTGCCCTTTCCCCTCCATAGCCCTACAACAAAACCAGACTGTTTCTGGGCATATTGCTTTGCTCCTATCCCCTCCAGGGACATGTTACTCAACACAGTGCAGATGCTCACATTGATTGAGCACCTGTGTAGTATGGGAGAGGTACCAGGCTGGATACTTCCTCAGCACAAGCACTAACCAAGCTCCTGAGCTGATGATTTGGGTAGCCAGCTCAGAGGTGTTGAATCTGCTTAAGGAGGGCTGAAATAGCACTGAAGAGGCAGCTGTACAACAGCGGGCAATACCTGGTACTGACATAAGATGGTCTTGGCTAGATCCAGTCATTACGTCTCCCAGTTGGCCTCATTCCCTAACAAGCAGTCAAAGACCCAGGCCCCTTCATCCAAGCCCCCACATTTCATGAGCCAACATCTCTCCTTCCCAGCCAACACTATACAGAAAAGACTGAAGAGTTCTAAAACCCTTGTAGTAGCACCTCCAATAAGACCCACTCACTGAAGAGAAGAGCCCAATATCCACTCACTGGGAAGGATCTGTGATGACCCTTGAGATCCTGAAGTCCAGACAGACCCACCAAGGAAAACACTCGGTGCAGACAAGCAGGGTGCACTCTGCTCTGTAAGAAACTGCACAGTAAATGGAAGTGTTCTTGTTCCTTTTTTCACATCTCTCAGAGAACAAAGGATGAACTAATCTTGTCTAAAAGAAAACGTCATAACTGATGCAGGATTTGACCCAAAACAATCAAATCAGACATACTAGGGACATGGGCACCAGGCAGAACTAGACCACAGGAGGAAAGGAGAGTTTGTGCAACCACCCAAGAACATCAGGAAGTCTGCCTCTGCCTGACTTGTTTTTTTCTTGCCTGTACCACCCAGCACATTCTGGAGACTGGCTCTTCAAACTGGCATCTTGCTGCCTTCCTAGGACACACTCAGCAAGTCACTGGTATTCACAGATGTGGGACTACCCTGTAACTCTCATTATTGGTCAAGAAGCAGGAAAAAAATATTAAGATGTTATTGTAGGTCATGTGTCCATATTTGGGGCTTAGAGTCAAAACAGGAGAAGCTGACAGTCTGCCCTTTGCCTCCTGCAAGTCTATGAACCAAAGTGTCCCTGGAATCCAGCCACAGCAGTGGGACTGAGCTGGTTCCAGTCTGGTCATTTACCAGGGATGCAAACACCACTTCCTTTCTCCCCATAATGCCTCCCAGCTGAATGTAAACATCATGGCAGGGGGGCGATATCTGAACTACTGATGAGACTTTGCAGTCAGAGTTTGCTTTCCACCTCACACCCCTCTCTCCCAAAGAGATCCTGAGCTCCTAAAGCAGCTGGACCACATGCAGGAGATGAGGGCACTTCTCACCCTGTCAGCCATCCAGTCTAATGGTGCTAAAGCTCAGCTGCACAAATGCATCTCTCATCTTGAGAAAGCCCACTTGGAGCTGATGGTATCATTTGGACTTTGTAGGCAACGACATTTGTTAGAGGGAACTGTCAACCTCAAAGTGCAGTTGGTGAAGACTTAAGCCAGTGAAAGAAGCCAAGGACTAGGCACTTTAAAAGGGGCAAGAAATCCTGAAAGGGAGAGCAGTGCTACCCCATGTCCTTGCAGTAAGCAGTCATGCTCTGGGTCTGCAGCACTTCTACACTTTCTGGCAAGGCGAGTTAGAAGAGAGAATTGTATCTACTCTTACTCAGGATTTCTTAGCATATCTAAACATCACTAATTTTTTGACCTCTGACACTCATGGCTTGCAGAATGGTGAGTTCCATGCTACCGCACAATATGTCAAGCTTTTACTTTTAGAAAACTTTGACTGGGAAAGCTCTTCTAATGAATCACAGAGGGGCATGGCTTGGAGGTATCTCCCTAGCACCCCACTTTGCCCTAGAAGCAGGAATTTGTCTGCTGAAGTTAAGCATCAATAAAATCAATGTATCAGTTGTGCCCCTGCAAGTTCAGAAAGTCAGACCTCTAAAACAAGTGAATCCATATGAGAAGAGCCAAGAACTCAAAGTTGGCAGCTCTCAGAAGGGCTCAGTCTGTGTTTCCTGGTGCACAGCTTATTTACAGCATGTTTCTAACGGCAAACAAGATTTCCTAAATCTTAGTCACAAGGAGCAAGACTTTCCTAAGAGGCTCACTGGAGATACCCTCCTCCTTCCAAAAATTACAAACTTGTTTAATGTCTCCCACTGAGTAACCCATCAGAATAAATAACATATGCAACATCAGGAAGGATCACGGAGTTGTAAACCAGTACATACTATGGAAAAAAGAAGTTTTAGAGTCTCTATATTTAAAGTACAAAAGCTCATCAGCAAAGAAGCCACTTGCCTTCACACCAATGCACTGCCATGCCACATCACCACAATGCCCTCTCTTTCAGCCTCCCCCTTCTCCTCTTATTGGCCTAATCACCTCCTGCCCAATATCAGATTTTAGCTCATTGGGCAGAAACCAGCTTTTATTTCAGATGTTGACAAACACAGGAGTGTATCTCTGATACAAATGCAGCTGCACTCTAACCATTTACAGCCAGCAAAGAGAGCCAGAGTTGGCTCCAATATATAGCCTTAGTCTTCAAAACTGCACATTCCTGAGTTATGGAGTCCAGGATTAGCAGAGATTAGGACAATAAAATGTAGCTGGCCCAAGCAGTAACCAGCATATTCCATTTTCTGGTCTTTAATTTGCCTTGTTTGAGATGTTAGGTTATGACCTTGCATCTTTACAATCTCAGGTGTTTTTCCCCACCTTAAATTAAAGCTTTAATCATCATGCAATTGCAGAATCTTTACTTGGCAGTCTGACAACAGCAGACTTGTTAATGTGTTGCCTTGTTATCACTTGCTCTAGAGTTTAACTAGCGCATGTCCAGCAAGTAAGGCAGGACCAGGTTATACACTGAAGACACTGTTACCTGTCACTATGCACGTGAATTTAGCATCAGAGTCCTCGGACACAGAACGGGATTTGATAGTGGTTTCAAATAGTGGTTGGGTTTCCTCCGTCAGCTGAGAAATGATTGCGCAGAAGGTGCTCCTGGAAGATTCAAGAAGCATTTCTTAGAGATCAAAGTAGTAGAAAAAAAATCAAAGGGTCCCCTTCCTATCTCATCTCAGAAGCCTGCATTTTGTCGTAAATGCCCTCCTTCCCTCCCATCATCCCTACACTAAGGTGTTCACAATTCTGGTCCAGTGTTAGGGCATTTGACTGTTTTTTCACTCCTAAGATGACTCTGTCACTTTGTGTGTCATCTGGGAGACATTCCCTTTGTCTTGGCTGTTATGGCTATCGGGGTAATGAATGTCAAGAACCATTTTAGTTCTTGATTACACCAGAACATTTCTTTGATCAGCCAGCAGGCTCAAAGCAAGGCCCTAACAAAGTCAGCTTCACATTCCCAGTACTGCACCATCAGTGTTTCAAGTGTTGTCTGTTCACTGGGATTTGACTTTATTTGTGAAGACTTCACATTGTAATTTCAGGCCAAGCGTGAACTGAACATGCCTTCTGAACACAACAGCCCTCTTTCAAAGCTCCAAATTAAGAAAAGCTGCCTGCTGTGGGGACAGTTCACTGAAGGAGACCTTGAGCCTGGCTTGCAGCTTTCTGAGCTCAGGAGTTATATGTGAAACTGATAGCCATTCACTGTTTAACCTCTCACTGCTGCAGGTAGGCACTTATACTACATACTCCATGAGTTCAGGCACTGACCTCGAAGTTCAGGCTGGAACACCCAAATAACCAAAACTATCCAAACAGTGCAATCTGAAGCTCAAAAATGGACCTTAGATTCTCTAGTAATTTAAGCACTATTCAATGATAGCGATAAGTCAGCATATTCATACAGCGCTGCCAATCCTATTGGAACATCACCAGAGGAGGCTGCAGAAGATCTGGGCTTTCTTAAATAAAGGAAAATGATTTAATTCCAAGTTGGGTTTTCATTCGGATAGTGCTCTGGGGCTCTTGGAAGGGAAAAGCTGCTTCTTTCATTTGTCCCTCTGCAATTAAAACACTACATGTTTACACTAGGAGAGAGGACCCCAAGGTCTCAAGTGCAAGGATCTTAGGAGAAACAAATATTGCAAGAGAAACGGTATCTGGCAAGTCTGCTTATATCATTTTCAGCAGTGAAAGACATTCCTTAAACAAGTGATCAGCTTCCAGGGACATGCAAGAGGTGGAACAAATCCCCAAACCATTCCTGACAGCTCCACCACGAGCAGAAGGGCTCATAGCACACAGTGAGAGCTTCGCGAGGAGGACCCCGGCCTCACAAGCAGCCCCCAGTTTGCAGGCAGGATGCTGGTGCTGCTGCTACTCATGCTCTACCGGATGAGGAAGCAGACTGGTTCAGGAAAAACAAAACAAAAAACCCACATTTAGCATGAACCCAGGAAGGTCAGGTGCACTGACAGGCTCTGCAGCACGCATGGCTGAAGGTGCCAGGATAGCTCCAGCCACAGCAACTACCTGTTTCATCCACCCACCCAGAAAACTTACCTGGAGGCTGCAGTGCTATGATTTTCACTCTGGCTTCCTGCTTAGAATGGGTTTGTAAGAGATGCAGGGAGATGAATCCCTGAGCCACAAACAACTGGGATGCAGCAGGAGCCTCATCTAGCTCCCAGGCACTTTATGTTGGGTAAGGGTACAGGACAGGGGCAGCTAGGGCTGTTGCAAACTTGACTCATCGCTAAACAAGGGTTATAAGCCCTGTCTATATCCAAACACATGTGTGGGATGGGGCAAAAAACAGATGCCACAGCTCAGAGTCTTTTCTGTTGAAATCAATGGTCCCCAAGAGTCTGGTCCTGGCAACTCTTCACACAACTACAGGGCCAGGAAAGGGCTGTGGGAGCCAATAGCTGTTTCAGACTAGAGAAGCCTTTCCATACTCCAACCCCAGGAGAAGAAACTCCCATTTCCAAAGAACAAGACAGACAATCCAGTACCACGGCAGTTACTGGCAGGGTTTTGATGGCCCCTTCAATACAGATCCCCAGCCCTAAACCAGTAAATGCCTTTTAGATCCACATGAACTTCCCAAGCATCAATGAACATTTCTTACCCCAGCAAGAGAGCAACCAGATCAGCATCTTAAAAAAAGTGATGCACACACACATAGTAACACTCAGGACCAAGTTTAATCCCAGTACCATGCCATCAATATCAGCAGGCAGCACCAGGAATAAGTCTGGTCCATTCAGTGCAAATCCCAGAGTAAGGTGAAATAACAGCAAAGGCTACTGAATGCTTTAAGAAAGCAGCATCACCAGGAGCTGGGTGCTGCAGAGGCACAGCAGATGAATCGGAGGAGACTTGCCTAATGTACACTTGGCAGGAAGCCCTGGAAGGTCTATTTAATCCTTCAAAGAAACCATTGTATTAGTCACAGGGATGGTTTAGCAACTGCAGCACTGTGGGGCTCTCAGCTGACTCACTCCAGCTGCAAAGAGAGTTGTCCAATTCAAATTGCTTTCTAAACCAGTAATTCAGAGCATTCAAGAAATGTGATACAAGGTGGCAGCTGCTCTTCCTCCCCCTGGAACCTAGGAAGTGGACACCAGCAATTCAGTAGCCTTTTTACATTAAAGACGGATTTCCATACAAAAGCAGTCTGCAGGAGAAGGAGATTTAAGAAGCATATTCCTCTTTGTCATGATTTTCTTTTCCTGACTTTTTGGTTAGCAATCCCACAGCTATAGGGATGTTCTGGAGAGGCCTTTCCCTCCATGGTCATTCCTCTTACCTACTTCTGCAGGAAACCAGTAATGCCAACTGACTACCAAATGTGTTATTTTGCCAGAGACAAAGTACAGCTCTACAAGTGCATTTCAGTGCAGTCCAGATGAATGAAGATCTTCACAGTAAAGCACAGGATGGCAGAGGGAGAAGAAAATTTCTTCTTTGAAAGTCTCCAGGCATATCTAATTTTTAATGTCTCTGTATGGAAGTCTCACTTTAATATCAAGAAGTAGATTAACACCCATCCTTTGGCTAAGAAAGAGGAATATTTCTTGCACCTTAACAGGAATTATGATGAACATTCACTTTGCTGTCTGCAGTTCAAGCAAGTACTAGGGATCCATCATGCAGAATAAGGCTGTTCGATCACTTCAGGGCTCTCAATTAATTAGTACCAAAGCACTACAGATTAATCATGTGCAGTCAGATTCAGCAAAGTGTTTGGTCAGAGCAGTTTAATGCAGTGTAATTTTACCTTCCTAAACTGGAGGGAGAGTATCTGCTGCTTGATAAGCTAAGCAAAAAAACAGCATAAAAAACATTAAACAGAGAAGCATGGAAAGGAGCTGAAATAAACAAACCATTACAGAGACATATTAATGATGAGTCGTTTTGCACAGGTCAGAGTTCCTATTAAAAGAAGGTATAGCTGCCTTACTCAGGCTGACTGCCAGGACAAGCAAGCCACATTGTCAATTGAAATCAAAGGCTGTAAAAATGAAATGGTCGTTTACCACAGAGAATAAGTGTAAGGACATTTATACAAGTAGGTTTCCAAGAAGCAGCACCTGAGCCTTCCATGCACCATCTGCAGCGTTGTGCTCAAAGCAGGCAACTCCACCCCAGCAAACATTCAATTAAACGTCAGGAAGGAGTACAGACCACTGCAAGCCCACTTCTCTGCTGGCAAGCAGATGGCCTAAGCTGGTCATCCTTGTGTTTCCAAAACTCTCTGGTGACAATACATTGCCTTCCAGCTTGCCAACCAAATCACTAAGGTCTGGCAAAAAATTACAATAAAATAAAAGAAGTAGACTTTACAAGAATCTACAGGATTTGCTTTCTTTGCAGGAATATGTTATAACAATAACCAATTCAGGGAACAAAATCAAACACCCAAGTCCTACACAAGGGACACCCAGATGAGCTACTTACCAGCAGCCACCAGCACTCCCAAAGGAATGTCTTCAAGGACTCATGTTCTAGCCAAAAGGCCACATTGCCATTTTGGGGCAGCAGCCGCTTGCAGCAGGCCGTAGGAAATAACCTCTTGGCATTGACCCGCAGCAGTCAGGAGCAGTTCCTCAGATCCTGAGCTCACCCACATGGCAATCAAAAGCCTAAAACTAACTAGGTACAGCATGTAAGCTCAGTGATTTAATCACTCTAAGATACATGTTAGTTATGCCTACCCAACAACCTTATCATATAGCCTCAGAAGTGACTGCAGCATATACATCCCCTTTGGGATGTTAAGAAGTCAGTCTCCCACATTAGTACATGCAGACAGGTCAAATCTTCTCAGCCTTGGACACTGAAGACCACCATTGAACAACCAAACTTCAGCACTTTATGATGATGCTACAGAAGACAGCATGAAGAACCAAGAAAGGTGCACCTCTTCAGGCCTCCTACCCAAATGACCATATCCAGGCTCTGTGCAAGTTCTAATCACACAGAAGTCAGCAGAACTTCAAGTCTTGCCCTAAAAATGACCACAAAGGGTCTCTGAAAACTGCTCCTGCCAACCATGCAGCACTTCCACCTGTGGAGGCAGAATCTCCATGTGAATAAGTAAAAAAGTAGTTCAGCTTGAGGGCCTGACATTTTCCTCAGATAACTGCACATTTTCATTGGGAAAACAGCACTCTGAAGAGCTCACTGACTCACTTTAGATCAGGAGAACAAAGACAGAAGATGTTTTAGACAGCTGTTCAGAAGTAGCTTTAACCCAAGAAACATGGGTGGCACTTGCCTTTTTGGCAGCAGCTTCACCCTCTCCACCCCTAGCAGCATGATCCTGATCCCTCCCCAGTGCCAACTGCTGTTTATGCAGCCAGAGGATGAGCAGATCCAGTGTTATCTGGCCGGAAAAAAAAAAAAAAATCAAACACTAACCATAACAGGCTGAGGATTAGCCATTCGATCCATCTTTCATGCACTGTGCTGGCCCACAGGAGAATTCAGACAGAGGAACTTTGTCTTTCTAGCTGAGCCCCACCACCTGAGGCATCCCTTTGAGTCCCATGTCCTCCTTTCCAGCACTGCAAGGAATGCCTTTGCATTACCTGCCTTACTGACCAGCACGTCACCTTGTCCTCATCACTCCCAGCCATCCTGACAGCCTAGAGAGCTCAAATTCCACCTCCAGCTGCTCTCACCCTGTCCTGACCTCCCAGGGGGATCAAGCTTCCTCCTCCCCACAACCCTCCAAGCACAACCACAGGTGATCCCAGGGGCAGCAGCACTGATGCACAGTGTCCCTGTGCTCTGGGCTGCCCCCAGGCAGCTCTGTCCAACTGGAAACACAACTCATGGGCATAAGGATGAATTATGTCTCACCTCCCAGCTTTTTAACAGCAAAGGAACTCAAAAACATTTTGCATGCCACTGCAAGGGAAAAATGTCCTTTGCACCTCCAGGAATACTAAGGATGTGGGTATAGCTTGAGGAGCCAGCAGCAAAGATCCCAAAACACTTGCTGAAGAATGCTAGCATAGGCAGAAGTGTGGTTTTAATCATGCTTTCTTGCACAAGACAAACAGGAAGGTGTCTTGGCTTGGACGTAAAGAAAATCACTCAAATAGCAAGAGCCAGAATGAAGGGTGCCTGTGCCACAAACCCCTTGTGCTCATTAATGTGATCAAACACTGAGCATCATCAGTACTTTTTTTAAATCTCCAGTGTTGAGCACACAACCTGGGCTTTATTCACTGCACATCCTGGAACACAGTGCTGAATACTGGACTGAGGGTCTCTTGAGGACGCTTGATATTATCAAAAGAAAAAGGCCATCACCACAAAGACCCACATATTAACTCGTTTAACCTCAATATACTAAGGAACCAAGCAAAATTTGCTTTACAGACTACAGAATTAAGCCCAGAGAGAGCAAGATCAAATTCTGAATGCTTCAGCCAGAACAGCCCTGCCTGCAGGCAGCTGGCATTTCACTTCATTTTAATTATGTTCACAGCATACCTGCACAGAGCTGCAACAGCATAACTACATCAGACTCTAAACCAGATCTACCCACTCCGAAACATAGGACTCCTGAGCAAGGCATGATAGACACCCCAGCATGCCTAGTCTGATACACTTGGGGACTGGACTGTCCATGTCCTCAGTTCTCCAGAGACTTGTTAGTGCACACAGTAGAGGACTCTGCTAATGAAATGCAGCATCAGTAGTGGATGTGTCTCCCTGAAGCTTGCTTTGGGCCATTATAGTTACTGGATGAAGACAAACACTTATCTTCTACTCAGGAAGACATCTAAAAAGGTGAATCGAGGTCTAAAGGTACTGGTTTCTCTCTACCAGAGAAGAGGAGCTCAGGGAGGTCTGCTCCAGGCATGTCCAACATCAGTGGGAAGAAGCCTCCTGAGGTAGCTCACATCTATGAAGTGAAGCACAGCTCGTTAAAAGCTAGCCCTGAAAATACATTTGGTTATTAACTGCTGTTGCACTGGACTTTGAGAATAATATCCCTCTACTATATACCTTCTACCAGCCTCACTTATTTAAATTCTGTTTCATCAGATGCTTTCAGACTCCTTGGGACATTTATCACCTACTTAAAGATTTAGCCCTTCAACTGCTCAATTTTCTTCGGAAGTGAAGACAGCCTTCCCCATTTTTCATCACTTACCAAATTTCAGTCTTGCTGCAAGGGCAGGAGGCAGAACTGTCAACAACACTCACTGTTTTAATCATTAAAAATATTGCTCAAGTTGATGGCCTAGGCTGGTACATCACCCCACTGGCATTGAACAGTTAACTGCTTGAAAAACACAGGTTTTAAACCTAGCACCCTTTCCTAGCCCTCATGCAATCACTGCATGAAATTCTCCTCTTTCTGTATTTCTTCTTCCTGAGAAAGAAATCTTTCTCATTCCAGCTCATGTCATCATATGGAAGTCGACAAGAGCTCAGGAGACCCTGAAATAGGCTTCACAGTGGCTCCATCCTCACATGTACAAGTACATGGATTTGATCTGCTTGAGCTGCAACAGTCGCTAATGTATTTCAGTGCTCTTCCACAGCACAAAAACTGAGCTACACAAGCTGTCCAGTGCAGCAAGTAAACAGCAAAACATATCAATGACAGCAAAGCTGAGACCTCCAAGTTATGTTTTGACAGAAACAGCATTGCACAAGAACTCCTCAGAAGAGCCCACTGAGAACAGGGCAGCCCTTCCATCCCAGCAGCAGAACAGAGGGATGGCCCCTGGCAATCCCCTGCAGACACTCCCTCTTGCTGGCACTCTGACCCATGACATTATTGGGCATGTTTTGCACATGCAGACTTCCAAGTATAAGATTTCATATGAACTTCTCTGCCTCCAAGGTTAATACTACTTGAGACAAATAGAAGCCACTCTGAATGTCTTCTCAGCTGTCAGAAGCCAACCATTTCCAATTTTTAAAAGCCAACAAAGAAGCTTTCATGTACATATGGTTATGCTTAAGGCTTCCTCCTGCCATGTGTCCCACTTCTTATCAAGCACTTCATGTACACACAGAATGAGTGTTTTGTGTTTCATATACCATGGCAGTAATTATAAGCAATCCTGTGATAAAGCAGCTGTGAGTGCAATGGAGCTGTACAAGATACATTGTTACTTTACAGACTGGAAAACACATGTATTGAGTCTTTGCTTATCAAGGTCATGGAATGAATCGATGTCAGAGTTGGAGAAATATGGCATTTTTTCTGCAGGTAATTTAAGCTAAGATAAACACAGACTTGCATGTAACAATTTAGAGCTAGATTTCATTAACAGAGAAGGTGGAAAACAATAAATTAAGTTACATGTTCCTATATCAGCCTCTGTAACACTCTGAAGATGGCTCAGATCTGTGTATTTTAACTCTGAATTATTTCTGCCTTTATGGTCCAAACTAAACTGGTTGCTAGTTGAAAGACATCAAGGAATGAGAAAGAACAAAAGAAAGCAAAGCAAACTGGAAAATGAGATGCACAGGAAAGTTGACATCTTCCTGGTAACTCATTGTGTTTAGAAGATTTTTGTGGCTGTGGGTTAGAAAAGAAGCAAGGTGAAAATATAGTTGTTCATAACAGCTCTTCTGCCTTCCTCTTCTTGGACCAGGTGATGCTATAAAGTGTGAGACTCTGTCAGTGTGAGATAACAGCCTCATTCACCCAAGACCTTCCTCTCCTTGCTGAAACAGAGTGAGGACAGAGCAGGTTTTAATTCCATCTCCTGGAAACTGCCTCTGTTGTGGCACAAGAGGTGCCTGGTTCAGAGGAGACCATGCTCTCCCCTCCATGCAATCAGATGGGATCTCAGGCCTGGGAAATGTCTCCATTTATGAGCTTTCCAGAGAAGAGCAAAGTTCACACGTGTGATATAATCTGTATTTTATCAGTAGTCCTGAAGGGTACTATTTGTCCAGCTCCACATCTTGATCTTCCAGCCTAGGTTATCAGCTCATCAGCCTACATACTCAGCTCCACTTGACTTTCCAGGAGATATGGACAGGAGGCTTTAGAAAGGGGGCTGAAAAATGCAGCTTGGGATTATTATCCACTGTGCACAACTGGCAAGGAGCCCAACTAAAACAGGGCACCACTGTGCACATAATTACACCAACAGGAAAAAGACACCTCTACCCTAGAGACCCTGAAACCCAATGCCTTTACTTTTGCCTTTCAAGCGAGTACTGGATGTCCCTCCTTTCAGAGTTTGGGATGTTTCAGTCAGGTAAGATGGATACACTGAACTCCCTCAGATGCCACAGCTGGTTTCTTGTCAGAGATTTACACCACTTGTTGCCAAAAGCAAGGTTCTGTAAGAAGTTACAGGTGCCCAACTGCTGAAGAGGGACCTCCTCTGAACTAAGAGGGCTAAACATGCTTTTCAGGAACTAAGCACTCCTGTGTTTTCAGCTCACTTTATTATAGTAACAGATCTTTCACCTTCATTTGATATTATGTGCAAAGAAGTACAACACGGGGAATGATTTCTAGCCAGAAAAGCCAGGTGGCAAGGCACTCTCCTGAGCTCAACTGCCACCACAACCAGAGACAGCCATCCAAGAAAAGATCAGAGGCAATGTCACTCTACTCTAAAAATATCTGCATATCATGAAGCTATAACAGTAGAAAGATATTTAAGCAAGGAGGCAATGCTGTAACAAGACTGAGGAGCGGACATCTGCATTAGAGGAGAGGCGCAGATCACTTCCAGCAGAGGAGTTTGCCTAGGACTCAGATGAAACCTCTGACATAAGATTTTACAGAAAATTGCATCTCTCTGCACAAGACATTCTCCAGACTCAGCTAGTTCTTACAAATAGGACACCTAAGGAGATATTTTGAAGTTGTGGCCCAGGAATGCAGCTAAGGCAGACCCTGGACAGGACTGACAGCTTCTGCTCTCACTTTGTAAAGTAAGTATAGTCAAGTGCTTTGAGACATAAGAGGTATTAATACCCCAAAATAAAAAAGTCCTGTCAGCTGCCAGGGCAGAAGGCAAGTCACCATGACCATAAGCTGCTACTCACATTGTCCATTATCAGGTACGTTAAGAGACTGACAAAGGAAAGCCAGTAATCTCTTGTCACTGAGATATCTGCTCACAGGGAAGGTTCTTCCTAAAGACCAGTTCCTAAGGGCACAAAAAGTAAGTATACTGAATACTCTTGTTTAATAAAGGGATGGTGTTCTTTCTGCAGCCATTTTCAACACTTGTATTCTTCCGGCCCCTGCAGCACCACTTCTGACAAATTCTACAAGTCAAAAAAAAGCCAGAAAAAAGTACAATGATTTCTAAACTAGTATCCTTCAATTTACACAACATCCTTTTCCTCCTATAGGATTAGGGAAGCCAAGTAAGACAATCCAGGCTATTCACTACATGGGTCATGAAAGCAAGCATATAGGTGAAACGTGTTCATGAGACACCCCAGAAACAGGGATTCCTAACCTCAGTTTCTTTTCATAAAGATATTTCCATGTCAGTAAGTACCTCCATCATGTCACTACACTTTCTACAGCTTTAAAAACAGGTGAAGAGAGCAGGCAAATATTTTGGTTAAACACACTTGACATACATATAAGACAGAAAAAGAGAAGCCTGACAAAACCCCCACACTTCCTTTGGATCAAAACATCCATTTTTGCTTTCTAACCACCACAGCAGCCTCCCACCACAACTCTGTGTCTGTACCACTTGCCCCATACTTTTGTTAGCTCCAAACTCACCAAATTCAAATACATTCTTCGTTAAAGAGAACTGCTGAACATTATCTGCTGTTATGCGTGTCACTCATCTTGCTTTTCAAGTTCTCCCAGGCAAGCTCTCCAGATGTTCCTGGATTTAATAAAATTCCTAATTGCTTTCTGAAAGTCTTCTTGCAACACCATTCCACTCACTTGCTCTCCAGAATTGTTATGATATATTACTTAACTACAGGACGAAAAGCCCCACTTCATTCAAGCCCTTGCCCTGCATCATAGACAACAACACAGTTTCCACACGCCCTGTCTCAACTCCTCAGCACTTGTAGGTGCACTTAGGGCTGTGCAGGGAACAAGAATTTTACATTACTCCTTCTTTATTCATTAGAGAAACTGGAAGGTGTCATGAACACAGGTAAACGTCAGGTTTGCTATTTAGCAAATATTTATTCACTGCTTCTTACAACAGAAGGGGCAGCCACTGAAGTTCACAGACAAAATGAAATTACCTTGCCATAAGCTTTAATGACCAAGTACATAAGTGGGTTGAAAAAGGGATTGGACAATTTGTGGAAAACAAATGCATTGCTGATTTAAGTATGGCAGCACAGTGTCCCTTTGCCTGCAAAAGCGTTAGGCTTCCACAGATGGAAACTGGGGTACACCCAACCACAGCACTAGCCTCACAAGTTCAGGACTCAGACCTTTCTAGACACAGGATGGATTTACCATGCCAGAGCCGCAGTGTTGACCCAGCCAGAGGACATCAGGCTCACTGCATGCAAGCGCTACATTGCTCTCTGCCTTCCTCAGCAGCCTTGAGAAAAACTTCTGCTATTTGGGGAAGCTGGCTGGGAACACCAGAGGTATTGCTTGCAGGACTAACAAACCCTCCTTTATGGCTAAACTGATTACAGCTGCAATTTGAACATACTCAGGAGGGGAATAAAAGTCAAGCTACAGGCAACCAGAACACCTCAACATCTTATTTGTTAAAGACTGTCTCTACTTGTGATCTGCAGAATGGAATCATCAGACTTGATTACAGTTTCCTTTGCACAGTATGGTCTGAGGTCACAGACTGGTTGTGGATGCTGTATGGACATTTGTTGGTACTGAAGATACCATAGTATGCAGACAGACTGCAATTACATTGCAATACAAGCACAAAGGAACTGAATTAAGGCAACTTAACTTTGGCATTATCCCAGTTTTAACATCTGGCTTCCAGGCAGCACATTTTTATCTCTTTTGGTCCTGTATTTATTTTTACAAATCTCAGATTCTTTGAGACATCAACCCTTGACACACTGGAAATGGATTATTTATAAATCATCAACAGGGACACACTTGTTTCAAGAGCTTACAGACTGAAGAGCATTCCTAGTGAATTCAGAGTAATTTATAGGCTTTATTTTGAATGACTAACACAATCACTGACACCTTTGCCTTCGCTGGCATGTTGCCTTGTATTTGCTAACCTCAGCCAGTCTCAACTTGACAACATGTTTATCATACTTTCCCCCATGCGAACAAAGCCTTATTCCTACCACAGACCCCCTGCCTAAGGCCATTTCTGACCCAGGTATGCCGTTGACCCAGGAATGCCGTTCTCATCACCGCTCAGCCCATATCTACATTGCAGAAATACCTTTTTGGCAATAAGATAAGGCACACATGCAGTGGGCCTCTTGCTGGGAGTCTGGTGTCGATAACACAAGCAGCTTCACTGCAATGAAGGCAGGAAGGTCAGTGCAGTATCCTGTACACAAGTTTAATTCAAGAGACACAGAAACTCGTGCCTGTCAGGATTTCATAGCATGGCAGTCGACATAGCACACCTGCCCTGCTATAAAACGGTGTGCAACACTGACAACCCCTGCCCCGGCAACAACCACAAAAAACACAGCCCTTTTCTGGGAAGCGAGGGGCTGGCCTGCAGCAAACAAGCTGTTTTGGAGCCCAAGCCATCACTTGGTTTTTTCACCCTGGAGAAGACCTCCGGGGAGGGAAAGGCCCAGGTGGCCATGCGGCTTCCAGCTCGCCCCTCACCCGGGGCCGGGCTATTGCTTGGGTGGCTTGCCACCATCCTGCTCTCCTCCCACTTCACCTCCAGACAGCTTGTCCCCCCTTCCCCTGCGCCCCGGTCCTCCACCTGCCTTTGAAATGCCGCCCGCAGGCTATGTCCCCGTCCCAGGGCCTGGTGGCACCACACATCCATGGCGGCAGCCGGGCGGGGGAACACCCGCCTGGCACCAGCCCCTTCCCCCTCACCTGTTCTGGGGCCGGATGCCCAGCAGGTAGCTGCGCCGGTCGGGCCGGGAGGCCCAGGCCGCGCTCTCGGCCTCCTCCGCCCCCTCGACGCTGCTCGTTCCCCGCCCGTACAGGCCGGGGAGGGCCCGGCGGGGCGAGCCCATGGCGGCGGCTGGGCTGCGGCTGCCCCTGCCCCCGCCGCCGCTGCCCACCCTGTCAGTCACCGCCGGCATTTATAGCCGCCCCGCACATGCTGCTGTCAGTCGGGGGCGGTGGCGACGTGACGCGACGAACGCGGCCCTGCCTGGCCCGGCCTCCCCGGGGCTGGGGGCCCGACCTGCCCCGGGCCTGGGGGCCCGGCCTCCTCCTCCTCCTTCCGTCACTGCCAGCTCGCGTTCATCTTTCTGGGAGAAAGTGTTGTCGGGTTGTTTTTTTTTTATAATAACCTCCACACCCCCCGCCTCAATTGGGGGATTTCTTGCGCCTTGAAGATGTCTCAGGATCCGCTAAAACATTCCCTGATTTCTTGCAGGCACAAGGCTCCCACCCTGGCCGGCAGCACTGTTCACTGCAGTCATGGCAGTCGCGTCCTTGCATTGGCTTCAGGTGCGTCTCATGCCTTGGCAGCCTGGTTTTTATCCTGGGCTGCCCGGGAGAATGTCTGTGCTGGTATTTATTTTGTCTCCATGAAAAGGACAGCACAAAAGAGGGCTATAAAAGGTGGGTACATCATTTAATACCAAATGAAAACATGTAATAAAATTGGATTTATTCTTGTTCCACCTTTGTCTTACCTGTCAAGGTGTTGCATCATGTGCCACAGGCACGTTGTTGGTGGCACCTCATCTCTCCAGCACAGGATTGACAGATGGAGTAGATTTGCTGCGGAGCTGCTGTCTGCCCACAACTGCACAGCAGCGATTGTTGCAGAAGTGGGAAAATGGTGGTAGAGAGCTCCAGACCGGGAAAGACAACAGGCTTTGAGCTGATCCTCCCTGGGTGGGAGAGATAACAAATGTGGCAGCCAGCAGCGGGACAGGTGATGGCCGCGTAGATCACTTGGTGCAGGATGCCCTGATTCTTTTCCCCCAGCAAACATTGATTTGGAAGGTGACTTTGGATACGGGCTGACACAGGGGTGTTCACAGACATACATGGTGTGTGCATCACCTATACAGATATGGGGACGTGCACAGAAACACACAGTGAGTGCACCACCTATGCAGCGGCACAGCGTGTGCACAGACACATACACAGTGTGTGCATTAGGTTGACAGAACTCAGCCTTGACCTAAGCTCTTCTTGTCATTGGTATGTCAAACTTCAGTCCAAATGAAAGGAGTCATTACAACTTCTGCATGTGGAAAAACTGATGTCCACCAAAAGAATTGCAAAGCCCAGCAAATGCCCAAGCCTGGGCCTATGGGAAGGCAGTGACATCTGTGGACCAGGGGTTTGGGGAGAAGTTTGCAGGGAGAGGCAATGACAGTGGAGGATTCAGCCATGCAATCTAGTAGAGCAGTGCTTGCAGACACCACCAGATCCAAAGCCAGGACCCCCAAGTGAATTTTACTCTGATATAAAGTTTCTTGGATCCTGTTGACCTGACAGAATAAGTGCATACTGGGTCAACAATTTGGTTTTTGTGGTTGCAGTAGTTATGATGTGGTCCTAAGCACTCCAAATCTGGATTTAGCTAGTTGGTTGGCAGTGGCCTGATCAGACTTGTAGTTCTTCCACTCAAGCCCCAGTGAAATGCTTTCCTCATCTCAGATCTCAGGATAGTCTTGCATTTGAGCAATGTTTTGCAAGGACCCTTCTGTCATCTCAGGTGTAGGTACTGGAGTTTATTTGCTTTTTGCAGGCCACCATGGCAGGTGATTACATTATCAGGCATGTAAATAGCTGGATTTGTGATACCAGAGAGGATATTTGGTCTTGGCAAATGCAAAGGAGATGGACCTCATAAGACATTTGGATGTTGTCCTAGGAAATATGGGGAAAGAAGGTGGTCCCAGAGGGCTGACTGAAGATCTCACCTTCACCAGGCAGTAAAATATCAGATGAAATTGCATAAAACAAACATAACATGATCCATAGGGGAAACAACGATACTCATTTTGCACAGGCAGCAGTGGGCTCTGTGTGGGCTAATACCACTCAGGAATATTCTGTCTCAAACAGAATGCAGTAGACCTGAAAAAAACCCAAACCCAAAACTCACAGAAGGGCAGCAAGGATGACCAAAGGTCCAGACTGGCTGCTGCATGAAGAATACCTACATGGACTGGGACTCTTCAGCCTGGAAGGAACAACTGAGTTGCATATGACTGAGGTATACACAGCTATGAGGGACAAGGAGAACAAGACCAGGGGCATCAATTGAAATTAGCAGGAGGTAAAATCTGTAAAAGGGAGATGCTTCCTCCCTCACCTTGGCATTAAACTGCTTCCACACATTGCTGTGGCTGCTCAATGTCAATAGGGGTTAAGAAACCCCATAGAACAAATCTGTGGAAGGAAAATCTCTTGAGGTTTACTCAGGACAAAGATACTACCTTTGGTTCAAGAATTCCCCAAGCTACAAAGGATTATTCACTGTGCGCATGCCCTGATTTCATACCCTTCGCTGCACCCTGGCTGCTCCCCAATGTGGGAGGTAGGATGCTAGGCTGTGAGGACCCAAGGTGGATTTTGCTGCTCTCATCTCTTTCCCTGAAAGAGGTCCCACAGCTTCAGGAAATCTGAATTCAAGTCACAGCATATGAATTACTTGTTATTTTACCATCCCGTCACCATGAGCCCTATCTCTTGTGGTGTTGATCTGATAGAAGAGACCCCAGACTATGTTGAGAAGGGTATCCAGAACAGGTGGGTCTCTGTGTCGTGCCTGGAACTGTGTCCGGTTTCAGACTCCCAAGTACAGGAAAGACACTAATATACTGGAGTGAGTCCAGTGAAGGCCACCAAGATGATTAAGGGAGCTCAGGCACATGACGTAGGAGGAGAGGATGAGAGAAACTGGGTTTAAGTCTTCAGGGGAAGGCTAAATGGATGCTTTCTTCAACTACCTCACAGGAGGAGGCAGACCAGACAGAGCCAGCCAATTCCTAGAGGTGCAGAGTGATAGACTGAGAGGCAACGAATGCAAGTGGCAAGGAGGAAAGTTCTGATAGATGTTAGGAAAACAAATTGTCCTGTGAGGGGGATGAAACAGTACAACAGGGTTCCAGAGAGATGGGTGATCTCCATCCTGGGAGACAGTCAGCTGTGGATAGGACAAGGTGCCAAGCAACTGATAGACATTCTGCTCAGAGTGGGAGGCTGGACCAGAGACCTCCAGAGGTCACTTCCCACCCTAGTCTGTGCCTCATGGCACAGAACCTCATGGTTCTGTGCCTCACCCTGGTAGCAGAAGGAAACCTGGATGGTGAATATAGGTTTAGCTCAACTGTGGTGAGACAAAGACTGCTGTGGTGTTTGATCCTTCCCCCAGACACATGATGGATGTATTTTTTTCTGCCCTTTCAGGCTCTGAATGGTTCTTGTGCTTGTTGCCTTGCTGAGACAGAGCTTACTCTTACAGCATCTGCTCTTCTGTCATTTTGTTCAGAATGTGACAGTGCCCTCTGCTCCCATCTCTGTTTGGAAATGCGCTCTCTCACCATTTAGTTTTTGGAGCCTAAGCCAGTCAGCCACAAGGCTTCAATCCTTGTTAGCAAAGCTTTTGTCCTCTGCCTGCAAATCCAGCACCAACTCACAGCGAGAGTCACGGATGTTTTCTCAATCCTCTCACACAACATATCCTTCCCTTTCCCAGCCTGCATGCATACCCATAGGTTCCTCCCTTTCTAAAATCACGTGTTTCTTCCTGCTTTCCAACATGACATCAACAAGCTCTCACACCTGGTTCTTCACCAAATATTCATGCAGACTGTGCCAGGGCAGGGTTCTTACAGAGGATAAGCATGACAGACTTTTTGTCTAGGTATTTGATAGAAGATGCTCTTTCTGAAGCCCAGAGAAACCATCTATGGGGAATGCAGCAACCTCCAGCTGTTTGAAGAGATGCTGCATCAACCAGAAGTGTCATCTTTAGCTCCAGGAAAGTGCTGGGGTTAATTTAATGATAATTTTTATTAGCTACCTGCACTGCATTTATAATAACTCTGCATCATAGGCATGACATGGAGCTACTGGCACATATTCAGTTGGAACCTTCATTTGCAATCCATTAATATGTTTATTTTAAACCTTCAAGGGTATATTTCCAAGTGCTTGGCTTGCTCTAGAAATTAAGAAAAAGGAGGGTCTGTGTGATCTCAGAGACAGCTGGGGAGATGAGCACAAAGAAAGGTCCTATGAGTCTATGCTAAGCATCATCTTCCCAGTATCCAGGAAAGGAAAGGACCAGTCCCTGTAGGAGCAGGGATTGCTCTGGATCATATTGGATGGACAGGGTGTAGCACGTTTTCCTACCTTTGCAGGAGTGCAGTGTGACTGTCCCATCCTACACAGAGGAAAGGATATGGAGGTAGAAAATCCTTCCTCCTCCCACCAATTGCGTTCAGTCTGGCTTTTTCCTACCATCTTCCCCATCCCTTAGAAGAGAAAAGCAGCAGGTAGAGGCACATCCCTTGGTCTTGCTTAGTCCCTCCAACCCTATGGCATGGCTCAGCTCTGCCCTGGGTTCCCCAGGGAACCCCATGGAGGTGATCCATGACTGCTCTCAGCCACAACTTCTTCTCTCCGCCATCCCGGAAACCTGCCTGTGCCCTTCTACACTGCCATTGAAGGGACTTGGGAGAGACATCCCTGGTGGTCTTGCCTTTCCTTGGTCAACCTCCATCATTGCTATTGCGAAAACCACTGCTGCAGCCCCAAGGGTAGAGAAATATCAGCAGGGGACCAAGGGTTTCTCTTGCAGCTTCTTCTCCAGATGGTCCATGGTCCCCCTCATGCTTAAGTCCTGGACCCCATCGCTCCTGGCATTGCAGGAACCTGCTGCCCAGGACGATTGGCTTGGGGAGAAACCAGCCTGGTGGGAATTTGTCTGCCCTGGGGCTGGGGCCCTGTCAGCAGGGCCCCCCAAGTCCTGAGCTCAGACCTGCTTCATCCCTGTTGGCTTTATGTCACACTCCCTGCCCAGTTGCTTCAGAGTAAAGTTCTTCAGGAATGACAACCAGTCTCTCCCTGTTCAGCCTCCATTCTCTCCATTTGCCATTTCATAGACCTCCAGCTCCTTTTCACGTGGTCCTCCTGTTGCTTGAAAGGTGACGAGTTTTGGTTCAGTGAGTCTGATCTTACTTGCCCTAACTTTGTAAATGAAAGTCACGGCACAGCAGTAATGAGTCCTGACGCTCATGGCCACGTCGTTTCCCCTGTGGGAGCAGGCTGTCCCCAGCTGTCTCAGTTCTGCCCCGTCCTGGAGGTCCTTGTGCAACCTCCGGGTGGGCTGGCCCAGCGCCACTTCCCCTGGGGCCCTCGTGATGCCCAGCCCAGCCAGTGGTGATTTCTCAGAGGAAGCAGCCCGGCGGGTTTCTACCCGCCTGGTGGAGCAGAGGCAACAGAGCTGTGGCTCCACCATGAGCCTTGGGGCTGCGGCCCCTGGGAGAGAGGTGAGGGAAGCTGTGGGGAGTGGGGTGTGAGAGCGTTGCGGATGGGGATGAGAGCTGCTGTGGGGATGAGGGCAAGGGTGTTTGTGGGGATGAGGTGAGGACACCCATGGGGATGGGGTTGAGGACACCCATGGGGAGGGGTTGAGGACACCAGTGGGGTTGGGGAGCAAGGACACCTGTGGGTATGTGGACAAGGACACCTATGGGCAGGGGGAGAGGAGAGCTGTGGGGTTGGGGTGAGGACACTTGTGGGGTGGAGGGGAGGACAGCTGTGGGGAGAGGGACACGTGGGGAGGAGGTGAGGACACCCGTGGCGACGGGAGCGAGGTCACCCGTGGGCAGGGCAGGCACGGGCAGCCTTGGTACCCGAGCGAGAGGCGCCTCCCGCCGCGCCCGCGTTGGAGCGGCCCGGGCCGTGCTAGGCCATGTCGAGGGGCAGCCCCGGCGCCGTTCGGCACCGCCCCGCGCGGGTTCGCTGTGGGAGCGGGGCGGGCCCGGCGGCGCGGAAGTGCGGGGCCGTCGGGGCCTTCCCCGGGCGGCGGGGCCGGCGGCAGGTGAGTGCGGGGCCGCGCCCCGGCCCCGCGCGGGGGAAGCCCGCCGAGGCCCCGGCCCGCCGAGCCGGAGCCCGGAGCCCGGCGCCCGGCGCCGGGAGCCCGGCCTACCCAGTTCCCGGAGGCGGCCGTGCCCGTCCGTCGCCGCGCCGGGTGAGCGGCCCCGCCGGACAGGCCCGAGCCGCTCCCCGAGCTCCGGGCGCTGGTTCCCGCCCGCCGCAGGTGCTGCTGCTGCTTTCCCGGTAGAGGAGCTGCCGCGGGATCGGCCGGCGGCCGCTGAGGCCGGAAAGGAGCCGCCGGTGAAGCGATGCAGGAAGGTGAGCGGCTGCCTGGGAGTCAGTGGGCGGCTCTGCCTGGGCGATCCCCCTTGCCTTGTGCAGTGCAAAAAGTGCCACCGCCCGTGCGTTTGGGCGCCAAGAGACCACCCTAAAAAGCCTCTTGGCATCCCCTGGGCACAGGAGGCTGAGCATCCCTGTTTTTCCAAATCTCCCTTCCTCCCAGGATGGGTGCCAGGGGCCCCATGTTGCAGCCCAGTGTACCTGGCCGCTGGGTGGGAGCGAACCCTTGGGTTGTGCCTGCCGGGTTGTTTCCACCTCCACGTCCTCTTTCTTCACAGCCATTGCGATCACCGAGCAGCCGGTCTCCGTATCCGTCCCCATGGGATACTCCTTCACCCTGCGGTGCAGAGCTGAGGGATGCACATCGCTGCAGTATCAGTGGTTTTGTCAGCACCAGGTAATGATGGGAGCAGAGGTGGCCCTGCATATGACACCAGGTTGGGCCCCTGCCCACAATAATGAAACTGCCCTCTGGCAGACCTGGTGGGAACCAGGAGGCTAGAAGGAGAGGGGGATAGGATGTGTGTGTATGCTGAGGGCTTCTGCATGTGCTGGGAGGGGGCATGCAATGGAAAAGCTCCTTCTCCTGCATCCCTGCAGCTGGAGGAGGGGAGGAAACCAGGGATATCCGCTTTTCCTGCTCTTAAGAGGGGCCTGCTGGTGCTTTACCGTGATGAAGGGGGACCTGCAGCCCACCGCCTGTGTTTCCCCTTTAGTCTGTCTGCCGCCAGATTCCTGGTGCCACCAAGCAAGATTTGCCCATCACAGCACAGCAGACCCAGCTCTACACCTGCAGAATCAATGACCTCTACAAAAATGCCATCTTCTCCGACTGGGTGAAGGTGGAGGTCCATCAGTGTGTCGCCAGAGGTACCAGTGTGTCTTCTAGCATTTCTGTATTTTACGCTTTGCCCACCCTTGCAACAGTGCAAGATCCTGTGCAGTTCCTGGGGCAGCATGTCTTCCCAGCTCGAAAATCACAATACAGAAGGATTGCTCCAGTGATGTGAGCCTGCAGGTCTAAGCCAGACCGCTGTGTCCATCCTCTGGATGGTTCAGGTCCCTGTCACGGTTCCAGTAACCCCAGCTGTATGTACCTGCTTCTGCTGCTGATCACTTGCTGTGGGTTTCCCAGAGTTATACCGGGTGTTTGCCCATTTGCGTTGGGACTGTAAGAGGCAATCTGACTATTTCAAAGCTGAGCAAAAATAACTGTGGGTGTGGTTGACCTCAGCAGGTTGACTGCACCCTTGTCAGGAAAGGGTGAATGTCAGGTTTGGGAAGCCAGGGGCAGGGCTTTGGCATGTCATTTGCTATTGCGGGTGTTGCTCTCAAGGATTACCTGCTTCCAGAGCAGAAGAGCACAGCAGTGATGTCCTGTGGGATGGCATCTCTTGACGCAGGTGGAAAAAGTTCCCTTTCTGGCAATATGCACAGAGTCCTATACAGGGGGGAAAAATCACCATTGTTTGCTGTCCTTGCGGACCAATTCTGTGCCGCTGCTTTACAGGACTGCCCCCTCGGCTCTGGCGAGGAGAACCGGTCATCGTCCTCAACCCCACCGAGCAGAGGGTGGAGGTGGGGAAGCCACTACAGCTGCAGTGTGCTGCCATGGGGGTTCCAGCCCCCAGCTACCAGTGGTACCGGAATGGGAACCTGCTGGAACACCAGAAGAAAAAAAGACTCTGGGTAACATTGCCTTGGAATAGTTCAGAAACTTTGGCTGCTGAGGTGGGTGATGGGAGAAGCTCGTTGCTGGATGGTGGGTGTGGGAGAGCCTCAGAAATCTTGGAGAGACTGCTGAAAATTGTGTTATTGTCATCCTGGACGTGACAGGTGGCAGTCCTTAAGTCTGGCTCATCTGCATGTCAGGGCACGGGCATGCTTTGATCTGTGTGATCAGGTGAATGCCAGCACAAAGCAGTCTCTTCCTGCCTGTCCTCCCCATCTCTCCAGCCCTTGAGAAGCAGCCTCATGCTCAGCTATCTTTCCCTGCCACGTTGCAGGGTTGTGAGAAAGCACTCCACATATCAGCGTTGTTGCTTTGACAGCTGACTGAAGGACTCTGGGTGAAGAGGGAGTACATTTTATGGGCTTCTTTCAAAGCCGTGGATGTTTCTCTAAGAAGTAACCAATTCATAGATGTGTTAAGGGCTCTCAGCACGTGTCTCATGCCTTTTTGCAGCAGTGGCACAAGAACAGCTATTGTATGTCTGCACAGAGGACTGTGGAGTGATGGAGCTGTGGGAGAGCTAGAAGGAAAAGTGGTTAGTCCTGACAGAAGAGAGTCATGGAGACAGCAAAAGGACTGGGTTTATTTTGGGTCATTGGCTGAATGTAAATCAGTGCTGTCTTCTTGATGCAAGAAAGGCAGATTTCCTTCTGGGCCATCATGTGAAGGGTAATGAAGACAAGAGATCCAATCTCTTCTCTGTAGGGGTAGGTGATATTATAGGGGACAGTGGCCTCAGATTGCATTTTTCACAGGGAAGTTCAGGCTGGGGATTAGGAAGACATTCTTCGTTTGGAGGTGGGTGGAGCTGCACTGGAGCCAGAAAGGCAGCGAGAT
Source organism: Pelecanus crispus (assembly GCF_030463565.1). Classification (NCBI taxonomy): domain Eukaryota; kingdom Metazoa; phylum Chordata; class Aves; order Pelecaniformes; family Pelecanidae; genus Pelecanus; species Pelecanus crispus. Next base: position 24,902,252 of record NC_134649.1, on the reverse strand, counting down.
CTCTGTCCTTGGAGGTTTTTAGTAATTGACTACACAAAGCCATGGCCAACCTGACCCAGTGGTGGTTTTAGTTCCTCTCCAAGCAAGAGCCTGGGCTGGAGAACCACAGAGGTCCTTGCCAGCCAGTACTGCTCTGATTCTTGTCCCATGTCAAGAGAGATGGGTAAGAGTTGAAAACTTGTCAGAAGAGAGCAATGGGCGTGATCACAAATCTGTAAAATGTCACCTAAGAGGAAAACCAGGCAACCTTCTGATGTTGGCCATGCATTGTCCTCCCAGTGTGGCTCATGGGGCAGAGTATGGCTATGACACAGGGTTTGGGGGGCTGCTGGAAAAAGAAGGGAAGGCATTTAGGCAGAGAATTCTTGCACTTTTTAAGCTGGGGTCAGCAGCAGACTTTAGCATGTGGCCTTACTGAGCTTCTTAGACAAAAGTAATGGGAAATCTCTTAGCTTCGTGAGGCAAGGAATAAGGTCTCTGTGATCAGGAAGAAAAAAGACTTTTTTATTCCAGGAACACGGGTGCCTTTGGCAGATACCAGCAGAGGGCCACAAACTTTCACCATAAATAATGTGATTTAACTTTTGATCTGTCTAGATCACCCACGCAAAGGTCAGTGACTCCGGCACGTACCTGTGCTGTGCCTCCAATAGCCACGGAGAGCAGTGGACCAGCGCTGTGGATATTCACATAGGTGAGCAGAGCCAACCCACGTCTGCTTTGCTGCAAGTCACCTTCTAGCATGGAAAGTAATTAGAGGGCAGACAGGAATTTAGTGTCCTCTCCTGGAATTGCCGGGCTGGTGAACAAGGAGCCCAGCTGGCATGTTACCCTGTGGCTCAATCGGTGCAGGGGAAGCTGGGCTCCAGGGCATGGGATTAGAAGTAGGATGCATGGCTCTGACACTTGCACCTTCCCCCAGCTTGGACAGATCTTGCACACTTTTACTAACAAAAAGAAAGGCTACCATTTTTAAATACTGCTTCTGCAGGGAGCTGAAGGTAAGACTTCAGAGTAGAAAAGCAGCATGGGGCTCTGCAGGGAAGCTGGAGTGTCCTGTCAGTCCTGTGGCAGCTGTCACAGGAACAGCCTGCAGAGCACAATTTCACACCCTCTATATACTGGACACGATGATCTCAGCAGGCATCCATCAGCCCTGTGATAAATAGGATTCCTTGATAATGGGGTTCAGAGGTAGCAAGGGAAGTGGCGTCTAAAAGAAAATAAACCCAAAACCCGGTGATCCACTGTACTGCAGCATGGGATGCTGCTGGGTCCTGCAGTCTGTCAGAAATCTGCCATGTTAGAGCAGGTTGAGCGCTCTCAGACACTCACTGCAGTTTTCTTGCCTTGCCAAGGTGCTGGTTTAATTGTTCCCCAGCCAAATCACAGCGGTGTCCTTTGCTAAAACTCATTCACATTCTTGCTGAGATGAAGTGGTGCTCTCAGATGCATAGAGCTGGAAAGGATGGTGTTTATTTCAGGAAGGTTTAGGCCCCTCGGACTGGCAGCCCAGGCCTGATGCTGCATGAGCTGATGGATCCCAGGGAGAAGAAGGGTCCCCAGAGCCTCAGGCATGTTCCACCTTTGGTGTGATGGCTGCTTTGGCCCTCTGCCTTTGCCCTGCTGTGAGACAGGAATAGCATGGGATAGCTTTGCTGGCTCCTTACTCCATCTAGAGATTTTTCTATGCCATAAGCTTCTCATCTCGCCTTTTAGCCTGGCTTTAAAATTGTTCCAGAGTGCAAACTGGTCCTGTATAGCCAGAGGACACTCTCCCTGCCTCCTCACAGCTGGCAAAATAGCATCCAGGAGGGACAGGCAGTGAGAAGACGGCACAGGATTAGGTTGGGTTCAAAATGTTATGGGTAGGTAGCTTTAACATGCAACAGTCAGCTCTGTCAGAGGCAGAAAAGGATGAATGGGCTTGTTCTGATGGCTTTCCAGGCACCCCTGGAGCATTAGCAACACTGGTTCAGCTGCTAAAGGTCTTCCAGACACATGAGATTTATGCAATTAAAAATATGCCCTTAATTTCTTCTTTTAGAGCCTGTAGGGCTTTAGGGTTTTCTCCTGGGCTGTATTTTTTAAATTATTTTTAATTTAAATAGGAAAAGCTGGAGCTGTTAGGATAATTATGATTTTAAGAGGCTGGGAGCGCTTGGGCAAGGGAGCTTGTGGAGCTCATGAAAGTGAGTCACATTTAGGGTGGCTTTTCTGAGCCAGAACTGCTAAAAGGCAGGGAAAGGCAAAGCAGGGTGGTGAAAGGCTCTGGGAATATTACTGTGATCAAAAGCAAACAGTCGGCTTCCTCTGTGCTGACTGCTCATGGGGAGAAGCTCTCTGTTTTGAAGCTTATGTTGATCTTGAGTCGTGTTTCCTTTGCTTTCACTGCAGTGAGGGAGCAGGCAAGTCATCTCGGGAAGCGCAGAAGCCAGGCAGGGCTGGTACAAGCACTGCAGACCTGCTGATGGGTACAAGCTCCTCTGTGCTGGCCCTCCTTCCCCTGGCTTGCCTCTTCTCCAATCTTTGCTTCCGAGCTGCTCAGGATTTCATAAATCAGGCAGCATTTCATCAATCCTCCCAAAATCGCCAGACCAATGTCTTTAAGGTTAGCAATCAGGCTGTGAAGAACTGGCATGAGGAATGTTGCTTGCGCGGATGCTCCACAGTTTTTGATCTAGCTTTGCATTGCTGGGGGATGTTGGAGCACGTTTCAGACCTGAGATGAGAGCTGGCACTGGGACACTGGGTGCTGGGCATGGGCTTATCATTTACCTCTTTCTTTTCCAGGTACGTGTCGTTCTGAAAAGTTTTTTGGTGAGTACTGTCATCTTTTCTTCCTGAGCACTTATTCCCTTAATTAAAGCCAGGCTCCAGGATGGGTGGGAGGACAGGGAGTAGGAGTGCTTTTCCTACAGAGATCGCTTCAAGCCTTTACGCCCATGTTGTCATGGGTTCTGTGCTTTTGGGATCAGAGCTGCAAGGCACAGGAGGAGTCCTGTCCCCTGCCAAGTCCTGATCATTCTCAGCAAGTGGAGTAGGATAATTCCTAATGACTAACCTAGTCTTGACCTCCATGCCCACCAAATGAGTTTAAAAGTGTTCACATGACACCTTTTCCCTTCCTTGAAATACAGCAAAGCTCCTTGCTCCCACCACTACTGAGTGCCATAAATCTGGTTTTCCTACAGTGGAAGGTGGGGATAAAATGAAAGCAGGAGCCCATGGTTTCTCTCCTTCAGCCCCGTGGGGAAAAGGACCTCTTAGCCAGCTCAGTGCATTGCCCTCCTAGGCACCGCTGGCACACAAGGCCTGCAGTCATGGTAGGGCAGGTGCCAAATAACCTCCGTAGCATAAATCCTCCTGCACTTCTGGGATTTTGGTTGTCACGTGAAAACTTTTCAAGTCTTTCTTTCAAAATGCTGGTTTGTGTATTTTGTCAAAGTGTTCAGAAAGCTGAGGGCTTTCTGAAGGGCGCTCCAGGCTTGTAGCAGCCTAGGGTCTATCCTACCTGCCTAGATGTAAGAAAAGATTTCCTGTATCCTCACTCAGCCAAAGGAAGTGAGACCTCACCTCCTGCTGAGCATTTACAGCTTTGTCATTTGGTGTTTCCGTTAGCTACAGGCAAGATAGCGCTTTTAGTGGGCAACAACTGCTACCAGCATCATCCCAACCTGATGGCTCCCGTCACAGATGTGTTTGAGCTGAGTCTTCTTCTGGAGCAGCTGGGCTTCCAGGTTGTCTCCCTTCTGGACCTGAACAAGGCTGAGATGGTGACAGCGGTCAGTCGGTTCCTGCAGCTCCTGGGGAAGGGAGTCTACGGTAAGGCAAAGCCAGTAAGGTAAGATAGCCTATGTGCAGGTAGCAGCAGTCAGTGCCAGGGAGGAGCAGGGATTTGGCAATTTTCCAAACAGCTGTTGAATTAGAAGAGAAGAAATTGAACCTTCCTTTAGGGGCGGCAGAGGAACCCTGTGGCACAGTCTGCAGCGGTGTCAGGCTTGGCAGAAGCCCCCAGGTAAATGCTGTTCGGTTTTGGCCAGATTATAGGCAGGCAAAGTAGGTGTTTCTCCATCATGTGGCTCACCTCCAACTCCAACAGCATGGTCTCATGCTGAGGTTTTGGGGACCCAGAGCTTCTGATGGCAAATGGGAGAAGGTCTTTTGATTTTTCCTTAGGTGAAAAATTGAGGAGATTGACTGTCAGTTTGTCCCCACCATGCTCCTTTGTGAGGAAAGGAGCTCCTTTTGAGCCATGACTGCTACAGCCGGCCACGATTTCCTTGTTTCTCTCTCCTGATGGTCTAATTTGAGCCTCTTGACAGCTTTTTTGCAGAAGTGCATTCCCAGCTGCAGGAGGCTTTGAGGTTGGGCTTTGAGCTTATCGCACGCTGTCCTCAGCAGGAAGCGTTCCTCAAACACAAAACCAACTGGCAGATCTTGTGGGTCTTAAAGCAGGTGTTCAGATTTGGTGGTGAAAGTAGCTTCTTTGGGGTTTCTGAGGTTCTCCCAGCCTGATGGATACCCTGAAAACACCTGGCAGATGGGTTTTTTTGCTTCCAAACCTTAGCACGAGGCTTATATTCACTGCCCTCCCAGCTGTGTGGCATACCAGGGCACTAAGACAGCAAAAGTCAACACAGGCCAAGTCCAGCCCGGTGCTCAGCATGAGGTTCAGAGGTTGTGCAATGGATAGGGACACAGCCACAAGTGAAATGCTGCAAAGCCACCTCATTCCAGGAAGCACTGACTCACTAAGGGAGGTTGAGCTGTCAGGGAAGGGCAGTACATGATTGTCGCCACTGTGGCCAAGCATGTCATCTGATGACAGCATATTCCTATGACTTCACTTGCAGCTTCCTTTTGTGGTTGTTCTCTGAAATCCCCTTACATCTCAGGCTTTACCTCCTCTCCCAGGCCAGAGTCATCCCTGGGGGGCTGCTATGCTTTTCCCACAGCACTGCCGTTCCTACCCTCTATGCATAGCGCATGAGGACCAAATGGCATTTTGTCCGCGGTGCTTCCCTTGTTTTCATAAGCATTGGAGAGAAAAAAGATTTGGAAATGGCAAACCTTTCATGCTGTCATGCCTTATTTAAACTTCTAGTACTTTTCTGCTTTCATGGCTGCTGATCCTTCCTGGCAAAATTGATTTTGTGCACTGGCAGGGAAAACATTAACAGCTAAGTTACTGAACCTTGATAAGCCTCAAGTGTTTGCTAGGCATAGCCTGCTCCGGATGATGGTTTTCTTTACAGCTTTCTACGCTGAGTGGTCTACTGTTATTTGGAGGCAGTGAACCCCAGTGCAGGCTGGTCCCAGCAGCGTGACTGAGTTGAGAACTCTTGCCGTAATTGGTGGCATGCTGACTTAATGGTGGGGCATTGGGTCAGTCTGCCTGCTGATTGCCCCAACGTTCCTCCATCTGAAGTGTGCTGCCTCTCACTGTGATGCATCTTCAAAGCATTTCTTCAGCTGTTCTCCTTACATAAAATTAAAAGAATCAGGTGAAGTGCAAATCCTTGAAATTTACTTGTCTTGTTAATAAAAACACACATTTAGAAAAAGCTAACACCACCTCCTAAACCCTATGTATCAATTTTTCAATGCACTAGCTCCAGGACAAACATCTAGAACCGATTGAGAGGTTTAGGATTCATGTAACTCATATGCATGGGAAGACAGTGGCGAGACAGCAGCTCCAGGAACAACCTAGGCAGCCTCTTAAAACTACAAAGACCCCAGGGGTGCCTGTGGTAGCCGGTCCTGTACATCCATCTGGGTGCCTCAGACATGCACCTGCACAGAGGCATCCCGGTGCTTCCACTTGTTTTGTCTTGCTCAAGGAACCTGGAGGTGCCGTCTGCCATGTAGCAACCACCACAGCTGAAGTCAGGAGAGCTTTGCGTAGATGTATGGAGTGAAGCAGGGAACTGGGAGGAGAGGGCTGACTGGTGAAAGACTGTCACTGGACTGAAGTGGGAGACTGGTGTAACACGGACATACCTGTTAGCATGCCCGAGAAGCATGCTGGCTGTCTTCTGAAGTTTAACTCCAGCGGCAGAGAGTTTAACTGCAGAGGCAGCTGGGGCCTTCATGCATCTTTCTGCTGGTACAGATCAGAAGAAAGGACATAGTTATATGGGTTGGTGTTTGAGCACAGTGCCTGTTGCTTCTAGAGTTTTGTTTCACTTCAGGATGCTGATAAGAGCTGAAGAAGATGTGTCTGATCTCCTTAGACCTCCTTTTTATTGTGGGGGTGCTCTGGGTGGCTGACCCTCCTTTGTGTGTCCGTACTGACCTGTCTGTGGTTTACACTGCTACAGGGGTTAGTGGGAAGGGACTTTGGAGTCATCAACACAAGGTCAGCGTTGGTTGTGGCTCTCCTTATCAGGTCTTGAAGACTTCCAGGCATGGAGCCCCCCACTTCTGCACCTGCCCATCCCAGGGCTGCACCACCCTCCATGGAAGTCTTTCCTCATGTTAAACATGACCCTCCATGGGTTGGTGCTCATTGCCCCATGTTGTATGGTCCACACCAACAAGGAGAGTTGGGCTTTGTTGTCTCTGTAACTGCCCCTCCAGGAACTGTAGGCTGTTGTTAGACCTCCCTTCACCTTCACCATCCCAGCCCAGTTCCTTCCCCCTCCTCTCCCAGGCCCTGGGCCCCAACATCTTGGTAGCCTCTGCTTTTTCCAGCTTCTCCACCTTCCTCTTGAACTGAGGTCCCTATGGACACAGGATCTAAGTGGGGTCTACTCAGGGCCAAGGAGAGCAGTGACAGGTTCCTTGGCAATCCTGCATCTCCTAGTGTAGCTCTGTCCTCAGTCAGTCCTGGTTCATCTTCAGCATGGTGTCTGCTGTGACCCTAGGCTTGCTGCTCAACCAGTGCTTGGCCCCAGCCAAAATGCTGCCTGGGGTTATCTGTCCCCATGCAGGACCTTGTCCTTCTTATTATTCAGCCTTCTCTGAGATTTCTCAAGCCCAGTGCAAAAACTTGCTTCATTTTCAGGCACAGGGATATTATATGGCTGCACGTTCGAGGTGATCCAAAGGCTTCTCTAATTCACCATATGGAGGTGGTGGCTCATCTGCCTGCTTTTCCTCCAGTTTTTCTCTTAGAAAAGCTGCAGAGGACTTTCTGAAGGCCCCAAACATCCCCTGAATGGTCTAATTATGCAACTCTCAGGCAAACGAGGAATCCCCCGGATGTTATTTCAAGCATCCTAAAAAGTCCCAAGTCAAAAAAATAATGTCAGAAATTCAACGAGAGCAGAAAGTTGCAAGTGAAATACTAGGAATATGCCATCATGCCTTAATTAAGCTGCGTGCTCACGTTTACTGTATTATAAGCAGTGCCTGGAGCTTCCCCTTTTTAATTTGGTACATGGAAGCTTGTCTCTGATCAGGTTTTTGACTCATGAGATGTGGGAAGAGCGTTGACATGTTAGTTCAAATAAAAATACCCTTTCCTTCTCTAGGAAAATTGTTGACTTTCCTGTTCAGGAGGATAGATTAGGTCCAGGAGAGGTTTGCAAAGTTGCTCAGCTGATGTGAAACTCACGTCTTTTTTATTTGAATGTGAGTTTTTGTGGTTTATATAGCATGGGGAGCACTTGGCAGTGCATTCAGGGTGCACAACAAGACCTCAGAAGTTAGAAGATTTAATGATTGAATGATTCTTTGTGGACTTTTCTGTAACATTTCAGTTTTTTCCAAGTGTCAGTGATGCTGCCTGGTAACGGATGTCATCATCTCCCTTTCACATACAGGAGGAGAGGCAGAGGGACGAAAGCCATCAGTGCTGAATGACTTGAGGGGCCAAACCTGAAGTGCCTGCATCTGATTTTTCCAGAAGGCTTCCTATTTTATACTCTTTTATAGTCTCAGGGGAGGTTTTTGTGGCTTTGATTTACAAGTGATGAAAGTTTAAAACTTCTGCAAATCAGAGACCACTGTCTCTGGCTGGTGATCCACAAGAACAGGAACCCAAACCTTGTGGGCACCTGTGAAAACAGCCGTTTGAGTAACTTTCCGTTGTCCCCTGATAATAGAAGCCAAAGGTGATTTGAGGCCTTTTTTACTATGAGATCATGCTTTCCATCCTCCATATGATGAGGTCATGCTTTCAGTCCTTCAGCTCGTGCCCCATTCACTGCATCCCTTGCAGCATCAGAGGTCAAAGCGAGTGGCTTGCGAACTACAGGGGCAGGAACAGTGGAGGGAAAACAGAGAGGTTACTCAATGAAGCGTGGGCTTTGGCAGCGAATCTGACTAAGAATTTCTCCTGCTTCTGCCTCTTATCCACTTGTTCCCATTTCTGACCTCTTGTTTTTCGCTGTCCTTCAATTGCGGTAGTGCAACTGTTTGCGTCACCTTGCAGAGCTATTTCTAACCCATTTCAGTTCCCTGAGTTGGCTTTCACCAGCACCCCCAAGAAGTTGCATCAGTGCTGGAAAGGGGTAACCAGCCACTGTGCAGCTTCCTTTCAGGAAGCTACAGCTCACATGGGGATCCCTGTGCAGAAGGAAAGCCCTTCACCGAACACAGGGGTCAAAGAGAAGCACCAGCCATGCCAAGCTCCTCACTGCTGGCTTTCCAAGCTGGATGTCCCCATGTTGCCATCTCTTGTGAAGGCAGAAACCATTACTAAGTTTCATGTGCTTAAGAGTAAAACTCGAAACCAAAGTTCTTGCTGGGTATTGGACTTCCCACCAACACCTGGATGCATCTGACTCCTCTCCCACCTTACAGGGCTAGTATCTGGTCTGAGGTTGTTGAAGCACATGGTCCACGTGTTCTGGACATCTGAAGAATTCATATCTCTCTGTCTCTATCTCATTTTTCACCAGCTTATAGGTGTGTAAATACAAGGAGACCTTTGAAAGCTGAAGAATGTTTCCCATCACCTAATCCATTGCTAGTCTCTCCTCCAAAACTAGGAAGCTGAGGAGCTTCTCATTTAAAAGGCTGTTAATGTATTTTTCGTCATGGTAAAATACTTTTTCTGTTGTCATAGTCTTGCAAAGAGCTGATGATTAACTGAAACGTGTAACAAAGATGGTATTCAGCCTGGCAGATGCCAAGCTTGGGTGTTTTAGTGCAGACGGTTATGGAAACATGTAAACCCAGTGACTTTGGGATCTCCTGGTGAATGGTGCTGGAAACCACAAGTACAGGAGAGCCTCTCAGGGCTGCTTCCAACTCTGCTGAAGGGAATGGACTGGAAAAAAGTAAAAATTGTGAAGTCAACGTAGGTCCAGTTTCATAGGTGGTACTGGTCTAGATCTGCCCTGCGCCAGTATCCCTTCAGGACAGGAGGTGGGACATGGCTGTGGGGAGCTGGTTACAGACCTGCAGGTTTGCATCGTGACTAATCCTCTCCTCTCTTCTCCCTGTTCCCAGCTATATTCTACTACGCTGGTCATGGGTACGAACATTCGGGGAGGAACTACATGGTCCCCGTTGATGCTCCACAGCCCTATGCCCCTGAGAACTGCATCAGTGTGCAGAGGATCCTCCAGAAGATGCAGCAGCAGCAGACGGCCCTGAACCTTATCCTGCTGGACACTTGCAGGAAATGGTAGGATGCTCTTCCCCCTTCCTTGCCCGGGATGGGCAGAGCATGCTGTTTCAAGGGGTTGGGGGAAACAGCTGCCAGCCTCAGCCCCTGCTTCAGGAGTGGGCTTCTGTACAACCACGTGGGGTGTTCCCATGGATTGCTGGGGCCACGTCCCCTGTTGTGGTGCTGAGCCCAGGCCTCTGTCAAAGTTTATTGGGCTCTATCATAAAATCAGCAAGACTGCCAGGTCTTGCAGGATCTCCTGGGAAGCCCAATCGGTCACATATTAGGCGCAGAGAGCATCAGATGCTGCCTGAGATGTGCTGGAGAGAAGGGGCTGTAGACCCTCCCTTGATTTTTCGGGGTGCAGAAGCCTGGCAAATACAGGCAAGTTGCCTAAAGCCTGCAGAGAGCTGGCTCTGCCCTCGCATAAATTGTTGGCTGAAGCATAGGGTTTGTCTTTCTGTGTTTCAACCCCCTGCCCCAAACCACCCGGCCCTGGCAGGCTGTAGCAGCATCTTGCTGACCTCGGGCTTTCACAGTATGTGTTTCCCCATGTGCTCAGGCTGGGACTGTTTAGCTCACCTCTTTTCTCCTGGCTGCATTTTTGTTAACATCTCAGTGAGAAGAGTGCAACATGATGGGGAAAATATTTTAAGCTGTGCTACTTGTTTTTTACTGGTCTTAAATGCTTCTGAAGCAGTCACATCGTGAATTGGGACCCAGGCTGCTGCTGAGGTCAGGGATCAGCTTTTTCCCTCTGTCTGTGAAAAGCCCATCCTCCCTTGGCCTGCAGATCTCCATCCTGCAGCTTGTGGGCTGCAAAAAATTACTACTTGCCCATTTTCAGCAGAGGTAGGTAGGCTATTCCAGTAGAAGCTCTCATTAGTTCATTTATTTTGGTCTCCTGAGGCAGATTTACAGGTCAGAAAAGACCTGGAGGGCAAATGGAGAAAAGTCTTCCTCTTCCTTCTTGTGGTTCCTGCACTAACACCCAGAAAGATGACAGGGATTTTCATACCACTGCCCTGAAGGATCTGCCAGCCCCTGGAAAGATGTTAAATCTTTGATACCTTTTAGCTGCAGAGGTAGGAGCACTCGCTTTAAGTAGCTTACAAGCTGGCTGTGCTGTGACTTAATCTGCTGCTGCAGCTCTGAGTTGCCAGCATCGCTGGAGCTTGCTGTCCCTTGATACCTGCCCTGAACACCCTGTAGCAAAGCATCCTCTTCCTCCCTCTTGCTCACTGCTGCCACGGAGAGCAGAGTGACTTGCTTCCCTGCACTGCTGGGTACACCCCCAGCACACATGGCAGCACCTTGCTGCTCTCTCCAGCATGATACCGGGCAGGGGATGGCTTGTGGCCAAGTGGGAGCATGTGGTTTTTGCAGATGCACGGGTGGAGATGGGCCAGTGTGCCTCTGGGCTGCTGGTAGCCCATCCAAGGGCACTGTAGTGACGTGGAGGCTGCATGGGGATTGTTCACATGAAAGGGAGTAATCTGTGAAATGGCTTTTGAGCTGATGTCTCCTTTCTTGGCATCACCAGCAGTTTCTGTGCTTAGTGGAGTCTTAATGGCACTTTGGGAAGAGGATGCAATGTGAGATCTGTTGTGATGCTTAGGCATGGTTGGGCAGCTCTTTTTCTCTCTCCTGCCCCAAGATCTCACACTTCTTTCCTCCTCTTTCCCACAGCAAGCACAGCACTTAGTGCAGTAGGTGTTATCCCCAGGCTTGCGGGGGATTGCTGTAGAAGCTCTCTTCTGAGCTCATTTTCCTTGACAAGTCACCATTTCAGCTTAGCAAAGAGTTTGGATTTCATAGTTGTGTGTGTTTACACCACTCCTTAAAACAGGGCTCCTGGGGCCTCCTTTCCCCAATGCCCTTTTGGTTAGACTGATGCTGCGAGTCTGTTGACGGTTCACTCAGCCATGCATGAACCTGGAGGAGCTGTGTCTGTGCTAAGAGGGATCTCACCCAGAGTATCTCTTCACCCTGTATGTCAGCGTCAGAAATGCCAAGGTGATGAGAAACACATCCTCCTTTGCCAAGTGGTAGCAGATGTTCAGCCTCAGCAGAGGAGGAACCAGGAACACAGAGCCTGTGTGTAGCCTCAGACATTTATGTGCTGATTTTGGGCAGATGCGATTGCCTTTTCCAGGAATTCCCTCATTTATGAGGGTTTCTAGTGTGTGCTTCTTAGGACAGAAGGACACCATCTCCTATCTGGGATGCAGATCAGAACTGGGTTGCATGAGATGTGCTGTATAAATGAGACTTTTTTTGGGCCTGAAGCAGGAGGGAACACTGCCACCTTCTCTGCTGTCAGGTCTCTCCCTATGTTCAGTCACCATCTGGAAACGCCCCTGGAAATTCAAGCCCCTGCTGAAACTTGTCTTCTGCTGGGGCAGGGGACCAGAGCCAGCATTTCTCCTGTGTGTCTGCTGGTGCCATCATGAAAGGTTTGCATCAACTCATGTCTGCACAGCCTCGGGTGGATGTCCCCAGCAGGGGGACAACAGAACCTCAGTTTATTTTGGGATCCCATGTCTTGTTTCTCCTCGGACCTGGAATCCCAGATTTCTGCATTCATTTAGGAGTAGCTGAGGGGCACATAAATCTCTCTGTTCAATGTTCATATTTAGAAGCATATCTCCTTTTCCACATTTTCTCTTCTGATCATCTTTAGAAAACTTACACAAGCCAGATGAATACTGCCTTTAAACTTCTCCAGAGTGCACCACCAGCAGTAGTTAATGTGCTGGCTGCTGGTGATACAACCGTCCCTTCTGCTCTCCTTAGTGTGCCAGATTCAGTGCCAGGAAACTGTGCTAGAATTGGATAACACTGAATAACGCCGCCTCTGTGCGTGACTCTTATCCCTGTGCAATTTGGAACAGCTGCAAGTCACTGGTGTAAACTGGAGGCAGCCAGTCCCCATGCTGTTCAGTCTGGCTGCAGTTAGATGGGCAAGGCTTGGCCATTAAGTGCAACCATGATATCTTTTTTGGTGGAAACCAGGACTGTCACCCCAGATCTACCTGATTTTGAAAATAACAGGGTCTGTGTTCATTGAGCTATATCAAGACCAGGGTGCCAGGACCAGTTTTGGGCTTCGAGACCTGGGTGCATGTCCTGATCCCATCTCTCAGAGAGATCTGGAGGTGTATCAGCCATAGTGTGCTTTGGTGTCCTGGGGCAGAAGGTGTGTGCATGGGCTGCAAGGGAGCTGCGGGGCACCCCAGACCCCTGGGACAGGCTGTTGAGCCATGGCCGTGCAATGTGCACACCTCCGAGTTCTTTAGGGAAAGTCATCCCTTAGGCCACAGTGAACCCATGTGTGCTCTGCATTGTGCTGCTGCCTGGATTTGTGACAAACCAGCCTCAGGAGCGAGGAGGCATGGCTGCACCTGCAGCTCCAGCTCACTTGCAGGGCAGGGAGAAGCTCACCAGTGTGGATAGGTCAAAGCTGGCCTTATCTACTCATTTTCCTGTGGTTTTGGTTCTTTCTAGGACTCCTAGCTTTAGCCACTATTGCTGCCCAAATAACATGGGTGGTTATATTTGTCTTGATTTGATCTTATTGCCGTCCATAGGAGGTGGACTTGGTGGAGCCCACAGGCTCTGTACTCTCCAAGCACACACTGGCGGGTGTCCTCAACACTGACTTGTGCCTTCGTCTCCTCTTCCAGGTACAACCCAGAGTGTGCCCTCTCCCAGGTACAGCCGCTGGAACCCTGGGGCAATACTGTTTACGGCTATGCCACGTAAGTGCACTTTGCTGTGCCCACACCGTGACATGGGACCAAATACTGGCACAGCCATATCTCCTCGCATCCCTTCATGCATGGTGGCTTTGGGAGGCTTAAGAGAGCTTTGCTCATGTATCCTCTGCTCTCACCTTCCATCTCTACCGTTTCCCATTCAGACTATTCTTTTCTTCCTCCTGACATCGCTAGTGGCAGCCTGTGCATCAGTTACAGATTATGGGTGAAGGTGGCATCAGCTCCTGTAATCTGTTCTTCTGTGCCTGAGCCTGATTCCCAAGGCACATGTGCCACAAGCACGTCATCTGAAGCCTCCTGAGATGAGGATGAGCATTGCTGACTGCTCCAGTGCCAGTTCTGCTGGCTTTTCAACTGCTCTCACCCACCTAGGGTGGCAAAAGAGGCTGTGCTCTCCTTTGCTGTCCCCCTCCACTGCTTTTTCCCATCCCATGCCCTTACCACCTTCTCCTGGGCCAAAACCAAGCAATTAGTGCTGATGCATGAGGAGCTAACTCGGACTCAGCCAACAGACTCTGGAGGGAGTCGGCAAGCCCTGAGTCACCCCCAGGGCTTTGCTCTGTTGCAGAAAGGTGAGGACAAGTCCTTGCTCTTGCAGGAGTGAAGATGCAGAAGCCTATGAGTTACAGGATGGGGAGTTCAGCTCTGGGATCTTCATGAAATACCTGAAGAAACATATTCTGCAGGAGAAGAAGGTTACACACATGCTGGAGGATGTGTTAGAAGGTAAGGGATGAGCTAGAAATCCCTTGCTTCAGTAGTGGGGGTGAGAAGAGATAGCAGCAGAAACCGAATGGCTCCATGCCACCCCATCCCAGCCAGCCATCCACCCCTAAAAACCAAATTGCAGGCCATGCCCTGTACAAGCTTTTAGTAACCTGGCAGCAGTACCGAGATGTTTATGTACAGTCTGAAAGGTGATAAATAAGGAAGCTGGAGTGACCCTTGCACCTCCAAAATCTCTTTCCCAGACATTGGTCGTGATCCCTTGGTCACTGGGAAGCAGGTGATGGAGATCAAACACACTCTGAAGGAAGCCCGGTCCCTGACGGACCCAATCTGTCCCTCGGGAGCAGCTGCCGAGCTCTGGGGACGCAGCCACGGTGAGCCATACAGGGTGTGGGGAAGTCTACCAGGTGGGTGGGAGGAGAGGGCTGGGGGTCTCTGTGCCCCTCGGGGACACCGGTCTGCGGGGAGGTGTTGGTGGGACCCTCTGAGGAGCTGACCCTACTGGGCTTTCCTTTCCAGAGCTGGTGAGCGAAATAGTGACCTTCCCCTGCGGGGTGCAGGTGGAGCTCCGCTTCCACCGTCTCTTCTCCAATGTGATGTACGTGTGTGCCAAGCTGCAGCCCCCACCAGCCCACGTCGCTGATGCCCATCTCCTGCTCTGCCAGCCCACCGTGAGTCCTCTGGCAGAGACGCTGGTCCCCTTCCCCTCAATTCCTGCTGGGCTTCTTTCCCCAGGGCAGGGGAGAGAGGAGGGTTATGGTGAGCCTGAGGGGTCCTGAGGGCTGGGAAAGGCTGAACCCATGTGGAAAAGAATCCCCTTCTTTGCTACCTCTGATGTAAATAATCCTCTCTGCAAACACCTCTTTGAGTGCTCCTCCAAGTATAAGTGCCTCACAGACTGCCTGCCTTGCTCCTAATGCATTGCAAAATAGATTTGGTGCCAGTTTTGATGCCTTTAACCAGTTACTCCTCGGACCAATTTCTGGCCTGCCTGATTAAATTATTGCAATTAATCCAATTGAGATGAAGAGCCTTTCTGTTTTCTGTGTTTGGAAGCAGATCTGGCTTTTTAAATGATGCCTTCTTAGCCTGCTGTGCTAATATATCTTAATGCAACAATATATCCTCCTGTACTTTTTCCTGGTTGAGCTGTACCAGCTTCCTTGCACCCTTTCTCACACCTTTCTTAACAGACCATGTGCCCAGCATGGTCTTTTCTGGTGGTCTCCATGCAACTTCTAAGGATTTAATTTGCTGCTCCTTTTTGCTAACTATCTTCCTCATTTTCTGCAGTCCTTTTGCTGAAGCGTAGCATGACTCTGGTGGATTTTTCAGCCCTTGTTGCTCGTGGAGGGATGCTGCCTCTAAGTACATTGTGGTCACTGATGCAGAGTGGGGTGTCCAGTGGGAGGTTTGGAGCCTGATCCTGCCCATTACCAAGCTGGAGCATCATTTCCCCTCGTGAGCTCCCTAACCACGCAAGGAAATTGTGTTTGCATGTGTGTGTGTCTGCACGTTTGTGTGCATCCACCCCACATCAGTGATTGTGGAGAAAGGGGGACCCAGCTGCTTGCTCCTGCGTCTGGAGCTGGTTCAAGAGGGATTGGGGAGAACAAAAAGGGACCCCAGTAGAGCCAGGGCAGTAGGATCCCCATCATAGAATCATAGAATCGTTCAGGTTGGAAAAGACCTTTAAGATCATCCAGTCCAACCATTACCCTACACTACCAAGTCTACTCTAAGCCAGTCAAGGGTACACTAGACTAAACCATGTCCCCAAGTGCCACATCTACCCGTTTTTTGAA
This sequence comes from Pelecanus crispus, assembly GCF_030463565.1. Lineage (NCBI taxonomy): Eukaryota > Metazoa > Chordata > Aves > Pelecaniformes > Pelecanidae > Pelecanus > Pelecanus crispus. Next base: position 24,886,374 of record NC_134649.1, on the reverse strand, counting down.
CACTTCCAGGGATGGTGACTCCACCACCTCTCTGGGCAGCCTGTTCCAATTCTTGACCACCCTTTCCGTAAAGAAATTTTTCCTAATTTCCAACCTAAACCTCCCCTGGCGCAGCTTAAGCCCATTTCCTCTCGTCCTATCACTAACTACTTGGGAGAAGAGACCAACACCCACCTCACTACAACCTCCTTTCAGGTAGTTGTAGAGAGCGATAAGGTCTCCCCTCAGCCTCCTCTTCTCCAGACTAAACAACCCCAGTTCCCCCAGCCGCTCCTCATAAGGCCTGTGCTCCAGACCCTTCACCAGCCTTGTTGTCCTTTTCTGAACACGCTCCAGCACCTCAATGTCTTTCTTGTAGTGAGGGGCCCAAAACTGGACACAGTATTCCAGTTGTGGCCTCACCAGCGCCGAGTACAGGGGGACAATCACCTCCCTGCTCCTGCTGGCCACACTATTCCTGATAGAAGCCAGGATGCTGTTGGCGTTCTTGGCCACCTGGGCACACTGCTGGCTCATGTTCAGGCGGCTGTCTACCAGCACCCCCAGATCCTTTTCAGCTAGGCAGCTTTCCAGCCACTCTTCCCCAAGCCTGTAGCGCTGCATGGGGTGGTTGTGCCCGAAGTGCAGGACCCGACACTTGGCCTTGTTAAACCTCATCCAGTTGGCCTCAGCCCATCGGTCCAGCCTGTCCAGGTCCCTCTGCAGGGCCATCCTACCCTCCAGCACATCGACACTCCCACCCAGTTTGGTGTCGTCTGCATACTTACTGAGGGTGCACTCAATCCCCTCATCCAGATCATTGATAAAGATATTAAACAAGTCTGGCCCCAAAACTGAGCCCTGGGGAACACCACTCGTGACCGGCTGCCAACTGCACTTTACTCCATTTACAACTACTCTCTGGGCTCGGCCACCCAACCAGTTTTTTACCTAGCGAAGAGTAAGCCCATCCAAGCCATGAGCTGCCAGCTTCCCAAGGAGAATATTGTGGGAGACAGTGTCAAAAGCTTTGCTAAAGTCCAGGTAAATGACATCCACAGCCTTTCCATCATCTACCAGGCGGGTCACCAGGTCATAAAAGGAGATCAGGTTGGTCAAGCAGGACCTGCCTTTCATGAACCCATGCTGGCTGGGCCTGATCCCCTGGTTGACCCGCACTTGCCTGTTGAGTTCACTCAAGATGAACCTCTCCATAATCTTTCCTAGCACCGAGGTCAGGCTGACAGGCCTGTAGTTCCCCAGGTCCTCCTTCCGGCCCTTCTTGTAGATGGGCGTGCCGTTGGCAAGCCTCCAGTCATCAGGGACCTCCCCTGTTGACCAGGACTGCTGATCCTGCTCCACAGTGGTGCTAGCTCACACTGACCTCCAGTGATGTCTGCTGACGTGGCAGCACATCCTGCCACCAGATGGCAATTCATCTGCCCCACGGTAGCATCTGTCCCACCTTAAACATCCACAGCGAGGCCACCCAATCTTGCCTGTGGGACCATAGTGAGATGCATGGGTGTCTGCAGGAGGGCATCTGGCTCCTTTCAGGATCTGGAAATATGGTCCCACTGCTAAACAGGGCAGGGTCCCTAGTGACACAGGGCATGGAAAAGGCTGAGGTATTCGAAGCCATCTTCACTTTGGTCTTTACTGGTCAGATGAGCCTTCAGGACTCTAGGCCCCTGAGAGAAGGGGAAAGCTCTGGAGCAAGGAAAAATTACACCTGGTGGAGGAGGACCAGGTCAGGGAGCACTTATACAAACTGGACATTCACAAGTCCATGGGAACTGACGTGGTGCACCCATGAGTGCTGAGGGAGCTGGCGATGAGACTGTGAGGCCAGTCTCCATCAGCTCACGGTGTTCTTCCTGAGGCTTGGAAGAAAGCCAATGTCACTCAGGCCTTCCAGAAGGGCAAGAGCAAAGATCTGGGGAGCTACAGGCTGATCAACCTCACCTTGATCCCTGGGAAGGTGATGGAGCCAATAATCCCTGAAGCCATTTCCAAACACAGCAAGAACAAGAAGATGACTGGGAGCAGTCAGCATAGACTACAAAAGGGAAGCCATGCCTGATAACCTGATAGCCTTGTGCGTTGAAATGACTAACTCAGCGGATGAGGGGAGAGCAGTGGATATGGTTTATCTTGATTTAGGAAGGCTTTTGACACTCCTCATAGACAAGCTGATGAGATAACAGACTAGATAAGTAGATGGTGAAGTGGATTGAAAACTGGCTGAACTGCCAGGCCTAAAAGTTTGTGATCAACGGCATGAAGTCCAGCTGGAGGCCATTAATGGGGAGCCCCAGGCATCAGTACTGGGATGAATACTGTTTTACATCTTCATGAATGATCTGGATAATGGGGAGAGTGCACGCTCAGCAAGTTTGCCGCTGACACAAAACTGGGAGGAGAGGCTGATGCAGCAGAAGGTTGTGCTGACATCCAGAGGGACCTGGACAGGCTGGAGAAATGGGCCAACAGGACCTTATGAAGTTCAGCAAGGGGAAGTGCAAAGTCCTGCACCTGAGAAGGAATAACCCCATGTACAAGCACAGCTGGTGGTTGTCAGGCTGGTAGTCAACTTGGCAGAAAAGGCCCTGGGGGTCCTGGTGGACACCAGGTTGACCATGAGCCAGCAATATGCTCTTGCAGCAAAGATGAGGAATAGTGTCTTGGGCTGCATTAGGAGGAGGCGCAAATTCATGCATGTGGGTAGGAATAAGCAGTAGTGTAAGCATGGGATGGGAAACGACTGCGGTACCAGTTCTGGTCAAAGTCCACAATAGCTAGTGCAACAAAAGCAGGGCAGAAAACTGTGCCAAGGTTATAAACAAGAGCTATGAGATTTGTGTGAGATCCTCTCTGGCTCTCCTCACTGGCACTGAGTCTGGAGCACTGGATCCAGCTTTAGGTCCATGCTTCATGGAAAAAAGTGCACCAACTAAAGTGCATCCAAAGTAATAAAAGGAAGGAGCAAGAGAATTGTGGTTTAGGCAAGAAAAGCAAATTGGTGGATAGGGGGCCTTCAAATATATAAAAAGTTGTTTCCAACATGGAAGGAAGTCATGGTTTGAATTGCAGTAAGGAAGATCTAGGTTGGACATGACATTTTCATGGTAAAAAGAGTGAATGTCTTGGAGGGGTTTTGCCTAAGGGTATTGCAGAATCACCACCCACGTGGATCCCTTAGAGCATCTGGACATGCATCTGTCAGGCGTGACGTGTCACCAAATCTGTGCGTTCTGGGCCATGTGATGCCTTTGGTCCCTTCTCCTGTAGGGTCCATATCCCAGTGGTGAGGGTTCTAGCCTCAGGAACAGGACACAGGCTCAACCTCACGTGCAGAAGCAGGTTGAGAGCACATGGCTGGCTGTTGAATCCAAAATCATTTAACAATGCAGTCATTTAATCAGTTAATTTCTCGGGCTGCTGGGAGATCCTCCCTGCATGGATTCTGAAGGGACTTTGGGCATTTCCCCACAGTGCTAAGCATTTGCTCCTTCACTTTGGGATGCTCCTGCATCTGTGCCGGAGAGAAACGGCACATCTGTTTTGGATGTTCAGCACTTGGGACTGGCTTCAGTCCAGTTGGGGGGCTGTGTGGTTCACCCCATCCAAAATTCCTGATGCTGCTTGGCTTTTCATAAGCTGTGGTTTAACTTGTGATAGAATATTGTTATATTTGCGCTAGTCACATCTGTAGTACACCAGGTATTTCTTAGGCTAAAAAAAAGGGTGGCCCAACTTCAAGGGGCTCAAAATTGCAGAGCAATAAACAGATGTTTGGGAGAAGAGTCCAGTGCATTAGCACAGATCTGAGCATTCCTACCCTGCTAGCATAAACCCAGGTGCAATGTTAATTGCTGAAGATTCACAGTGTCTGCAAAGGCTGCTAACACAATTGCAAAAGCAGGCACTTAGAGGTCATCTGATCCAGAGCACATCTGTGCCTGCAAGGAGACAAAAGGGAATGTAGCCCTATCCCAGCTCCAGCAGGCTGATGAATCCCCGGAGGAGCCACTCTTGGAGAGGTCGCAGGTGTGAGGATACACCAGGGGAAGGCAGGTCTGCAGAATTCAAAAGACACGTGTGGAAACAGCAATGAGGCAGCTACGGAGAAGGTTGGAGGAGAGCACTACAGCATCATCAAATATGGGGAAGAGAGGGGACTAATGGTGGGGTGACTATGAGGAGGACTTCTGGCCATGGACAGTTTTCCTCCTAGTGATTAAGATGTCATGGGTATTACAAGCATAGCAGGGTTCAAAAACAACTTTGACACCTTCAGAAGAGTCCACAAAGGCTATTGAAAGCACAGACACCACCTTTGCCTTGGAAAGTCACTGATTTTCCCATCACAGGAAGCTGGCAGGGTGGGCTCAACCTGGGCAGGGCTGGCAGCATGTGCATCCTGTCCTTCCTTAAGCATGCATTAAGCATGCACATTCTAGCATTGGCCAAAGCTGGTCGGCAGGATCGGGCTGTGGAAGCTGCTGGAGCCAGCTGGCAGAGGGAAGTGTCTTTGCATGGAAGGGGCTGGTGGACTGTGGGCTGTCACCCATCCTAGAGGGCTCAAATCCAAAGCAAGATGCTATTTTATAAGGCACCTATTCCCTTGTCTGTTCTTCTACTATTCACAGCCCCAGGATAAGACTGTTACTGAAGAGGATCTCATAGAGATGGAGCCAGTTTGGATAAGTTTGAGTAATTGAGCAAGAATTGACAGCTCTGTAGGTGGTGGGGGGCACAACTCAGAGCTTCTTCCAGCTGTGCCCTCGAAAACCTTGCTCCCTCCTCGACACACCGCTTATGCTACACGTGGTTGTGATACCAGCTGTTGCTGCTATCTACACTGCTGGAAATCCCATTATACCACAGTTTTCCCGGTAGATGCCCTCAGGGGATGTTTAGCTAAGTCTTCCCATTGATATGCACAAGGCAAGCGTGTAAAATCTCTGTATTTCTGTTGCTTGCACTCTGTAGTACTTCCATTAGGGTATGCAGCACTTCCACCAGCCAAAGTCTCAAGGGCACAGGCCAGCCCCAGGCATTGCTGAGTGCAGAGAATCAGCATGTTTGATGGGCAGTTGTGCCTCCATGCTCAGGCTGATGCTGAAATTTCCTTGCATTTCCCCTTGTTTCCCTGACCCAGGAGATGAACAACATGGCCATCCTGAAAGAGAGCCGTCTGGACCAAGTGGAGTCTCTGCTTGCCTCTCTGTACAAGCGGGAGGAGCTGGACTGCATCTTCCAGCTCTGTGGATTGCAGAAAATTCAGGTAGAGAGCTGCCAGGTGCGAATCTCCGTGGTTCTCTTGCATCCTCACATAACTGGTACTCCCCATTCACACTGCCTCAAGCTCGATGTGCCTCTGACCGTGTGTCTTGTGACTCCATGCGGATGATGCCTGGGACACCTGTGTCAGTGTAACATCCAGATCAATGTTAGAGGAGCTTGTTGATCTTCAAGGCAAAAAAGCAATCCTCTTTCTCTTGGTTTGCTCTGTCCTTCCATGCTGCCAGGCCAGGGCAGCTGTACTTTGCCTCTGTCAGCCTAGGGGAAATCAGACAAGCCCAAATATTTCAGATGAAGGGTGTCTCGCTAGGCTGTGTGCTTGCCTGAGAGATGGGCTCACAGGCTGGCCAGGTTCTCGAGCAGCAGGAGGGTTTATCCCCTGCCATCAGGGTGATACTACCAAGCCTGATCCAAGCTATGGGTACTTCAAAAGACTCTCAGACTATTTAAAGACCATGAGAGAGTCAGAATTGCTAGTCCCCTGGCTTGTCTATTCCAGCAGATTATCCCTCCCCAAATAGCAGTGTGCACCTTGTTTCTCATTTGATTTTTTTTTTCCCCACTAACACCCAGCCAGTGGATCTTGCCAGCTGCTTATCTGCTGTGCTCCACGCAGGCTCACACCAAATGTTGCTCTCAAGCTGCTGCCTGGATCTGCCTACAATGAGCTCTGTTTGCTGAGTGCATGACATGCCTCAGCATATGACAGCTCTTTCAGTCCTTGATTGTTCCTGGAGCTCTTTTCTGAACCCTTCCCAAGCATTCAGCATTGCTTTTAAGTGCAGACATGAGACCTGGACCCTGCATTGCCTATCAAAATCTTCTTGCTCCATTATACATCTCCCTACTTTGTACAGCCAGGTGTCTCAGGCACAGCCCCATACTAGGGGTTCATGTTCAGGGATTTAGCTGCCATGAATATGGTTATTTTCTGATTCCTTCACCATCTTTTATAAAAATCTAAAATACTGCTAGAGTGCAAATGGATCCTTGTGGAGTGGTGCTGTTTAAAACTGTTGGCTTTTACTGTGTGATGTGTGTTTTATTTAAGTGGTTCATATCCCTCCCCTTGCATGCTTTCCTCTCATGTATGCAGCAGTCCTGTGCCATGGCCAGGATGGATGTCATGCCATTCCTTGCGTGGGTGCAGCTCGCCTGGGTGCAGTCCCTCTCCCCTTCGGCTCCCCTGTACCAGCATCCTGGGGGTGATGCTGTCAGTGATAGTGCCCTGACTAGGCTGATGAGGTCTTAAGTGAAGTGGCCTGATTTCAGGAGAGGTCCTGAAATCCAGAAGCTGTATCTCAGGCCCGCAAATGTCATGACCATATGTAACAGCTTGTTTTCTCTTGCAGTAGCATTGCTCCATCACACCACAGCATGGGGCTGTGAGACTGCAGAACAGGCAGCCAAGTCTGTCATTTTTGTTGACAGCAGCAACAGTGAAAAAGCTCTGCTTCAAGTCTTAGTCTCCAGTTTACTTTGCATCCTTTGCTCTTCCCTTCCAGACAGATGTGGTCCTGCAGTTGGATTTGCATTACACCCAGCTGAGCACAAAGCAGAGGACTTGTGAAAGCCTGCAAACAACCCTCCAGAAATCTCTGCTAGGGCAGTTTTTCAGCCAGAGGAATTGCTCCCAGCCAAACTACCAGAGAACTCCTGCCTGCACAGGCAGCATGTGCCTCCAGGATGTGTCAACACTGAGCACAGACCCACAGGGGCAAGCATTTCTGAGGACAGGCTCTGGCCACAGTTTGCCCAGCAGCAACCCCTCCAACTCCAGTAGCGAGCCGGAGGAGAACGATGAGAGTGACCTGAGTGAGCTCTGCTCGGCACTACTTCGGGCTGGCCCAGGGCAGGACTATCCCTGACCCCTGCAGGCAGGCATGCCCAGCATGCCCAGCCTTGGGAAGTGCTATTTTTAATAGAGGTAACAGTTATTCGAGTGCTAAATGCATCAGAATGTCAGCTGCTTTCCAGCCTCAGTGATCACCCTGTCCAAATGAGGCCAAGGGTGCTTTTTTGGAAAGGCTTCTCCCATCTGTGCCCTGTGGCATGTGGGGCCCTGAAGCCTGCTGGACATAACCCCTGTCCCGCGGGAGCAGTCAGGATCAGCAAGGAGTCATTGTCGTGTCTGGCAGAGGACAGGGTCACGTGACAAATCGTAACATTTCCAGGTAAAACCCAACATCACTTTAAGCCAAGGGCATCAGCTGATGTTTTCTGCGAATTAGGCTTTGCCTGAAAGCAAATGTTACAGCATTAAACATGTTAAGAAACCCATAAACACTACAGACCCGTGCTACAGCAGTGGCACAGGCTCAAAACCCAACTACAACTGCTGACTCTCATCACACTTGTGCAAGGGACACACGGCTTGAACAAGGGACCCAGATAAAACAGTGTGAATGTATAAGCTCTCTCCTCGGGTTGCAATGTGGTTTTCTTTCCTTGTGAGTCCTGCCTGTGTCAAAGCAGGTTTTAAGTTATCCATTTATGTATTTCTAAAGAATGTATTTATACTTGGGGCAAGACAATTGCTTGCCAGGAAAAGGAAGGTCAGATGTTCTGTCAAGTGTGTGTTTACAATGAAGGCTGGTTTTCCATCAGTAGTAACCACCAGGCAGGTACGCTTCCACGTGCCCCTTCTAGCATGATACACAGGGGCATTAAAGTTTGTTAAGTCCTGTGCAGTCCTAAGTTCCTCTCTGATGCAGAAGGGACGGAAAAGACCAAGATGGAGGAGGAAGAACCTCAAAAAAAAAAAAAAAAATCTAAGCACCAGTCTCTGTGCATTCACTGTGGGCAACCTCATACACTACCTTTCATGGAGAACCAGCTGTCCAGAGAGAGCCACAGGTAAGCAGGGCCCAAAGGATGACCTGCGTGGGTGCCATGCCCTCCCTGCCTGCTCCTCTAATATTTGATAAAGGTTTCAGCATAGCTCCAGGTGATTGCTCAGCAAAGGCCTGTGAGGGTGATCAAATAGTTCAACAGGGGCCAGTGACCCCAATGAGGTGTGGGATCTCCATCCTTGGAGACAGTTCACTCCAGACTGGAGAAGGTGCTGATGAATTGATCCAAGCTGTCAGGGTGCTGGACCAGAGACAGCCAGAAGTCCCTTCTGGCTGTTGTGGTCCTGTGGAAGAAAGAACTTTGAGATCAAAGACTTCTTGAGAGGTCAAGGATGGTGGGGCGGGGAGAGTGCCCAAGCTCTGTCTTCTGTCTTGGTCTAAAAGAGGGATGGAAGGGAGCATTTTCTAAGTTTTGGTTCTCCTTCAGCAGTGAAGATACTTGCATCTCTGTTTACAGTGTCTGTTGTAGCATGGAAGAATATGAAATGCTCCTTCCAGATAAAACATCCTACAAGTGCTGGAAACCTGTCCAAAGAGAACAGAGGAGTCTTTTATTCTCCTCACAGTGAGTAGAGCAAAGGGAAAGAAGAGAGGCCCCATCTGGCTGAAGTCTAGAAAGTCTCCTAGGAAAAAATGTAAAGCTCAAAAAAAAAAAAAAAGTACAGGGTGTAGTTTAAATAAGAGGGACTGATAGAGAAGCTAAACCAGAAAATAATAAACTAACTGAAGGGAGAACCAAAGATAACACCAGCAGAAACTTAAGACAGGTTAGTGGGAATGGCTATGCAGGCATTTGGGAGAAGCTGAGAGTCTTATTGCCTCTGTGAGGATTATACACACCCTCCTATACTGTTGGGGCAAAATATGTTTCTGGCTCACATAATCATGGCAAATGTCATCTCATGTGAATGTTAATCTCATTCCAAGCGAAGCTGTTTATTTTTTCTGAATAAAACACTATTGGTGTTTTTGAATGCATAAAGCTTCAGGTGGCTCTGAGTTAACTGTCTTTGTTTTTCCCTCTAATTGCCAGGGTGTGTCTTAATATTGACCTACTGCTTTTTATGCTTTGAACTCTAGCTTCGAGGCTCTTATGTGTGAAGACCATTTCTTTTTTTAGGTAACGGCGTATTGAATTTGGATTTAGAAGGTGGATCAAATGACACTACATAGGATGAAATAATGTCAGGTGAAATGTGTAGACAAAATGTCAGGATTCATTGTGAATTGTCCATCAGTATTGTAAAGTGTAGCCCTCAGGTGGCTGGGTCAGGTTTAGGAGGCCTCCTGTCCTGGTGCCAACCACAGGACTTGTCCCTGTCACCAGCTCTCCTGCTCCTTCCAGGCAACCCTGCAGCCAAGGCCAGGGCTACCACCACATTTCCATGCACCTCAGTCAACACTGTTATAACTGAGAATGCAAACACTTGCAAAGCTGAATTGCAAATGTGGAGTTTGATTGCATCCTGGGCCTCTGGCCATGACAGCATGCTGCCCTGCCACCAAGTGGGTTCATTGTAGGAAGGGGTGAAGCTGTGTCTGCCTTCATCCCCCTACCTTACACATGAAATCCAAACTCCTTTATAGTGGTGTAACTGTTTAGTGCCAGTAAATTTTCCTTTCAATCTGTGTTTCCATCTCCTACCATGGAGGATGGATGACTCACCCAAGATTACTGTGCTTCTCTTGACCACATCCTTCCTGATCTGCAGCCATAATCCTCGGGCTTCATAAGCTTCCTGTGGCCAGCCTGAAGGGTAGGAAGGAAGGAGCACCCATCACTGTACAATGGACCAGCATTTCATACTCTGCTCACAGCATGCCTATGGCTGAGTAGTCCCAACAGCCTCTGCCCACTCGACGCTTAATTTGTCTCTTCATTGCTGCTCCTTCCATCCATAGCCTCCTGGACAACACTGCTTTTACCCCACCTCTTGGTGCTGCATCTCTCTGGCTTGCCTTCTGCCACAGCACTGACCCTGCAGCAAACAGCCATTTTTCTTACTGCTTCCCTTTCTCACCTGACAATGTGTATCCCACCCATCTTGCTATGTCATTTCATATTGTCCCTCCATCCCCATCAGTTTTGAGTAGATTTCCATGCCTTTTCATACATTTTCTGAAGTAGCAGGTCATATCTCCAAACTTAAAACCCTGAAATTTGATGCTATCCCATTGCATTTCTTTGCAGGGTTACAGATCCTATGGCTGGGCAGTACAGGTGGGCTCCCCTGTGTCTAGTCTTCATACTACCTTTAGTAAGAAAAACAGTCCATTACTTAGTTTCATTCTCCCAGAAAGACTACAAGACATTTAAGGCTAGGACTCCTTCATTAGATGCACAACTGCAGGCAAAGTTTGAACAAGAAATGAGCTCCAGTTTATATTCCCTCTCTGCCTCCACACCTTCACTTATACATTCACAACCACAGCCATTGCCCTCTGCTTCCCACTGTTTCTGGGCCAGTCTGTGTCTACAGGCTACAAACAGCTGCTCGGCATTTAGAAGCATTTCTGTAGATAATACAGCTGCTTTCCCTTCACCCAAGTCTGCTATGTTTTCTTTGAGAAGCACCAAGCGAACTGAAATTTTAAAAGATTCATTAATCTCTGATGAAAACAGCAACATCTAAAGGCTCAATAATTTTATTTTTAGATAGATTCCCTTTTTTTCCTCTCTGCTAATGCAGATGTGTTGAAGGGAAGAACCTTGGTCAACAGCCTGACGTGCTCTTCTGCTACAGACAGAGTTTGTTTGGGATGCAGTTGTCAACTCATTTGCTGACATTTGGCAGTTCCTGACAAAACAAGGCAAGTGCACCCAAAAGGAGTGAGAAAACAAGGCAGTGAAAATCAGGGAAATACCATTTCTTTCTGGTTTATTTAGTTACTGGAAAATCACTGGCCCAGCACACAGTCAAGAAGCGTGTTGCATGCGTACTGGCATATGTATCCGAACCTGGCACACTTCTGTTGGCAACAGATTCCTTAAGGTTTGTTCTCAGTTGGCTTTTTTTGTGACCAAAGCAAGGAAAGGGTAGATTTGTCCTGGGTCAGCTACTCTCCAGCTTCTACCAAAGAGAGAGATAGGCGTAAGGCAGGTCTTTCTGCACCTGAAGAACTGGTCATGCAAGTAAACCAGCAAGTTAGGAATAAGAAGGCAGCAGAAGTAATGGGTTCATGTCTCAGGCCAAGTAGGGACACAGCTATGGAGACAGATGACACCAGATCATGTCCTCATGCCAAGAGGATCTTCCTGGCACCTTTGGGTAGCTGCATGTCACTGTGAATGTTTCAGACACTGTGTGCTGTTCTCATGTATCCAAGAAGCAGCATGGAGGCAGGGCAGAACATGGGACTTTTCTTGGTTTGTACAGCCCCTCAGTGGGCACTGAGCCATCCCTGCTGGCTCTGGGCAAGAGCTGTCTCCTATTGGACTCAGCAAAGGTGCTGGTACAGAAGAGAAGGACTGGGACCCACTGATGGGTACCTATGAACATTTCCGCCCTCTGTAGTGCATATGCAGGTTTTCTTCCTTACCTATCTAGAGTGTGCAACAGAGGGACAGAAAAGCCTCCACCAGCTCCTGGGTCATCTTGCACCATAGTCATATTAGTGAGTACAGAAACAACAAACTTTAATCCCAGCCGTATTAGCCAGCCATTGAGTTCTGCAGGTTATCTGGTAAAAACTGGTGATACTCAGGTGGTTGGTGACATGCTTATAGCTGGATTAGCCCAGCTGACTGAGATGATTTGCAAGCTGTGCTGTAACCCAGGTAGGTTACAGAAAAATGGGTGGCACATATGCTGTCAGCATAAAGTGAAGGTACTAAGCATACCATATAGAGTGGTAAGTGTTGTGTGGCTAAGACTGCTGGATGCTGTGTGGTTTTAGTGAAGTGGCCTGAACAGGGTGGAAAATGCCTCCTCCATGCAAAGCAGCAGCTTGTCATTTGCTTTCTCAGGGTTATGCTGCCTACTGTGCAGGTCTGGTTGCTGTTGGGGCCGAAGGAGCATCCCAGAGGTGTCTCTTCTCCTTGAACAAACTTAGGAAAAGCTCTAGATGGGGTCACATAATGTCTGCAGTGCAGCAGTGTGGCGGCACACCTGGGGCAATGGCTAATGCATAATGTCATTGAAAGAGTTGTTTCTGGGGAAAAAAGTCAGTATGGAGGAATGTTGAGACATTTCACTTAGGAGCTCACTTACCTCTTTCCAGCTTTTTGGAACAAATCCTTCTCCCTCACACAAGAGTGAGTTTGAATTTACTCTTTAGAAACTGGTAGGCTCTCTTTATTTTCCAGTTGATAGACATTTTCCATAATAACTACTACAGAACTTACCAGATCATTTCCTACTTCACATTGCAGGGCAGAGCTAGTGGTGCTGTCTACTAGATACACTTGCTTGACACCTCCCACTATAGATGCTGTTTGCTGTTGCTTATAGTTGTCAAACTGATGACCTGAAATTTTCTAAGCTGTGAGACAATCTCATGCTGTTTTCTGGCCTTTCCAGCCATAGGAGCTTTTGAAACTTTGCAACCTTGAGCATTTTCTTTCTTTTATCCCAGGACAGCAGGGTCTGAAGAGCTTCCTGATACACAGGTAACCTAAGTGGTCTGGGCCTGGATGGCCCCTTATGGAAAGGATGCATGCAGTGTAGTAGAACATATAGAGGAACATACAGGGAAACTGCAAGACTCAGGAATGCTGTTTTGGTCCTCTTTCCCTAATTTTTGGAAGTAGCTTCTCATATAGGCAGGAAAAATTGTGAAGGCATTAGCTGGCCATTCCTTCCCAGGGAAGGAGGGAGCTTTCCAAAGTGCAAGTTAGCATGTTCTTTAGCAGTTATGGTACCTTTCTGGTAGAAAAGGATTGAATAGGATGATTCCTTGAACTGATCTAATAGAGGAATTGGGTTTTTTTCTAAAATGCATGCATTAGGTCATTAGCTGAGGATTGCATCTAAAATACCAGGTAGTGTCAGTCTATTTCCTGTAGATATAACTGGACCAGACACAAGACAGTAATTGAAGATACCAGACTCAGGACTAGTAAGGAGGTCTTGAATTGTTAAATCCAGGTGGTGCTATCACAGGTAGTGTGTCACAGATGGCCTTTATCCATCATGCTTTGCACTTGGAGACACCCACGGCTGTGCTCTCCTCTCTCCTAACGTTGGCAATTGTCCTGCTTCAAACAGGAGGTTGGACTAGGTCCCTTCCAACCAACACTTCTGTGATTCTGCTACCAGAATATATGCCCAAAACAGTATACATGTTACGAGTGATTCTGAACAGTGAGCAAACTGGGAGATGCAGGACTGTGTTTTCAGTGAAATACCCCTGCTCTCTGTCCAAAAAGCAAACGAGGACATTGGTTCAGCTCGGCTGGTTCCAAAACTTTTAAAACCAAAAACTTATGGCAGATCGAGAAAATAAGGGAAAGACAGTAAAACAGTTCCTTTGAAAATGTAAGATGATTCAGATTCAGTTCTTCCAGGCTTCCCCAACAAGCAGATTGTTCAGTAACAAAACCAGGAGGATAATTTTAAATAAAAGGGGTGAGTGAAGTCATCCACTGTGAAGAAAATAAACCCAAGATTAGTCAAATTAAAAGGAAGATAAACACTGTCAATCTGCATTCAGGCAAGCTACCCCTCTGCAGAGAGCTGGGATGACTCTTTGGAAAGCAAAGACAGAAGCAGGTTTGGTGTCATGGTGAAGCCAGCAAACTAAGACTTCATTAATGGTGAGAAATTATTGATAGCACAGCCTCTTCATATGGTCCCAGAGTTTCCTCCTCTATCAAAGATTATTTCAATAACTGTTTTGCCATTGTTACTGATCACTTGAAATTAGATCCACAATATCATGCGGCACTGAAGAGAAAAGCGTATCACCAAACAGATGAGACTCATTGAAGTTCTTGAAGTTGTTTATTATCTTCACAGTTTGAATAACCTTTTGCATAATAATCAACAATTTCAAATATATTGGTCATATCACCTCCTCAAAGAGATGGAAGACACTCTTTGAAATTACAGACCATACACACGAGAAGTACTGACATGGTGTCACACAGTAATGAAGAGCTAATGTCTCTTTGATAAAGCTGTCTTCACTGAGTTTGATTTTCTTGCCATGGTGTCAGCAATAGTTGACGAGACAGACATGTTATTAAGTGGTAAAAATAAACAGATGGAAGAGACAAGTGAGAGATTTCAGCTATGACTTTCCAGAGTGTTTCAGCAAAGAATAACCTCCTAATTTCCATTCCCTACCAGAGATGAAAAATATGAGGTACTTACCCAAGTGTTGCATGGTCACAGATCCTGTGCACCAGTGGGGCACCTACTGTAACGCTGGACCGCAAGTTCCTTGAGCCAAAACAGCTTGTCCCTGCCTGACCACAGGGCCCATGAGATGGGGCAGTTCATGGACCCAGAGAAGGGGTGCTGGTCCTGAGCTGCTGCTCCTCTGGATGCAAAGTCAACATCATGGAGAGCATCAATGCATGTCCAAGTGTGTGCTGACTGCCTTGGTTCCTGCTGGGCACCATGACCTATTTTTGAGCCCCCTTCCTCTTTTCTCACTCTCCCTCCCCGACCCACAGCGGTCTCTTCTCCTCAGCTTTCTTTTTGTCTCACCCTTTCCCACTGTGGAGGATGTGGCAGTTTGGCCAGGGCTGTGCCAGCACCCTTCCCCACCAGTGGAAGGATAGAAGATGGCAGGCAGGCTGAGGATGTTTCATCCAGCGTCCAACTCTGGAGCCCTCAGCACAAGAAGGACATGGACCTGTTGGAGCGGGTCCAGAAGAGGGCCACAAAAATGACCCAAGGACTGGAGGACCTCTCCTACGAGGACAGGCTGAGAGAGTTGGGGTTGTTCAGCCTGGAGAAGAGAAGGCTGCAAGGAGATCTTATTGCAGCCTTTCAGTACTGAAAGGGGTCCTATAGGAAGGATGGGGACAATCTTTTTAGCAAGGTCTGTTGTGACAGGACAAGGAGTAGTGGTTTTAAACTAAAGGAGGGTAGATTTAGACTGAATATAAGGAAGAAATCTTTTACAGTGAGGGTGGTGAAGCACTGGAACAGGTTTCCCAGAGAGGTAGTGGAGGCCCCATCCCTGGCAACATTCAAGGCCAGGTTGGATGGGGCTCTGAGCAACCTGCTCTAGTTAAAGCTGTCCCTGCTCACTGCAGGGGGGTTTGGCTAGATGATCTCTAAAGGTCCTTTCCAACCCAAAGCATTCTATGATTCTATGATTCCCCTGGGACTGCAATGGTTAGAGCATCAGCTCCTTTAGAGATATGATGGTGAAATAGCATTAAGTGGCAATATTGTGACCATGGAGGAGCCTGCCTTTGCATCTGAGGTCCTTACCACAGCAGGGCATGACAGGAAGTCCTCTTTGCTGTAGAGTTGATAGAAAAGGGCTGTTGGTCCCAGACCTGGCGCCTGCCCAGCACACTGGACAATACATTACTGGAAAAGTAGAGGGCAGCTTCTGCTATGTCACTGCAGCCATCTCCTGCCTGCCTGCCTTATTCTTCTCAGGTGCTTAATATCAATTATAAAATATTAAATCAGATAAATACCTTTGGCCTTTCTGGATGATAAGAAAATACATTGCTCTGCCTCCTAAAATGCCATTGTTTTCACTGGAAATGCTAATGGCATTATGTAAAGGTTATTTCAGCCTCCTTTCAAGTCTGGAGATGTGGCAAAATAATCACGATGCCCTTTGTTTATGCCTTTTTAATGACTGCTTTTATCTCCAGGTATCTGAGGCCTCTGCATCTTCTCAGGTGATCACTTGTGGGGTCCTTGGGCTGCTTTTGAGGGGAAACTCCCTGGGGAATATAAATGTATCTATGCTGTCATATTAGAGATCTGGAGGAGAGCTAGTGTGGTGGAGAGCTCTGGAAGTTTGGCAAGGATTAGACGTCTATGTCTTGATACTTGTGGGTATGCATCCTTCTGCAGTTTGCAGTATCAGCATTGGGGAGCATGCACACATGGGTCCAACATGCTCCTGTGGTGCATCTGCACAGCAGCATCTGCGCTGGTGTGCACCAGTGCAACCCTGGGGCTCCGTCTTCTGCTTTCCTTTCTTCGAGGCATCTCTCTGTGAGCCTGTGCCAGGATGCACGCATGAGTGCACACAGTTCTGGTAATGAGCAAGTCGTGTGGTGCGGTCCCTGTTTGCAGCCTCCAGTCTAGACTGGCCTTTGCTGTGCCAGGCAGAAGTGACGGGCTGAGTAAGAAGCATAGTTCAGAAGCCAGAGACAGCTACAGAAATAACCATGGTGCTCCACTTGCTCTGTTCTCTGGGAAGGTGCTTCCAAAAGCATGTTTTCCTCTAACTTTTGGTTGTTATTGGTTTTTTTGCCCAGGCCCTTGATTTTTACTAAGTCATTCCCTTGCATCCCAGAACAGCCCCAGTGTTGTGCAGGGGGCTTGTGATGGCCTGATAACCTCATTGCTTTCCAGAGAAAAGCAGAGCACCAAGATAGACTGTCATAATTTCTAACACCAGAGACACCAGGAAAGAACTGGTTCTTACTGGAGACCCCCCACATCCCTGCCTCCATGTGGGCTGATAAATACATTTCTTTATACTGGAACTGTCATGAGCATTAGGGTCACAGACATCCTAGGCATCAAAATCACAGCATTACAGAATGGATTGGGTTGGTGGGGACCTTTTAAACATATAGTCCAACACCCCCGCCATGGGCAGGGACATCTTCCACTTGATCAGGTTGCTCAAAGCCCCATTCAACAGGACCTTGAACACATCCAGTGATGAGGCATCCACAACTTCCCTGGACAACCTGTTCCCTTGTCTCACCACCCTCATCAAAAAATGTCTTCCTTATATCCAATCTAAATCTACCCTCTTTCAGTTTAAAAACATTGCCCCTTGTCTTGTCACTACAGGCCCCAGTAAAAAAGTCTTTCTCCATCTTTCTTATAAGCCCCGTTTATATGTTGAAAGGATGCATTAGGAGTGGCCTGACCAAGCTCTGAGCAAGTTGATCGGGCTCTGAGGAAGTTGATCTAAGTCCATGAACAGCCTTGCTTCCAGCAGGAGGTTGGCCTGGGGACATCCAGGGAGTCCTTCTTCCCCAAGTCCTTCTCAGAGTCTATAAAAATTGCTGTGAAATTCTGTTTAGCTGCAGTCTTCTGCCTTTTCATGCTCTCCTGAAGCTTGTTTTTCATGAGGAAAAGTTAAAAACAGAAAAGTGGCCAACACAGGGAGACTCCTCCCTACCCACACCAGCTGAAGCTTCACATTGTCTTAGGTCATTCATTCCGTTGGTGGCAGAGGACAGGCGTGTGTGCAGATACTCTGGGGGCTGCCTGTAGTAGTAGGATGAGGATTCACACTTTTCCTAAAAAATTCTTTTATGAACCTGAGGGAGGGAAATGGTATGTTGGGAACAATTCTAAGCATAGCTTGATTGTGTTAATAGATTAATTTGAGAGGAACAAGAGATGGTTCCTGGAGAGCAGAGGGGCATATTAGCTAGGACAGCCAGGACTACATCTTTCACAGCTAGTGGAGAGAGAGAAAATGAGAAGGCAGTTGTCACTGCCTGTGGAATGCAAAAGCATTTAGCAAAGAGCACAGGCAGAGAGAGGTGGTGCATCCCTGGTGTTCGGTGGATATACAAATTGTAAATTCTGTTGCTAAAAGTTGTAATTCTCTCTCTTGAAGTTATTTTGTAGGTCTCCCTGGAGGATCATGCCTGAGAGGTCAGAGAGAGCGCAGAGCAGCTGCTTTAGGACAGTACTTCTGTTGCTGGTGGGGGTTTTCTCATGCACGTTGGCTATGCAAATTCATATAGTAGGTTTGGTTTTCTCACCTAGCTTCAGTGAGACTGTTTGAATCCTCCCAGGCTGGAGGATTTCACAGTGTGGGATGCACACAACATAGTTTGATCATACCATGATGGACAGTGATCTTGGCCATGTGTGCAGGACAGGATTCACATATGGTGCTCTGGCTTGGTATGCTTCTATGCAACTGCTGCTCCCTCAAGTTTGGTTTGGATGATCACTTCAGTAGCATTTGAAGGGAGAAGAGGGAAAAGACTTCAGAGGACAGTTGTTTTCAGAATATATGTGCCATTTGTGTAATGTTTTTTCTGGAGAGGTGCCAGATGAAGTTGGTATGGGACAAGCAGTGGAGGTTCAACAGGGGAGCTTGTCTTTTTCCCCCCAATGGTATCAGCTGGTCTAACAACATTTATGCACTCTCTCTACAACCCTTGCCAAGTTATATCCATAGACCACTATCGCTACTGCTAAAATTATACCTTCATTCACTGTGCTGTTCTCCAAAGTCCCACTGCTGCTGAGTTACTCTCATCCTTTCACTTTCTGTACATCTTTCAAAAGAGTCTCTCTGGCCACCTGTGTTAATCAGAGAAAATCTGAAATTTAATTACTAACTTAACATTTCCAGTTTTGGAATCATCTTTCCCAGTGCACTGCTGGCATAACAGAGCCACTGGATTCCCTCCTGAGACTACTGAGACCCACTGTGGTCTTGCAGATACCCGTCTGCAGTCACCCATCACATCGGCATCACTGATGGGACTCCCCATGATGCTGGCTGCACTGGGTCAGGTGCCCACAGCATCCCTCTCCTGCAGCCAGGGAGACACTGTGGACCCACCCTGGTAACCAAAATCACAAGAAGCAGCAAGATGATCCACAGCGGTAAGCCTGGAGCAGCACTGTGGGCAGGGAGCAGCCCCAGCCTGAGCTCAAATTTCAGTGAATTTTGATACACATGTGTCTTCAGCTCTTTTGTGCATGTAACCCTTGAATGAAGTGTCTGCTGCTTGTGAAATGGTAATGTCAAAGTGTCGTGGTTTAGCCCCAGCCAGCAACTAAGCACCGCGCAGCCGCTCGCTCACTCCCCCTACCACGATGGGATGGGGGAGAGAATCGGAGGAGTAAGAGTGAGAAACACTCCTGGGTTGAGATAAGAACAGTTTAATAATTGAAATAAAGTAAAATAGTAATGATAATAGTAACAGTATAATAATGATAATAATAATAATAATGATACATGAAGCAAGTGATGCACAATGCAATTGCTCACCACCCGCCGACCGATACCCAGACAGTTCCCGAGCAGCGATCGCTGCTCCCTGGCCACCCCCCCCCAGTTTATATACTGAGCATGACATCATATGGTATGGAATAGCCCTGTGGTCAGTTTGGATCAACTATTCTGGCTGTGCCCCCTCCCAGTTTCTTGTGCGCCTGGCAGAGCATGGGAAGCTGAAAAAAGTCCTTGACTAGCATAAGCAGTACTCAGCAACAACTAAAAACATCAGCATGTTATCAACATTCTTCTCCTACTAAATCCAAAACACAGCACTATGCCTGCTGCTAGGAAGAAAATTAACTCTATCCCAGCCGAAACCAGGACACAAAGCTAATAGCTTCACATGAAAGGTGAGATCTCATCTGGAGGGTCCAGTCTTGGCACTGATTCGGGACAGTCCTACTGGGGATGCAATGGAGAACACCAAGAACCATGCTGAAAAGTACAATCAATCTGGCAGAAAAAATTGAAGGATGTTGGGCAGAAGACAATATTTATGGAAAGCATGAGATCGATCTTTCTAAGTGGTCTGCATGCTGCGTCTATCAGGCTTTGAAGTTCCTCAGGTGATGGATGCTTATCACTCAGTGAGACAAAGCAAGAGCCTATTTAATGCTCTTCCCTTTGACATCAGCCCAGTCAATCCATCTCAAGTCCTCCAGCAGGAAATTAGGAAACGTGTCACAAACCCCCAGGACATCAGCAAACTCCAGGGGCTTCCTTCAGGCGGTTTAAGTGGCTGGATGAAAAGGACTACCTCAGATGCACAAGGTCCCTGTGCAGTCGGCAGAAGCGCAGCAGCTCTTCCTGAAGTATTTGTGAGATGTGCATCCTTCTCTGCTGGCCCTGACTCTGCAGAGCCTGGCTCCAAAGTCAGCGTCTAAGCCTGTCTGTAGAGCAATGCATTGCTCCTTCTCCTTGCCCTAGGAAGGCTGGTGGCCACTGAAGAGAAATGCAGAAGCCTAGGTCTGAAAAGAGACCACCATCCATTCCAGACCCACGACACCATGCTTTGAGTGCAAGCATGTTTCGGGCATAATGTGCAGGTGCTGATCCTGAACATGGGTTCTACAAGATCAAACCCTCTCTTTGAAAAGCACCTTAAAGTTGGGTGTTTGTTGGTGATGGCGATAGCAGTGGCATTAGAAAGCAACATGCTGATGCTCAGAAAGGACTCTGTCCAGCTTGGGCAGCATTGCCCTGGGGAAAGAGGATACAGGAATGGAAAGGATGTTCACCAGAAACCCCTTCAGCCCAGTACATTACCTCTAGCAATGTGACATGGCAAGATGCTCCAGGAGAAGACAAGAAACCTGCTGCCTCCCACACAGGCCAATTACTTTATTGCTCGTTTCTTTTCTATGCCAAAGCTGTAGGTTATAATTTTACCCTGTCTACCCCATTGTAATTTTACTCTGTCTTCATCAGTGCTTTAACAAGCTCTACTCAGCCCTTTCATACGAAGAGGTTTTTTAATCCACAATGCAGTAAAGCTGCTTATTAATTCCTGGCTCCTCTCCACTATTTCCTCTCACAGGAAATGCTTCTGCTTCCAGGTAGGCTGCAAGAAGAGTGCTTAGCACATCTCTCTGCTGCGCTGGTATGAGTCAATATGAGTTCAACCTTTGGAAAATTGTTTCTTGAAGGCCAGAGACATTTGTTTGTCCTATACTTAAACGTCTTTCACTGACACATCAGAGCAACCATAGCCCATCGCTTAGCATCCTGAGTGACAGCACAGCGTAACTGAGGGCCCAATGAATGTCTAACAGGATAAAAAATAACATGAAAGTACTCTAATGTCCACAGTTAATGGGGTCAAAGGAGGCCTACTATGGAAAACTTCATTTTCAGGTGACTTTTGACTGTACTAGTATAGTGCTTTCTTATCATCACAGTCCATAGTGTTTTTAAGGCATAAAAAGAATTTTCTCCATAACAAATCTTACAATTGTTTTCTTTTTTTCTAAAAAGCCTGTTTGTCACAGCCCCTTATAGTTTCCTATCTTTCTTCATCTTTCTCCCAAAGCTTGGTTTGAACAAAAAGTATTCAGCGTCCTGCACCTCTTATGAGATGCTGTGTCCTGATACAGAGTGTTATTTTTTTCCTTTCTCCACACCCCAGTCACCTTTACGGAAAAATAATCAGATGAGATAGCTTCTACCATTAAACAAAACAATAAAAAAGTTAGTGCCTTTTGGAGCCAGAACCCTCTCGTTTTGTCGACTTGTAGCCCAAATTTGCCAACAAGGTGCAAGCCTAAGAAACCTCTGCTTTGCAGCCAGTCGCATGCCCTTCTGACAGCACTGCAGTTGCCGTGTCAGTGTACAGGCTGCAATTCCTCAGTTACAGCCTGACTCTGTATTCAGGAGCTAGCTCTTTTTCCAGGGACATATGAATGTGAAGGTAATTTACTATCAAAGGCAGGGTGGAGACCAGTTCTGCCTGCTCAATTTTATAATGCAGCGAAAGCCTCTGGGACACACCACCAGTTGGCACAGTTAAAGCCAGGTTTGAATTTAAGGACAAAGCAAGGTGAGAGAGGAAGGAAAGATGGTGTATAAATTCCCAAGGTCCTTCCCCCTCTAGGGATAAAAACGCAAAAGTCTGGAGAAGAAGGGAGAGAAAGTCATAGGCAAGCAAAGATCAAGTTTTAGGAAACAGATTTTGCATCTAAAACTACTTCTTGGGAGCTGCAGGACTGAGAGATGTTGCTGAAGGCTGTGACCTCTCCAGGGGAGTAATTACTGCTGCTTAATACCAGCCTCCTCCTCCAGCTTTTTCCCAGTAAGGCCTACAGTAAGGCATTGAACTATGTGGCACCAGTATGGGCTGCTCCAAGCTGAAATGGCTCTGCCCATGCCACCTCATGTGGGGCAGATGATGCAGAAACTAAAGGCGATACAGGAGCCAAAGGCAATGCAGAAATGAGAGACAGTTCAGGAGGCAGAGGAGGTGCAGGAGGAGAGTTGATGCAGGAGGGAAAGGAGATGCAGGAGGAAGAGGTGATGTAGGAAGCAGAGGCAATGCAGAAGGTAGAGCTAAAGCAAGAGGCAAAGGAAATGCAAGACACAGAGGCGATGCAGGAGGCAGAGGCACACATGTGCCAGGCAGCACAAGAATAGGGGTGAGGAAGAAAGCAAGATATGCTGCAGCTGCAGCAACTTGTCTACATTTATCCCCCAGCTGCATAAATGTGGGGTAAGTGAGAGATGGGGGGGCTCTGCCCTCACATGTGAAATAATGTGAGACACAAAGATGAAGGCAAGACATTTACATTACCAAAATCCAAAACAGATTGAAAATTTAGCAGTTTTTCTGAGACATTGATCTTTCCTTTGACTGAGAGCTTGGTGGAAGGACTAACCAGGGAGCCAGAGATAGCAGAGCACCCTGGAGCACACCTCCAGATATGCCACACTGGGGTACCACATAGGTGAAAACTAGCTCCTAATGCAAATGCATGAGCTGAACCACATTCTGCATCACTGCGGGACTGTGCAGCCATTCTGGTGTTGTGAATATGTGACACAGAGCTGGCCCGCTTCCCAGAAAGCAGAGTCAAGCACCGAGCTTTGGCTGCCTTACCCCCAGCGTCAGTGTTGCTGCACGGTCAAGTTGGTGGGTTTTCCTGGGAGAAGCATGAAGTGAGCTGAATTAGTTGCACAGCAATTTAATATTTCCTGGTATGATGGAGACTATCCTGGCAAAGCGAAACAGTCTGTTTTAGTATGTGAACTTAAATAATGGTGTGATAACTAATACTTGGAGACTAATGCTGTGATGAATAGAATTCATACATAAACTTTTCCAGTGTAAAGGTTCAGCTGCATTTTCCTACTATTGTGCTGAGAGAGAAAATAGTAACATACAATTCTGAAAACAAAAGTCCACTGAGTTTTTAAGTTTCAAATGAGTGAAAAGATTTTATTAATACTTTCCAGGCAAAAAAAAAAGAAACTATGCCAGGGTGGAGATCAAACAGGGAGGATTTTTTGCCTCATCTGTGGGATTCCTAGGAACTCGCAATGTTTGGAAAGCAAGAAGAAAAATCCTTTGGTTGCTAGCTATCCTCTTGTCCCTAGCTATGAAGAAAAACCTCCACCCCAGATTGGGTACAGTTGGCCATGCTCCTCAGCGCAGGCTGTGGGATAAAGCCTCAACATGTGCCACTCTGCCCCAGGCTGGAACCACCCAGAGTGCTGCCCACCTGCAGATTAAATTGCTCAGATGCCTCACAGTCCCCAGTGACCTTTCCACTGTGCCCTGGGGAAGATCAGCCAGTCTCCTGCGAGCACCTGGGAAAGTGCCAAGAAGCACAAGACAGATGCTCAAGTACGTATGGGCTAGGGCAGAAATGGCACGGTCAGTCGGGCTGTGCACCAGAAGCCCTAATTTCTGAGCTATTTTATTCTTACTGTAGTGCTGAAATTAACTTCTGTACATGATGTCAGTTTTAGCATTTTGAATATGAAAACTTTCCAGCCACTGGATGAGGCCAGAAGTGTCAGATTCACTTTAGGATTACCAATGCATTTGCACAGAAAGCAAAAATCCTGCACCTCATTTTGGGGCTACATTGCACTTAGTCCTTGTTTGACACGTGGAAACATAGTCATTCACTCTCCTACATGACTCTCCTAGCTATACGAGATAATTTGCATGCAGTGCATTTCATCTTGTTTCCTGCATTACCTTCAAACCTGGTTGCATTGACTGCCTGTTCCCCCTGTAGAAAAAAAAAATAGTTTGTTATAACTAAAGGCATAACCATGTAACATATGGACACAAGCTCTACTTTCCCAACACATCCATCTCAAGAGGGTAAGGATGGAGCAAAAGGGCAGACTGTTAGGGTTTCTGTGGTATCTCTGTTTGATGTAAACATTTTACTATTAAGCTTAATTGGAAAAACTAATTGAAGTAAAGACTTTATGCAGAAAGCCCAGTCTGGGACTGAGCCTGCCCACACTGGACCACCCTGTTGCAGTTCAATGTGTTGGCTAAACTATGAGACTACACAACGGCTACCACCAAGCCCAGAACATCCCACTTACCCCTCAGCTATGCCTGCAACACAGACCAACTTTGAGCTTGCATCCACATTACTATTTCTCTTTTCATGAACATGTAAAGCAATCTCTTGAGCTTTCTTGGTGAGGCTTTTCAAGGTACAACTGCATTGAAATTGCTGGGAGGGTGCTACGGGCAGTTTAGCACAGAGAACCCTTGCAGAATTATTATTCTTGCAGTTTTCTCAAGCTTTGGCTAAACTTTCTAGCAAAGTTCAGGAGAGTTTCCAGGAATAATATGGGCTGTGGCTTGATGCCACTGGTCTTTCTGCCCCGGCAGCTCTTCCTCTGGCTGGCTCCCACCTGGGAGCCAACTACCCCAGTCTTCATTTTTGCCGACACAACCTCTTGTGGGACTATGTGTAAGCTGACAAGGGAAGTAATGTAGTTTAATTTCTTCCCCAAAGAGGCTTATAAAGCCTGGACCAGATCTCTCCGGTTCACAGAACAGTCCCGCTGCCATCACATGGGGCTGGAGGCACAAAGGCAAGAACAGCTCAATCCAGTTTTGTCACCCTGGGAACCATATGGGGAAACCAGTGTGTTCCCCAGCCACCCCAGTCCCGAGGCTAGGCCTAGGGCTGCAGTAACATGAAATGTTTCTTCAGCAGGAGAACCATCTTGAGAAGGTCCTCTTGCCATAGCCTGGAGCATGGGAGAGAGCCCATCTGGAGCCAACTTGAGAAGAAGGGGGTCACTGTGAACCTGGGTCACGTTCAGCAATCAGGTGCAGAGCCCTGCAAGTGGTTGCATCAGCACTAGTCAGGCGAATCAATACAAAGCCCAGGGCTTTGCACTGTCTCCGCTGTCAGCACAGAGGATTGCGCAAAGGGTCCTTGCTTGCCCAGACCTTGGAGCGTGTCCGTACTGCACCAGAGCCTGCAGTTCTTGTGGGTGAAGAAAACTGGCTTTCTGGAAGTTATTCTCCCAGTTTTCTAGTCAAGAAGTAAAACGGGTTTGCTATTGTGCTAGAGTAAGCCAATATGGGAAATGTGCATCCTTGCTGTTCCAGCAGCCTTTAACTACAACCTCCCCACAAGAAATCAGTCTATATCTCATCACATCTCCAACTCCACTAAATGGGAATCAGAAGCACAGCAGGGCACAAAACAGTTCTTCTCTAACAGGATTTTGCCAAATTAGGGTTCTTATTTCTATTCCCAAACTTGCTGGGATACACAGCTTTGTTCTTTTTGATTTGACACAGGAATTTAAGGTCAGGTCCTCCACCATTGCAAATGAGTACCATGACCACTGACAACAAGCTGCCTTGAGCATGGATGTGGAGTAAGGGCAAGTTTTTTCCATGTTCATGGTAGATCAATGGTTGTATAAGGGGATCTTCACTGAAGAGACGTGTCAGCTCATTGGCATATGTGTCAAGAAGCAAAAAGGGAGGAAAAAATCTGTTTCAGGCAATGCAGAGGGCATGCCCTGGGAGTCAGGGAGACCAAAAAGCCAGAGTGAAAGGTGTAAATGGTTTTAAATATATACAGATGACAATCGTGTAATTAATTACCCTGATTTAAGTTACACTGATTTTTTTTTGTGTAGATAACGCTGAAGGCTATGCTGTTATCTTAGAGGAATGTTTGTATCTGGAGATTCATTCTCACCTTGCCAATAATAAACCTTCCCTGGAGTTTCTGAAACATTAATTATAGTTTTGTAACTTGCAAGTTTTGCAACCAGCTCAAAGTAATTCTCTATAACACCAAGCTCTGACAGAAACAAATTAATCGCTGATTTGAAAACTGACAGTTGCCTAGGCATGAGTGCTCAAGACTTTATTACGTTTGCTATGTATAAATAAAATGGGTCTCACTGTACTTGCCAGCCCACCTGCCTACATAGGCATACACACACCCTCCAACACAGCCAGCACCTGGGAAGAACCAGTTTCCCCCAGCTAAAAAGCAAACACCAACAACCCCAAGCAGGAGGAAGAATTAAAAGTGGAGATCTCAGATGCAGCTGGACATCGTTTGAATATTTCATCCAGTGGCTTGCCTCACTAAGGTGCCACCAGGACACAGACATTCCCACCGATGCTGCTCCCTGCTCCAGCCTCAGCACGTCCCAGGTGCAGAGGGCTGCTTTGTAACAGCATCTTCTTTAGATCCATGGCTTTCGTCTCTACCACATCAAATCCTTTAGTTCAGTTTACAAAATGAGCCTAAAGGGGCCAATTTAAACCTCAAAAAAAAAAAAAAAGGAGGAAGATTTTTTATTTCCAGATTTGTCATGTTACTGCTTTGGACTAAGAATAAAAAAAGAAATGTGATTTTTAGATCGTACAGAATATAGATTCTCCTTAGCCCTTTTTGTGTCTCTGCTGTCTTGAGGAGGGGAACGTAGTTTCCCACTCAGCCATTCTAGGGCTGCCTCTCCTCCTTGGCCACCTGGGATGGAGCTAAATTCCCATTGGCATTATATTTCTTAATTAGCACAATCCTTCAAATTACAGTGGCTTTCCTGCAAGCAACAACTTGTTCAGGGCTGTGGCAGATCTTTATAAATTGTGTAAGAAATGTCAGCTCTCTTACTGGATACAACTTACAGCTCCTGAGCAGCTTTTCATAGAGATGTGCTAAAAATACAAGTAACAGTCATGATATTGAAAGTGTTTTCTATGCATGACTTCCTCTGCCCTTTTGTTGGTCTTGAGGGACCAGCTGTCACCTCCAAAAGCAGAAAGGTGATGACACCAATTCAGAAATGAAGGAAGTGAAGCTACGAGTGTCAATAAAAAAAAAAGAAGAAATATTTTGCCCATGGGACTGAAGACAAGGAAAAAACTGTTTATTTAACTAGATGAAAAACAAATGTGGTATGAGCAATGCTGTACGTCCAGTACCAGATGTAGATGGTAAAAATGTCATGTCACAGGAAAGACAAACTCAAGAAATGCTTGTCTTTTATTATGATGGGAGGGTGACATATTCATACCTGAACACAAAATGCTTCACAGCATCACAGAGTTGCTGAAGTTGGAAGGAACCTTCAGAGGTCATGCGGTCCAACCTCAAGCAGGGCCACCTAGAGCCAGTTGCCCAGGAAATCCAGACAGCTTTTGAACACCTCCAAGGAGGGAGACTTCACAACCTCCCTGGGCAACCTGTGCCAGCACTTGGTCACCCTCACAGTGAAAAAGTGTTTCTGATGTTCAGAGGCAACCTCCTGTGTTTCAGTTTGTGCCTATTGCCTTTGTTGGACTCTCCAGTCTCTCTCGTAGTGGTGAGCCCAGCACAGGACAGCTCTCTGGGGGTGGCCTCACCGCTGTTTCTGAATCCATCGCTATGGAAGATGTTAAGCACAAACATTACAATTTTTTTAAACTATTTTTTAATTTTTTTTTTTTTTTTGGATAGTGCATACCTGGTAGTTTTATCAGCTAACGAAGATGCTGAGCAATTAGCATCAACAGTCAATAAATACTAATGGCCTATGCCAGCTCCATAGGGCTGGGAGGGGGGCAAAAATCTGACACCATTCACACATTTGTGAACGGGAAGTGATTAATTCCAGGTCAATTAATCTAATCATAAGCAAAATCACATCAGTGTTGATGTGGGACACAATGAGGAAGGAGTTAAAAGACAAGGAGCAGTGATTAGCAGCGGGTGCCTTTCTAGAAAACAGCTTTTGGTGAGAAAACGTTAAAAATGGAGAAGCGCAGCACCTCAGCAGGCCTGAGGAGCCCGCGGGGCCTCGGGACAGGCCCGCGGGGCGCCTACTGTCAGGGCGGCAGGAGCCACCCCTGAGGAGGTGGTGGGCACGGGGCCGAGCCGGCGATCGGGACACACGCCCGGGGTGGCCGCTGGCGAGGCTCCACCGCCTCCCCGCCCTGGGCGACGCAGGCCGCAGCGCGGGCGGCCCACAGGGCCCTTCGGGGCGGGGAAAGCCACGGCCCAGGCGGAGGCTCCCGGCACCGCCACGGGCCTGGCGCGGGCGGGGGGGGGGGGGGCGGTCCGCCGTGCCCCGGCCCGGCCCGGCCCCGCCCCCGGCCCCGCCCGCCTCCGCCGCCGCCATGTTGCGGCCGCTGGTGCCCGGTGCGGGGTGAGGCCTGCGCGGGGCCCCGCCGCCGCCGGGGCCCTCAGAGAAGCCGCCTGCGTGGGTGAGTGCCGCCTGGTCGGGCCCGGCCGCGCCGGGGCCCGCCCCTCCCGCTTGCCCTCCGCCCTCCCTGCGCCCTCTCGCCGGCCGGGCGGGTGCTGCCGCCCCGCGGGCAGGGCGGGCGGCCGGCCCTGCCGCCGGCAGACGGAGCCCTGCGCGCCCGCCCGCTCGCCGCACCGGCTCTTCCGGCCCGCGCGGTGCCCGCCGCGGGCCGCCTCCCCCCCCCCCCCCCCCCCCGCCCCCAACCAACCCCCAGCTCTGGTGGTGGCCCCGGGCACGGCTCCGGCTCTAGCCCCGGCCCCAGCCCCCGCGGGGGCCCGACAGGGCCCGGCCCGACCCGGCCCTGCGGCGCCGGGACAAACTAACTTCAGCGGGGCTCGCCCACGTGCGGCAGGGGGGCAGCGAGGCCGCGCCGGTCTGTCAGCGCGGGGGCGGGCAGCAGGGCACAGGCGGCGGCGGTCCGAGGAGGCCCCCGGGCCTTTGTCTCGGGTGGGTCGCGCGTGGGGACAGCATGGACCAGGGCGGGGGCCGGCGGAGGGGCTGCCGTGGGCCAGGCGACCCCCGAGGCCACCAGACCCTTGCACCGTTAACCCGGGATGTGCCGCGTTCCTGTACAGGGCTTCTGAAACTTTAATGCCTGTTAAAATACTGGATCCTGTCTGCCGTTTGAAGCCTCTGGCTTGATCCTCCACCAGCTGTGGTTTCCCCATTCCCATACCCTCCTCACAGTCCTGACAGGCCCTGGGCGGCTGTTTTCCTCGGCAGGCTGGGCCGCTTCACCCACTGCCAGTTGGCGTGCACTCCCCGCGCTTCCTCGGCCCAGGCTTCTGACATCCCTGCCTTCCCAAAGTGTTCCCTTGGTAGGCAATCCCTGTCTGCCTCCCTCCTGCATCCCCTCCAGGAGATGCCTGCCTATTCTGGACCCGTAAGAGCAGCCCTTGGCAGACGTTTTCCCTTGTATCTTGCTGTTGTTTTGCAGATTTATCAATGTTTGTTATTATTATTTTCCTTTATTCTTTAACCTGGTGTAATTGTGTTTTTATTCTTTCCTGTTAGGTGGCAATCTTGAACCTCCTCTTGAACAGCATGGTACGTGCTGGTTTGAAAGTTGCAGAGAGGCTACTGCAGATCTCCAAAAGTGCCCAGGAACAGCAACGCTAGTGAAAGGTTTGTATGGTGCGTGTGTGGGACGCTGGTCCTGTGGTACCACTGCCCGACTACAGAGTTTTGAAGCTTAGCCACAGCACAAGGCCCTGGGGTTTGATGTATTACCTCAAGTGAGTTCGCAGGGGTTTTTTGGATGGATTGGAGGCTTCTAGGTTCCCTGCTTCCTGGAGAAACGTGCTACTGTGAGGTTGGTTTTGCACATTGAAATACATGCATTCTACTCTCTAAGTCCTTCTTCTTTCCTTATTTTATTCACCTCTTCTATAGCTTTGCAAATCTCAACCTCCATGGTTTCATAGGCAAGCAGAGAGAGAAAACTGAATTCCAAGCTTTGCACAAGAAGGATGGAGTAAGGATGGAGGTCTTTATTTTCAGCTTCCCTCACAAACCAGTTTGTGGGAGGCTTTGACATAATTTTCCTTTATTATACTTTTTCTGTTTGTTATCTGAGAACAGAAATAAATGGTGTTTAGTCAAAACTTTAAATTTATGTCATTTAAAAATCACTTCTATCAGCAAGATACTGGGTGGTCTTTAGAATCTGGGTCTGATTTTGCTTTATTTTGAGAAATTGTAGCTTCACGTATGACAACTTTAAGATGCGATTTTGTGGAGAAATACTTCAGCAGAGATCTCAGAAGTTTCAGGTCCACCATGCTCTGCCAACTGCAGTAATCTGCAATGTTTCAAAAGTCCTTATCAAGTGCTGGTGATTTGAAGCATATGAATAGTCTTCTGGGCTTCCAGAGACTCAACGCACAGCTGCCCTACCTTGCTGAGAGATGCAATTGTAAATTGCCCTCTTGGACATTCATATTTGTGGTTTAATTTAAGAATGAGACCAAATTTAAGCTGAACCACAGTGAGCCACTCTTAAGTCAAGTAAATCTCTGCAGAATGTTTTGCAGTAGATTAACCAAAGTAACACCTCCCGGGCTTGTCTGTACACACAGCTGAACTAAAGCTCAAAGACCAGTATGTCTTCTTGTTCCATGCTGAAGTGAATTCTCCTGGCCCAGCTCTGTAAATTGTTCCCTGTACCAGCAGTCTGGCAGGAAGGGTTGCATTTTGTTTGGTTTTAATGTGATGCTTGACAGACTTTTAAACCCAATTGTAAATAATGAAAGCAGCCTTAAATTACTGGCCTTTTGGGAAGGTGTCAGACAGCTTTCTTCCTCTCCCTCCACCTTGTCCCAGGGTCCTCTTCTCTGCTTGCACCTCTGCTCCCAGCTCTTCCCCCTTCTCCTGGGCTCTTGCCACCCTCTCAGTTTCCCTCGCTTGCCACCAGCTTTGGCAGCACTGATGCAGCCCAAGTCAAGTGAGTGTGGCAGGACTTACCTTGCCTGTGGGTGCTCCTTGCCAAGTAGGAACTGGTGCTCTGCTAGTTCAGTTGATGCTCTTTGGGTTTTTTCCTCCCCTGCATACAGCATACATCATTTCATGTAAATTTGGGGTTTAAATGGAACATGTATTAAAAGAATGGCTTATTATATATTTGGGAAGTCTATATATTGCACCAACTTGAAAATATTTTGATTAAACAGGGGGAAACCAGTATCCCTGACAGTAGTGAACTCAAAAGTTCAACTAGCTCTGTGCTGTCAGTTTTCTTTATGCATCTCATCAGAGCTTGATTATAGCTGTCGTAGGTCTCTGCGGTGAGCGTCTAAGTCCCCACTTCCCTTCTGGAGGGCTTATAAAGAGAGAGCTGGCTGGGAAGACCATTTCTTATTATGATTTGGATGCAATCCTTTATTCTGTCTTCGGGCAGTTTTGCCTCTCATCATGACCTAATTAGGGATTCCCCCTGTTTCAGATAAACCCTGCTTGGTTTACTGTTCTTTGAGCTGCTGTATTGAAATATTTATTGAAGACGTCTATTACCTAAATTGCTCTAGGTAGGGAGTCATCTCACTTTTCAGGCCTGTTTTCTCTTGGGCCACCTGTTTACTTGTGGCTTTTTTCCTTGAAGGAGGACTGAATTCTTCAGATGTGGCAATCTGTTGAGAAATAGGCAGTGATTGTTGCCTATTAGCTCTAGAAAAAAAATGCAACCAAACAGAAGTAACCCTGTAGTAATGTACTTCTGAATCTTTTCTGTTGGGACTCATGATGACGGCTGTTTTTGGAGTAGTGATGCATCTGACAGGTTGAAAAAATGTCCCCTGCTTGTGCTTGGTGTCATTTAAAAGGTCATGTTTGAACCAGCTCTGTTCTTGGGGACCCTGGGAGAAGGGGATGCTGTCTTCCACCATGTTGCTTGAAGCACCAGGAGCAGCTCTGCCCACAGCCTGGAGAGGGCGGATTGCATTGCAGGACAGGAGTGAACAGCTCCTGTGACTTGTCACTTGCCCCTGCCAGCTCAAGCAGGGACCTGAGCTTTTTCTGATCCTTCAGGTGCAGCTAGGGCAGGAGAGATTCCTTCCCTGTGATGCCCTGCAAAACGTTACTGTTGTGTTGAAAAGATGTGTTGAAAAAGCTGGGCTAATATTTTTGTGTATTAACAGTCAATCTTGGAATAGTTAAAATGGAAGCTGAAGTGTCTGCTGCAGATGTTTCTAGCCTTTGTACCTGCTGTGTTAGCATCTTGGGCAGTTGTGGTTTTTGTCACATAAGATGTTTATGCAAATCAGTCTTACAAAATGCACCTGACAAAGTATTTTTTTTGCTTTTAGTTGTAGCTTTCATCATGGGGGACATGAAAACTCCAGACTTTGATGACCTCTTGGCTGCTTTTGACATCCCCGATCCGACTAGCCTTGATGCCAAGGAGACCATCCCATCAACTGTGGAGGAGAATGAGAATCACCTGAAGTCATCAGGAATCTGCATAGATGAGAATGTGTCCTTATCCCACTCTTTGCCTCCCTCTGATGCTCCTGTTGTGAGTGTGATAGTGAAGAACACGAGTCGCCAGGAGTCCTTTGAAGCAGAAAAGGAGGGGAGTCATCTTGGGGCTGGTCTGTTACACAATGGGTTTCGTGGGTCCGATCTGCCATCAGAGGCTCACACTTTAGTGCATAATTATGGCAAGTTTGAGTCAACTTTTATTAATGGTGACAGCTCAAGAAGTTACTCTGATAAACTGGACCAGTCCAAGTCAGAGCCTTTGCCAACATTTAGTCAGTTTAGCCCGATTTCCAGCCCTGAACCAGAGGACGCGTTCAAAGAGAACAGTATTGGTGATAAACCCAAACATGCCCAAACTCCATATTTTCCACCACCTTCAATGTATATACCAACAGGAGCTTCAGTACTAGATCACCTTAGGAAGGTACCGGAGCCCGAATTAAGCATGTTTGATCAGTACTGTAAAAAGGAACACAAGATGGAAATCCACTGCCAGCCAGAGAGCAGGTTGGAAATGAGCAGGAGAGAACAAGACAAAGCAACGGAGAGGTTTGTGGAGTCAAGCAAGGACTTGGTAGATACCAGTAGCTTTCTTGGGGAAGGCTTGGTGTTTGGAGACCTCCCTCACAATAATTTAGGAGAAAGTAAGGGGTCTGTGCCTGAGCTGAATATGTCTTCATCAATACCGCCTCGCCAGAGGTTAAAGCCAACTCATTCAAAGTTGTCATCCTGCGTGGCAGCATTAGTAGCTCTTCAGGCCAAAAAGGTTGCATGTATTCCACAAGGTGATCAGCCAAACCTTACCAGGGAACCTGGCCCTTTTAAAGATGGGACAAAGGGAAGTCCAAAAATGCCCAAGTCGCCAAAGAGTCCCCGAAGCCCCTTAGAGGTAGTAAGGAAAGCCAGCAAGCAGCCTGAGAGTCCTCGAAGTGTGTGCAGCGACAGCAGTGGGAAAGGCTCTCCTTCCATGGCAGCTGGCTCTCCACCAGCTATTCCCAAAGTTAGAATAAAGACTATAAAGACGTCCTCTGGTGAAATTAAAAGAACTGTAACTAGAATTTTGCCAGAAAACGATGAGTTGGGTAAATCTTCAGAAGAGTCGCCTGTGGAATCCTCATCTGCTGAAGAGTTTATGAAATCTTTCCCATCCCCTGACACTAGTGCAGTTATGGAAGGCGAGGCTAGCAAGAATTCAACCAAAAATGGGGCTGCTGTGGCTATTCAGCTGTCAAATGTTGCGAGTCCTTACGCAGATGGTATGAAAACAGATACTGCTGCAAACAGCACGTGTGCTGTGTCCTTATCTCCACTGCCAAACTGCGGTGGCGGTGCCATAAAAGTAGGTGTTAAGAGGCAGCAGCAGGGTATCATGATGCAGCCATCCAACGTGACCAGCTCCAGCCTTCTTCCCAAAGCTGTGCACTTGGCAAATCTCAACTTAGTCCCACATAGCGTTGCTGCTTCTGTTACGGCAAAGTCATCTGCACAGAGGCGAAATCAGCCTCAGGTGACACAGGTGTCTGTGCCGCTGGTGCACCAAGTCAGGAAAGCTGCTCCTGTCATCGTGGAGGCATTTAATAAAGTACTACACAGTGCCAATCCAGTGCCAATATATACTCCAAACCTTAGCCCTCCGCCTGACACCAGTATTAATTTACCTGCCTCTGGGTATTGTTGCCTGGAATGTGGGGACTCATTTGCCTTAGAGAAAAGCCTGACTCAACACTATAGTAGACGAAGCGTTCATATTGAAGTCATGTGCACTCAGTGTTCAACTGTGCTGCTTTTTTTTAATAAGTGTAGCTTGCTTAAACATGCAAGAGATCATAAGAACAAAGGATTTATCATGCAGTGTTCTCAGCTGCTAATGAAACCTATTTCTTTAGACCAAATGTTTTCACCTTCTACAAGCTCTTTGGCCTCTCCGGCTCCTCAGGCTTTGCACTCGCCCTCTCCTTCACGTAAGCCCAGTGCTGCTTCAGGAGGTGGGGTAGGAATTTCTGCTAATGCTCAGCCAGCCTTGCCTCTCTATACAGACCCATTGAGACTAATCCGTCATGGACTTAAGTGTTTAGAGTGTAACAAGCAGGCACAGGATTACGTTGCTTTAGCAGCTCATTACCAGAGAACCTCAGAAGATAATGAGAGACTGGTAAGTCACCATTTTAATGTTATTTGTTACATCTCTCTGAGTTTAAAGAGATTGTCCTCTAGGGAAAAAAATAGGCATCATAATGGCAAATGAGTCGTCTTGCCTAAAAAAGTGCTTGCGGGGAGGATTTGGGATATGCATGAGCCCAGACGTGTGTGCATGGAGAGATGTTTAGCATTGCTTGCTTGCCCTCTTTTTACCCTTTGCCAACAAAAAGAGGGTAGTAAGGAGACTGTGGAGATCCTTGTAAGGAGACTATGGAGATCCTTGAGCATGAAAGGAAGGTGCTGGAGATCAAAGATCACTTGGATGAGATGTGTAGGAGTGCTGTAGGGGAGGACCAGTGGAACGTTACCTGAAACAGGTTTTTGTGCTCTAAGCATGGCTAGAGGAGATCTGACACAATTTAATTTTACCTTTTCTAGAACCTGTGCCAAAATTTGCTGTGTAACACTTTGAACATCGGGTGCTGTTTTTACTGTTAGCGTGGTAAAGTGTATATTGGGACAGGACTGGCTGAGATGCGAGCAGTGCAGTATGTTGGGTGGAAGGCTGTTTTTGGCTATTTTTGCCCTTTGGGTGGGAGAGGGAAGAGTCGGTACCACATTCCATAGGAGGGCTCAGGAGCCTTGTGAGTGGCTTCCTGCCTTGCTCCAGTGCTGCCCTGCTTGGGTCTCCACCGCCTTCACGGACCTCCCTCGTAGGTGCAGACAGAGGGTCTGAATCCCCTTTGAAACTCCAGCTTGGGTCTCTACTGATGCAGAGGATCAGATGCTCTTCATTGTGTACCAAGACCATACGCTTTGTTTATGTTTTTTATTTTGGAAGATGAGGTCAATCCTGTTTAAGTATAAACCAACCTGAAGTTGAACAGGAGGAGGAGTCCTTTTTACTTATCTCTTTAGATGAGGTGAAAGCTTTCCACATTGGTCTGGCTGGCAGCAGAGCTGGCAGGCTCCCAGTACAGTCTCTTCCACAAGCTCCACGAACAAGGACTTTATGCCAACACAACACATTCAGGGAGATGACTGCCAGTCTCTGCCATGGCTGCATAGTACCTGCATGCTCCAGAGCCTTCCTTTGCTTGTTAAATGGCTTGCAAGGAGTATTGAGGTTGCTGTGGTCCTGTTTAGATGCTTTGTTACCTTTCTTTTAAATTCAGCATTCTCTTAAATTCAGCAGCAGCAAAAAAAAGTAGATTATGGCTGAATGGCTTTTATGTCGTGAAAAACGGTAAGGCCAGAAAGGATCACCGTGGCCACATAATCAGGTTTCTTGCCTGAGACAGACCAGTGAGCACTGCGCTCTGTCAACACCGTAACTTATTTTTCAACTGTAATGCATTTTTAGGAAATGTCAGCAGTTTGGAATTAAAACCTTCAGGTGAAGGGATACAACGAATGCTCCAAAATGAGCTAAAATGTTGATCAGTCGCATTAAAAATGTATTTCCTATTTTTGTTGTGGGATTATCAATTCAAGAGCTCCTTAAAGAGAGAAGGAATGTCTGATAGTAAGTATTTTTAGGCTGTAATCAAATAATTTATTTTGTAACTTAACCAAAAAAAGAGTTTAAGCCTCTCGCTTCAAGTTAGGTCTGCTAGATGTGAGATTATTTTTGTAGTACTTTTCTGAATAGAAGCGTTGAAAAACTGGAAAAAGAGGCGACATTAGAGCTTGTAAAACCATCTCCTCCCTGTTTGATCTTCCTATGCTTATACTCAAGAGAATTCATGCGTTGCTCTGGGAGTCCTTTGCTACTGTATCTGCTGTCCTCCAGACTGCCCAGTGGTGCTCCATGCTGTTCCTGGAACATCCGTTTCAGCAAAACATTACATTTCTAAAGGAAATAAGAGTTTGTGCCCATATGCCTGTAATTATGTGCCTCCAGATTTAGCAGTAGCTACTGGAAACCATCCCTTTGCCCTCTAGGAGTACCCAAGGTATTTGGTGTCACTGGGCTGAGGGGTAAAAGGATAGGTGAAATTTGGTGGTCTCATAGGGGACCTTGCAGTAGCTGGGTACCATGCTCAGCTTCTCTGAGTGGTCCAAGGGAAAAGGTGTGGATTGCTTTGACATCATGTGTCTCACTTGGGTAGCACACTGTGTAGCTCCCATCAGTAATGACACTTGAGAAGCTGAAGGTTTTGCATATCAGGGGTATTAATGAATGTAAGCAAGTCTGATATTAAACATGGTGTGAGAAGGACATAGGTAAGGCTGTTTGGAGTATGCATCATAAGCTCCTGAAATAGGAAAACATGAACCAGCCAAACCCATTCTGAGAAGATGCTGTGGATATCCCTGACTCTGCATTAATGAAGCTAATTTCTTGGGTTGCTATTTTTATTTCGGTCAGAAAAAAGAGGCATGTTGGTAGGAGCTGTAGATGACAAAGTGATTGATTTCACATTAGGTGGTAGAAGCAGTTGGAAAATATTCCTGTCCTCTTCTCTGCTTGCTCTCACCCTCGTTTCCATTTCCAGAGTTGTGCCAGGTCAGTTGCTTTTTGGGTAGAAATTGTGTTACTGAGGAAGGCATCGAAGTAACACCTGTATTCAACATAACAACTCTTTAAGTGCTCCCAGTAGTGGATCAAAACCTCTATGTCCACATGGCAGGTGGTGTTGATTTATATACTGGTACTTTTAATTGAAAAAAAAGGGTGCACGACCAGTAGTCGTTTACCTGTGCTTGATCTCAAGCACGCTGCTGTTGCAGAACAATCTGCCAGGATGTAGAGGTGGTATTAACGGTAGCGGGCAAGCTCAGACATGAACCACGTACCCAAATCTCAAGACTAATTATCTAGTATTTATCATAATTTTATACATTTGAGCAAAAAAGGGTGTGTATTTCTTCCTCCATACCAGATGTTTTCTCACTGTACTGAAATGTTGGTTTAGAAGCAACTGTATGGAGTGGGGGGAGAAATTGTCATAATTTCTTAAAGCTAACAAAAAATTGCACTCTAGTATTTTGGAATTTTTTATATTTTTTTAATTTCTTACTCAGTCCCAGAATTCAGACACAAGCTCTTAGAATCATAGAATCGTTTAGGTTGGAAAAGACCTTTAAGATCATCCAGGCCAACCATTAACCTAACACTACCAAGTCCACCACTAAACCAATTAAGGGTATAGTAGCAATTTCATGTTTCCTGGCTTGGTGGCTGGATTATTTATAATGAAAGTAAAAAGCTAGGAATCATTAATGTTGGAAAGGACCTCTAAGATCATCAGTCCAACCATCAACCCAGCACCACCATGCCCACTAAACCATGTCCCCAAGTGCCACATCTACCCGTTTTTTGAACACTTCCAGGGATGGTGACTCCACCACCTCTCTGGGCAGCCTGTTCCAATGCTTGACTACTCTTTGCGTGAAGAAATTCTTCCTAATATCCAATCTAAATCTCCCCAATGCAGCTTGAGCCCATTTCCTCTCATCCTATCGCTAACTACATGGGAGAAGAGACCAACACCCACCTCACAACAGCCTCCTTTCAGGTAGTTGTAGAGAGCAATAAGGTCTCCCCTCAGCCTCCTCTTCTCTAAGCTAAACAACCCCAGTTCCCTCAGCCGCTCCTCATAAGGCCTGTGCTCCAGACCCTTCACCAGCCTTGTTGCCCTTCTCTGAACACGCTCCAGCACCTCAATGACTTTCTTGTAGTGACGGGCCCAAAACTGGACACAGTATTCCAGGTGCGGCCTCACCAGCGCTGAGTACAGGGGGACAATCACCTCCCTTCTCCTGCTGGCCACACTATTCCTGATAGAAGCCAGGATGCTGTTGGCCGCCTTGGCCACCTGGGCACACTGCTGGCTCATGTTCAGCCAGCTATCAACCAATGCCCCCAGGTCCTTTTCCACCAGGCAGCTTTCCAGCCACTCTTCCCCAAGCCTGTAGCGTTGCATGGGGTTGTTGTGCCCGAAGTGCAGGACCTGGCACTTGGCCTTGTTAAACCTCATCCAGTTGGCCTCGGCCCATTGGTTCAGCCTGTCCAGGTCCCTCTGCAGGGCCATCCTACCCTCCAGCACATCGACACTCCCACCCAGTTTGGTGTCGTCTGCAAACTTACTGAGGGTGCACTCAATCCCCTCATCCAGATCACTGATAAAGATATTAAACAAGACTGGCCCAAAAACAGAGCCCTGGGCAACGAGACCGGCTGCCGACTGCACTTAACTCCATTCACCACTACTCTCTGGGCTCGGCCACCCAACCAGTTTTTTACCCAGCGAAGAGTACGCCCATCCAAGCCATGAGCTGCCAGCTTCCCTAGGAGAATGCTGTGGGAGGTGGTGTCAAAGGCTTCTTCTCTTTGCCATGCCTCCTTGAGAAAGTATGGAGTATCTTGATATTTTCTGCATAAAGCTATGGCTTGACTTACGCCTTTTAAAGAGCTTCAGGA
Organism: Pelecanus crispus; assembly: GCF_030463565.1. Lineage (NCBI taxonomy): Eukaryota > Metazoa > Chordata > Aves > Pelecaniformes > Pelecanidae > Pelecanus > Pelecanus crispus. The sequence goes on along the minus strand of NC_134649.1, from coordinate 24,847,335 downwards.
AATAGTAGGGCAGGTCCCCACTGTATTATGGCCTAAAGCTTATCATCAGATGCCTGGTACCAGATTGTCCCAAAAATAGGAATTCTTGGGACGGATAGATGGATGTATAAGGAAAAGAGCATCTTTGGCTGAAGATGCAGTGGGAAAGTGATTTATCTGCAGCACCTGGATTTGTGCTAGAAGATGGAGACCCCTGAGCTGTGGAAAATAAGCTAGGTGGATTTTTGATTGATGTTATTAGAAGCTCTTCTGTTAAATGACACCAAATCTGGATTATTAACCATGACATGTACATCTAATGTGACCATAATTTGAGAAACTGAACAGACTTTAAAGTGCTCAGTTATAGGGCTTTTAATTGAAAAACCTTTTTAGACCTGATATGGAATGGGTATGTCACCTCACTAAGAAGGAAGGGTTGACCAACAGGGTTGATGAAGAAAAGAAATAGCAGGAAAAAGACTTATTTTTCAATATGATGTTTTCAGTTATCCAGAAGCTGAAGGACGAGCAAGCTGCAGCAACAGGGAGCAATGGTTGGACTGGAGAGGGGGAACAGCCTAAGCTGGCTCTGCTCCACAAGAAAACTTACCCTGTGTTGATACTTAAGGCTTCTAACTTTAACTGGAATTTCTTACCATGACTTTGTGAATTACTTTGACATCTTCACGTTTCCTGTAGCTGTTTAAAAGGTGATGGGGTTTCTGTGTGTTTGTTCCAGTTGGTGGCTTGGGAAATACTTGGTCTTATCTTTCTTAATGGCCTTGGGTGAAGTCTGTATTAATAGGACTGATAACGGGTGAATGAGTTTCCTAGGTGTGGCCAAAATAAGAATGACGTGGCTGGGTCACAGTTGTTTTGGCGGAAGGAAGAAAGATATGGATGTGATCTGGACAGCAGGGAAAGGAGGAGATTTGGAGCAAGTGAGAGGAAGAGAAGGGGATGATGCTGTGGTTGAGAAGGTGGAATGGAAAAATCTTTAGAAAAATGATTGAGAGCTTGACCTTAATATTACATTTTAGTCTTGTGGTGGCTATATGATTGCAGTTGTTCAAAGTACAGCAGGGAAATCCCACCTGGCTTATTTTTATATAGAATGTGCGTAAGATGAAGGCAGTTCATCTCAGCCAAATACCGCAGTGGGATCTCTGTGACTTACAGTGAGGATATAGGCTTTGCGAATTGTGAGCTAATCCACTTCAGAAACAGAAAGAACTGGATTTACTGGATGTATGTTTTGAGTGGATATCTTAATGGATCACAGCTACTTTTTTGGAGACTAGTGAGGCCAATTTTACAGTTTTTCCAAGCTTGTGCGTCGAGTCACTTGATGGGATCTGTTTACTGCTTTTCAAGTGCAGAACTGCAAGAAAGCAGTATGTGAATTTGAATATCCGATAAGTTTGATTTTGTTCAAACTAGAAGCTGTGCTGCATGCAGGCATTATGCTTGTCCAGATGTTCAAAAGGTGGTAGCAGATGTTTCGTGTAACTTCAGGTCTGTTTGATCTGATTACAGCAGTGTTATGTTCTAGAGCAAGATTTTTTTTGGAAAAAAAAAATAGTATGATTAAATAGGTGCAGTTTATGCCAAATTAATCTGGCCTACATCTTCTATAATTTCTTTTCAGAGTAGAGAAATAGGTAGATCCTAATCTTGATATTCAGTGGGATGGTTGCTAGAGTGCCATGTGAAGAACAGCTGTACTGAAGAAGTTGAATTATGAGGTTGGAGCAGAATCAGGTAAAAGGAAGGTAACTGCAACTGGGGACAGGTTGTTTTTAAGACCTCCCAAGGGATGGCTTTAGGATACATCTGCAGTTAATGTTTGTATTAAGGATCTTGAAGGATAGAAGCATAGAATCATAGAATCGTTTAGGTTGGAAAAGACCTTTAAGATCATCCAGTCCAACCATTAACCTACACTACCAAGTCTACTCTAAGCCAATCAAGGGTAGACTAGACTAAACCATGTCCCCAAGTGCCACATCTACCCGTTTTTTGAACACTTCCAGGGATGATGAATGTGTAGATAAAATTTGCTGAACCAACAGAGTAAGAAATCATGGAAACTTGGGAATATTTTACAGGAGGACCTAGATGATCTTGAAGACCAAGTAGGAATGGGATGAAGCAACTGAAAAGTAGGGTGCATGTGTTTGGTCATGAGAAGACTCTGAATGACCAAGATGACAGTTGTGCAAGGGATTTGTGTTAACCTGCAGTACCAGTCAGGGTTGTGTTAATACTCCCTGTCACTGCTAGAAATAACCTAGCTGGAGAAGAGTGTATTGTTTTGTTTATCACGGATAAAATGGAATAAGTGAGGGAAGAATCACCAGAGAAATAGAAAGATGATCTCTTGAGGAGAAATTAAAAAACCTTTGTGAGTCTAGCTTGGCAAAGACCTGGTAAATTAGGGTGGGTCTCCTTCAGTACTGTAGTAGAGACAATATTAAGGTGAGGGTTGTGGCATTTTTTTTCCACCAGAAACTAAATCTGCAAAAAAGAAGTGCTTCCTGTACTTACAGGGATCGCCCTGGGTAGTTTGCCGGCATCAGACAGGGTTTTTTGTAGCCTTTTCAGGGCTGGGCTCAAATTACAGGAGACAAACAAAACCTGTGCAGCTCCTGGTGCCTTCATTTTAGATGTGCTTTTTCTTAAAGAGTGAGAGTGGATACAGAAGACAGTGTGTATCTGGTGTGATGCTTATAGAAAAGAGCTTTTTAAATTTAGGGGCAACAATGATGCAAGAACAGACTGAAATAGATTTACAGGGAAAATTAGAGGAGGGTCTGTAATCATCAGAGGAGTAAATTCTGGAAGAGGTTTGCAGCAGAAGTAATAAACAAAAGACACAAACTGGTTTTGAGTTGGAGCTTATTTATTTTTTTGGCAAGGACAGACCAGTGCACAATAACGTGCAAGAATTCAAAGTACTTTCTGACCCTCTTGGGCATAATTGTCCATCTACTGGTAACCAGAGATGTTTCACACTCCCCCCCTCCCCGCCACCTTGACTTGACCACCCAAAATCCACTGAGATAGCTAAGAAATTAAATAAAGTACAAAATGTAAACTAAGGACCTCTGAATTTTCTTGCATCTTTGTGCTTTTGTTCTCCCCCCTCTTTTTCTTCTTCTGTTGCCCTTTATTTGTCCGATAAGAATTTTTCAGGGAGTCGTGACATATCCTGTTTACGCACCACCTACACTGGAGTTATTTAAAAGCAATTTTATTGGTGCCTTTTCTCTTTCTTCTTCCTTCCCCCTCTTAAATCAATGCTTTATAATTTATAGGCTAAAAGTTGCCAGAAGCTAGTAGGACCACATGCTGCACTGGTACTTTCCCAGCAGCAAAGTAGCAAGCAAGCAAGGCAGCAGCCATATCTTTCCTATTTTTCTCTTATCCACGGCCCGCTCCCCCCCCCCCCCTCCCCCGCCATGTTCATGTTTTAATTTAGAAAACAAGAGGATTGAATATCAACAAAAATTCTCTTGGCCTCATAAAGCACTGCTTTCTCCCTCTCCCAAACCAAGGGTGATTAATGCAGTCCTTAGGTACTAGTGAGGATGGATTTTGTTTTATATGGAAGTTTTCCCTCTGGATTTTGTAGAAGCAAAGGGATGGAGGATATTATGATGAAAACATGTTGAGGGAATGGAGCTCCAGGCAGGGATTGCTGGGAGCGCAGACAGAGAGATGAGTGGCAGGATAGGAGCGAGAGCCTATACCCTTAGGTCAAAACAAAGCATTGGGAAGACGATGATGAGAGGCTAGGGAGGAAGAAAAGCTAGGGTGCAGCTCCATGGTCTGCTTAAATCAGTGTGTGATCCACTGCCACACAAGGAGACAATGCTACCCTCTCCTCCTTCGCCACCCATGCTTGTTCACCTGGCCCTGGTGATCCTGCAGCCCCCAGGGGACTGAGCCCAGCTTGGGGGAAGAGGAGAATGAGCATGGGTACAAACTGGGGGCCAGGACGTGGCTGAGAGCAAGAAGGAGGGTACAACTGGAGACAGAGGCAGAGTCTGTCCCAGGTAGGATGGAAACTGAGGCTAGAAGCTGCTGTCTTCTGGTACCAAGAGGAAGGTTCCTGCTCCCCTGTTCTTCCACCTGGGCACCAATGATTCTGCCAAGGGCAACCAGGAGAGTATCAAAAGTGACTGCAGAGCTCTGGGGGTGATGGGCAGGGGCATGGGGGCCCAGGTGGTGGTCTGCTCAGTCCTGCTGGTGAGGGGAAAGGGTGTGAGGAGGAGATGCCTCTCTGAAGTGTCTAATGCTAATGCACGCAGCATGGGGAATAAACACAAGGAACTGGAGATCTGTGTGTGGTTGCAGGGCTCTGATCGCATTGGCATCGCAGAGATGCAATGGGATGGCTCACATGACTGGAGTGTTGTCATGGAAGGATGCAGGGTTTTTAGGAAGGACAGGCTGGGAAGATGAGGAGGTGTTGTCCTTTATGTGAGGCAGCAGCTGGAGTACCTGGAGCTCTGCCCGGGGATTGGTGAGGAGCCAGCTGAGAACTTATGGGTCGGGATTAAAGAACTGACCAGTATGGGTGACATCGTAGTGGATGTCTGATATAGGCCACCTGACCAGGAAGAACAAGTGAATGAGGCCTTCAGCAGATGGCTAGAAATGGCCTCACATTCACAGATGCTGGTCCTCATGGGGGACTTCAGCCATCCTGATACATGCTAGTTGGACAGCCCAGCAGGGCATAAGCAATCCAGGAGGTTCCTGGAGAGCATCAGTGACAACTTCCTGACCCAGCTGATAGAGGAGCCAATGAGGAGAGGTGCTCTGCTGGACCTCAAACTCAGCAACAAGGAAGGACTCATTGGGGACGTGAAGGTCAAACACAGTGACCATAAGATAGCAGAGTTCAGGGTCCTGAGGACAAAAATCAAGATTACAACACTGGACTTCAGGAGAATAAACTTTGGCCTCTTTAGGGATATGCTTCAAACAGTCCCATGGGATAAGGCCCTGGAGGGAAGAGAGGTCCAAGAAACGAGGTTGCTATTAAAGGGCCACCTCCTCCATGCTCACGAGCAGTCCATCCCAACAACAGCAAGTCATGCAAAAACACCACAATGCCTGCATGGATGAACAAGGAGTTCTTGGCAAAGCTCAAACTTAAAAAGGGAAAGTGCAGAAGGTGGAAGCAGGGAAAAGTAACCTGGGAGGAAAGTGGAGGCACTACCTGATTATGCAGGGATGATGTAGAAAAGCCAAAGCCTACCTGGAATCAAACCTGATGGGGGATGTCAAAGGCAACAAGAAGGGCTTTTGTAAGTAGATAAGTAGCAAAAGGAAGACTAGGGAAAATGTGGGCCCATTGCTGAATAGGTTGGAGGACCTGGTGGCACAGGACATGGAAGAGGCTTGAGGTACTGAATGCATCTTTCACCTCAGTCTTTACTAGCAGGACCAGCCTTTGGGAATCTAAGGACATGGAGATTGGTCAGGAAATACTTAAACTGGACATACACCAATCCATGGACCCTGATGTGATGCAATGCACAAGTGCTGAGGGAGCTGGCAGATGTCATTGCGAAGCTGCTCTTGATAATCTTTGAACAATTTTGGTGATTAGGAAAGGTGCCTGACGACTGGAGGAAAGCAAATGTCACCCCTATCTTTGAAAAGGGGCAAGAAGAGGGATCCAGGGAGGTACAAGCTGGTCAGCCTCACCTCAGTCCCTGGGGAGGTGACAGATCAACTAATCCTGGGAACCATTTCCAGACACTTGAAGGGCATGAAGCTGATCAGGATGGATCACCAAGGAGTGGTCATGCTTGACTGAGCAGATAACCCTCTATGCTGAAAGGAGTGCCTTGGTAGATGAGGGGAGAGCCGTGGATATTGTCTACCTTGACATCAGTAAGGCCTTTGATGCTGTCTTCCGCAGAACCCTCATAGAGAAGCTGATGAAGCAGATGATGAGCAGACAGTGAGGTGGATTTGAAAACTGGCTGAATAGTCAGGCTCAGAGGGTGGTGACCAGTGGTGTGAAGTCTAGTTGGAGGCCAGTAAATAGTGGTGTACCCCAGGGGTCAGTACTAAGTGCAATCCTGTTCAACATCTTCATTAATGATCTGGATGATGGGGCAGAGTGTACCCTCAGTGAGTTTGCAGATGACACAAAACTGGGAGGAGTGCCTGATAAAACAGAGGGTCATGCTGACATCCAGAGAGACCTTGGCAGGCTGGAGAAATGGGCCAACTGGAGCCTCATGAAGTTCAACAAGAAGTGCAATGTCCTGCCCCTGGGGAGGAACAACTCCATGCAGCGATATATGCTGGGGGCCACCATGCTGGGAAGCAGGGTTGCAGAAAAGCCCCTGGGGGTCCTGGTGGACACCCAGTTGACTATAAGCCAGCAGTGTGGTCTTGCTGCAAAGCAGGCAAATGGTGTCCTGGCTGCATTAGGAGTGTTGCCAGTGGATCAGGGGAGGTGGTCCTTCCCCTCTTCTCAGCACTGGTAAGGCCACAGCTGGGGAGCTGTGTCCAGTGCTGGGCTCCCCAGGACAAGAGACATGGACATACTGGAGAGAGTCCAGCAAAGGGCCACCAAGGTGATGAAGGGGCTGGACCACCTCATATGGACCACTGGCAGCTCATGGCTTGGATGGGCTTACTCTTCGCTGGGTAAAAAACTGGTTGGGTGGCCGAGCCCAGAGAGTAGTGGTGAATGGAGTTAAGTGCAGTCGGCAGCCGGTCTCGAGTGGTGTTCCCCAGGGCTCTGTTTTTGGGCCAGTCTTGTTTAATATCTTTATCAGTGATCTGGATGAGGGGATTGAGTGCGCCCTCAGTAAGTTTGCAGACGACACCAAACTGGGTGGGAGTGTCGATGTGCTGGAGGGTAGGATGGCCCTGCAGAGGGACCTGGACAGGCTGAACCAATGGGCCGAGGCCAACTGGATGAGGTTTAACAAGGCCAAGTGCCAGGTCCTGCACTTCGGGCACAACAACCCCATGCAACGCTACAGGCTTGGGGAAGAGTGGCTGGAAAGCTGCCTGGCCGAAAAGGACCTGGGGGTGTTGGTAGACAGCCGCCTGAACATGAGCCAGCAGTGTGCCCAGGTGGCCAAGGCGGCCAACAGCATCCTGGCTTCTATCAGGAATAGTGTGGCCAGCAGGAGCAGGGAGGTGATTGTCCCCCTGTACTCAGCGCTGGTGAGGCCGCACCTGGAATACTGTGTCCAGTTTTGGGCCCGTCACTACAAGAAAGTCATTGAGGTGCTGGAGCGTGTTCAGAGAAGGGCAACAAGGCTGGTGAAGGGTCTGGAGCACAGGCCTTATGAGGAGCGGCTGAGGGAACTGGGGTTGTTTAGCTTAGAGAAGAGGAGGCTGAGGGGAGACCTTATTGCTCTCTACAACTACCTGAAAGGAGGCTGTTGTGAGGTGGGTGTTGGTCTCTTCTCCCATGTAGTTAGCGATAGGATGAGAGGAAATGGGCTCAAGCTGCATTGGGGAGATTTAGATTGGATATTAGGAAGAATTTCTTCACGCAAAGAGTAGTCAAGCATTGGAACAGGCTGCCCAGAGAGGTGGTGGAGTCACCATCCCTGGAAGTGTTCAAAAAACGGGTAGATGTGGCACTTGGGGACATGGTTTAGTGGGCATGGTGGTGCTGGGTTGATGGTTGGACTGATGATCTTAGAGGTCCTTTCCAACATTAATGATTCCTAGCTTTTTACTTTCATTATAAATAATCCAGCCACCAAGCCAGGAAACATGAAATTGCTACTATACCCTTAATTGGTTTAGTGGTGGACTTGGTAGTGTTAGGTTAATGGTTGGCCTGGATGATCTTAAAGGTCTTTTCCAACCTAAACGATTCTATGATTCTATATATGAAAAGAGGCTGAGAGACCTGGGGCTGTTCATCCTGGAGAAGAGAAGGCTCGGGGGATCTCATCAATGTGTGTAAATAGCTGAAGGGTGGGTGCAAAGAGGATGGAGCCAGGCTGTTTTCAGTGGCGCGCAGTGCCAGGACCAGAGGCAATGGGCACAAACTGAAATGCAAAAGGTTCCCTGTGAACATAAGGAAACACTTTTTGACTGTGATGGTGACCAAGCACTTGGCACAGGTTGCCCAGATAGGTTGTGGAGTCTCGATCCTTGGAGGTATTCAAAAGCCGTCTGGACATGTTCCTAGGCAACTGGCTCTAGGTGGCCGTACTTGAGCAGAGAGGTTGGACCAGATGACCTCCAGAGGTCCCTTCCAATCTCAACCATTCTCTGATTCTGTGACTGCCCCTTGGGTGGCAGGCACTCATTAGTTTGGCATAAACCAGTCATGAAATCCTAGGAAGCAAGAAGCCACTGGTAGTGACGGGGCCTGACAGAGGCTGTTGGAAGGAGGGATTGGAGGGGTTTACTGTATATCTTCCTTCTGGAGTGAGAGCTGAAATCTTTGAGTTGGGATTAGCAAATAAAATGGTCAAGTAGGAAGAGAATCAGTGAAAAAGCAAAGTGATTGGTGAAGATCATAGCAAAAATCGTATATGAACAGCTGTGGTACTGTCTTTGATGGGATGCAAGGCACAAAGAAGTGCAAGAGGAGGAGGAAGAAGCAGAATTGAGAGGCTGCGAGATGGGCATCACCACTGACGGATGGGCAGAAATCAGCCCTGCAGGGCGGAGGGAAGAGCAGAGGGCTTTAATGTTGCTATCATAAGAAAGGAGAGGGGACATGTGCTGTGTAGCCTTAGGACTGCTACTGGTGACTTGAAAGTGGGGATGTGAAAACTTTGTGTAATCCAGTAAGTGATCATTTTAGCAACTGGGAGTTCAGATTTCAAGTCACGATGTAAGAGGCAGAGTGGGTGTGGGTGGGTTGACCTTGGTTGGCCACCCGGAGCCCACCCAGCCTCTCTATCACTTCCCACTTCTCAATAGGCCCAGAGGAGAAAATATGACAAAAAGCTTGTAGGTTGAGGTAAGGACAGAGAGAACACTTACCAATTACCATCATGGGCAAAACAGACTTGACTTGGGGAAATTAATTTATTGTGAATTAATTGTAGCAAAGCAGGATAGTGAGAAGTAAAAACAAAACGAAAACCACCTTCCCCCACCCCTCCCTTGTTCCCAGGCTCAACTTCACTCCCAGCTCTTGACCTCCTCCCCACCAGCAGCACAGAGGAACGGGGAATGAGGGTTGTGGTCAGTTCATCACACGTTTCTGCCACTCCTTTCTCCTCACTCTCTTGCCCTGCCCCAGTGTGGGGTCCCTCCCACGGGAGAGAGTCCTCCACAAACTTCTCCAATGTGGGTCCTTTCCATGGAATGGACTGCTCCGGCATGGGTATCCACGGGGTCACAAGTCCTGCCAGAAGACCTGCTCCAGTGTGGGCTCCTCTCCATGGGCTGCAGCTCCTGCCAGGAGCCTGCTCCAGTGTGGGTTCTCCATGAGCTGCAGCTTCCTTCAGGGCACATCCTCTGGCATGGGGTCCTCCACAGGCTGCAGGGTGGATATCTGCTCCACCATGGACCTCTGTGGGCTGCAGGGGGATGCAGGTCTTCACCATGGGCTGCAGGTGAATGTCTGCTCTGGCACCTGGACCACCTCCTCCCCCTCCTTCTTCATCGACCTTGGTGTCTGTAGGGCTGTTTCTCTCACATATTCCCACTCTGCTCTCCCAGCTGCTGCACAGCAGTTTTTACCCTTTCTTAAATACGTTATGATGGGGGCGCTACCAGCATTGCTGATGGACTCAACTTTGGCCAGCGACAGGTCCATCTTGGAGCTGACTGGAGCTGGTTCTGTCCAACATGGGGGCAGCTTCTGGTGTCTTCTCACAGAGGCCACCCCTGCAGCTCCCCACTACCAAAACCTTGCCACATAAACCCAATACAGTGGGTCAGAAGAAAAGATGTGGAAACTGAAATTCTTGAAATTACAGCTGAGATCATAAAGAGAAAAGAGCTACGGACTAAGGAAATTAAGAATTAAGCTTATATGATGCAACATTTTCCAAGATCTGTGATGCTAGTGTTTTTTTCTATTGCAATTCCACTTTATTTCCTAAAACTGTCAAGTTTCTAGGTCTATACTGATGCTTTAACCAGGGATTTTTCTACATACACAAAAATGTATTTTGTGGTTATTGAACAGCCTTAACTTTCAGGGAGTAAGATGTTAGTTGAAAGCCTTATTTTATTAAGTCTTAAGCACCCTGGTGTCTTGGGATGATTTAGATGTGTGTGTATGTAGGAGTTGGTCTTGGTGAAGGTCTGAGGAGGATGATAGGTTTGGGAGTGTTAGGCAGTGAGTGAGGTGCAGGTATACAAATGAGAATGAAAAAGGTTGACAGGAGGAGGTGGAATGCAGTGATGAGGCTGAGGATGAACAGACGTGAGGTGGAGAGGGGGGAGTAAGCTGGAGGTAGCAGAAGAGAGGATGGATGGGAGAAGTTTTGAATTGAAGGGCATCTTGTTGTCATGTACTTTAGACTGAAGTCCAAGCAGACTCCCTCAGTGACGTTGGCTCCTTAGGCTGACACCTTAAAATAGGCAACTATAACCAAGGAAATAAAAATCTTTGCTGTGCCTGGGTATGGCAATGTAGGAGTGTGTAGGAGTTAATTAGGATAAAACGTCTATATTAGGACTGGACTTGACACATGTTCTATCACTGAAACTTGAATACACTGGTTTTAGGGTATCGGGTTCTAGGTTTTTCTTCAAACTGATAATCTTGAGTTTCTGTTGTAGGGTTTTTTCATCTATAAATTGAACATGCTAAATGCAATGAGGCCTATTCATTTAAGGAGAGCCTGGGGAGGAGTATAGTTTGGTTATCACAGTGACAGCAAAATAAATTCTCTGCTGGACACTTCTCCTCACATTGGTAAAGTTTTGCGTAGCAGTGTTGTAACCTGAATGGTTGAAATAAACCAAGTCAAAAATAATCCTCCAAGCATCTGGATCGTGACTGTAGTGTGGCCCAGCAAACAGTTGTACCACTGGGAGGTGGGGAAGAGGAGCGCAGAGTTGCAGAGATGGAGGTCGGCACATCATGCCGCTACACAGTGGAGTATCTATGCCAAGGGATGCAGGTTGCTGACATTTATCCCAGTGAGGCGATAAGTGAAAGCTAATGGGAAGCTAAAGGTTAACTTTAAGTAGTAATTTACCACTAATCTTTTTTTATAGCAGAAGCATCCTGCTAAATCTCTGACTGCCTATGATCCCTCGGCTGTAGAAGTATCAGCTGCCCCTGCAGCTTTACCTAAAGTAGAAAAACTAAAGCTCGCAAAAGGCTGGGTTTGGGAAGAACTGTGGCTTTGGGGCATCGCTGGTGGGGGATTTTTGGTTTGAATGAGTAAAGGACAAGCGCTCTTTGAAACATTCGCATTTTGAAAATATAATTTCTGTTCCCCTCTAACTGTTTCATTCTGAGTCCTTAGTAATTTTTTTTTTAATTTAGAGATTGTTAGCCTTATGAATCTTTTCCTCTTTCATAGCCCTGATCCCATGCAATAGAGTCGGTGTAGCCCTGTGTTTTCAGCTGAAGCTATATGACGATCATGTCAAGGAGGGTCCTTGTAGTTCGCGGGCATCTCTTAAATAGGCATGAGTTTCATCAATGTCACTTAACAGTGTAACAGCAAAGAGACTCTAAAATCAATGTAAAGTTTCTTTGCTTGTAATGAAGTTGGTTCCGTTTCCGCTTGCACATCAGGAGTAAGTGAAAGCGAAGAGTTTTGTTCATCAAAGAAAGTTCATCTTTCGGGGTGTATTAATGGGGATTGTGCCCTCACTGCACACAGGCTTTATCTGAGCAAGAAAATTGGCTGCAGGAATTTTGTGGTGGCACCGGTGTGTGAGAAGATGGGAGCTTGCTCCGACCTTCTGATCCAGGGTGCTTTGCACTGCCGGCCGTTAGAAGAAAACACGCTCATGAATGGATCAAATCTGATGCCGAGTTATGTAGTCAATCCTTTCAATGAAACAGAAGGTTAATGGTGCTGCCTCTACGCAGGCACTTTCCAGAGTAAAACTCTGCATTAACTATAAATTTCCTGATTTGCAAACACCTCTGTGGCCAAAGGTTTAATAAACGAACTTTTTTGGAGTGGTATGTTTTTTCAACCTTCACTCTATGTCAGTGAGTATTTTTTTTTTCCCCTTCTGAAGAAGCTAATAAGTAAAAATGGGAATAAAATCAAGTATTCTGAAATGTCTGAGCTTCTGAGCATTTTTGTGCATGTGTGAATGTGACTTCTGGAAGAAAAGCCCAAATGGAATGTGGCAGGCAAACCGGAATTAAAAAAAACTTGTAATAAATAACTCTTGATTAAAGTGTAGGTTATGGGAGTATATGAAAAACACAGAGATTACACAACTCAAAATCATATCCTGGTAACATGCTGTAGAAATAACTGATTAATGAATGTCTCAAATCGCTGCCAGACGTCTTTGAAGAGTCATGGAAAACTAGGAGAGAGATAACAATGTGACATCTGGAACCAAGTTAAAATTTCTCATACAAAGCAGAAGAGTTGCAAAAGAAAAAGCCATTCCATCTCCAAGATGAAGCCTTCAGTAGGGGAGCCCAAATGCGGCTGCCTGTTTACTCCTGACAAATGTAGCAGCTCCTGGCATAAAATGGACTAGCAGACCCTCCTGCAGTGCCCCTGGGCAGGATTGCTGGCCGTGCGTCTTCTGCAGCTGTTAAGAAAAGGATGAGCATGAGCATAAAGATGCCAATTATAATTTTTTCCCTCCACTGAACCTTTTTCAGCTTCCGTGGTTGATTCAATAGAAAAATATAATTTGCTGTTTTATTACCCAGTCACTCAGACCTGTGTGGTCTTTTTGCAGTTCTTTGTGGCCAGCCCTTATCTGTAACCTGCTGAGTTACTGGGTTACGATCATCAACCTTTGCAGTTTTGCTGCTTGTTTCCCTTTCCCAGATACTTCGAGAGTATTTTGAAGAGCCCAAATCCCAGCAGAACTTCCTGAGGACCTTTCTCCATCAAAGAACCGACTGTTTATTCCTTGTCTTCCACTTATTTTTCCATGCAAAAACCTTCCTCTCTTATGCCATGGCAGCTTAGTTTCCTTAAAATCCTTTAGTGAAGGGTGTTGCAAAACCATTTTGGAAATCCAGGTAGCCTGACCCGTCTGTGGGTCAGATCTTCCTTACCCACATGGTTGTTGACTCCTCTGGAGAGCTCGGATGGGTTTGTGAAGCCGGAAGGGAGAAGCTGCGTTGACTTTTCCCAAGTACAGAAGTAATGCTGGTTAAAGATGACAGTTTTCCTTATTCTTGCTGATTTATCCTTGTGACTCATCTCTCTTCATTTTGTCTGTTTACTCCCTAACTTCTTGTCTCTTCCATGAAATGATCTGAACTCGGAGACTTGGGCTGGTTTTTTTGTGCCCTCCCTTGCAGAGCATGGTGTCAGCGTAGGAATCCTTCCAGCTTCTTCCCCAGCATCTGCAGATTCAATAAATTCATTTAGCCTTATCCTTGTCAAGTCTTGCCTTGTATTCCCATATTGTGTGTACGCACTCTCTGGCAGGCTTCCTGCTCTTGTAGAGCCTGAAGAAGATAACCACTAGTTTTGATGTCTCTTGCTAGCTGTCCCCCAAACTTTCTGCCCTACGTTGTCATAATTTTGGTCCCTGCTGAGCCTTTCATGTAACAAGGGAGGTGATGGGAGCTCCCTGCTCCTCTGCCATAGCCTGCACATTCACAGGTAACAGTGCCTAGGCATGGAGCCCATTAAAATATCGGGCGATTTTGGCATATTTTGGATCCAGCACAAGCACACACAGCAGTGAAAATTCGGGTTTTTAACATGTGCTGATTGCCAGGGTGCCTTTGGGGGCAGTGGGTATGGCATGCTGGGGAAGATGAGGTGCGCCCCAAACTGTCTCTCTGCAGACTTAAAATCGAAACTAAATTGGCTTTGACAAGGCAGGATCTGGAGAGAAAATGTTTCTCGCTAAGCTACAAGGGCAAAGGTGCTTTCAACTTGTGGTTGTGCTGAGTCTGCCTTAAATGCTAGTCAGGATCAAAGCTAGAGGAGTCCTGTTTTAATAATGCCAAGAAGTTAAATTTCCCATTGCAAATCAAAACCAGGTTAGAAAAAAATGCCATAAAACACAATAAAACTGCCCTGAACATTAACTTCTTGTAGTTCTTATTTGGAGATTTGAGAGCGTTTTGGAGAATTTAAGGTCCTGCTCAGCTCCTCGCAGAGAGCTCCTAGGGGCTTTTCTATTTCCCGTTTTCCCATTCCCATTTATATTTCATGGCTCAGTAGCTCTGTTTTTCTTTGCCGAAATTAAGGGGCTTCTCCAGCATTTGGAGAAGGGCTGAAATACTCTGGAGTTTATTTGAATTGCATTTGGGTGCATGCATGGGGGCCCTACAATATGGTTTCTTCCACCTATTTCTCTCTTTCCTGGGGAAACCTTTTCTTCTCTAAACTTAAGTTGCAGCATGTCTCAGATCATGTGTCCAAGGCTTTTGATGTGTTTGGCAATTTCTGCAGTTTCCTCCTTTGAGAGCCTAATTTTTTATTCCCCCCCCCCCCCCTTCAGGTTTGTCATAGCTTTGCATTTTATTATAAATGATGTTTTCTATTACCTGCAGTGTTTTTGACAGTTCCCTGATGGATGTTATATAGTGGAGTATCACAGAGATACCGCATGAAATAGCAATAATATAGAAAATGGAGTTGGCCCTTAATTTTATTTTATTTTTTTGTCAGATTTGGGGGCTTCTGTCCTGGGTTTCTACCCTGGTTGCCAGCAGTGAAGTCTGCAGGACTTTGTTTGGTCCATCTGTGTGGGCAAATGCTACATTAAAAGCTTTGTCTGACGATGTAGACATACGTTCTGGTACAACTTCTCGCCATCTCTGATGTAAATGAGCCCCATAACCTTCTTTAACCGTAGCAGAAGAAAATGGTGTATTAAAATTACCTGATTTAATAATCCATAATTAGCTGCTCGCTGTAGTTCATTCTTAAGCTAGAGTTAGGAGCAGAGGAGTATTTTTGCATGGGTTTATTAATGACAGAAGAGAGTTTGAGCTTCTAGAGTGCTCAAGGCTGGAGGGCTGGTATCTACTCCAGCTCTACTCCTGCTTAGGCATCAAGTAATGTGCATCCTACAGAGGATGAGTAGCTGCTCCTGGGCTTTGAAGGAATACAGAAGAGTTGAGACACCTGTGAAAGGGAGCAGAGGTTTGACAGCTATTGAAACTGGGATGATGCATCCACATAAAAAAACTTTACATGTCAAGTAAATGATGCTGCTTCTGCAAAGCTGTATTGCTAGTAAGTGTGGTGTTATCAAGTTAGTAATTATTAGTTATCAAGAAGTTTCTATAAAAGTATCATAGCACATGTGGTTTGTGGTCTTTGAAAGTTCAGATTTCATCTGGTCCAAAGCAATTTTGCAGGAGACACAACTGTGGGTTTGGTGGGGAACGCTGCTGCATGTCAGGACTGCACTGCATTCAGCAGTGTATTGGGTTTGTGTAGCAAGGTTTTGGTAGCAGGGGGGCTACAGGGTTGGTTTCTGTGAGAAGCTGCTAGAAGCTTCCCCTGTGTCCAGTAGAGCCAATGCCAACCGGCTCCAAGACGGACCCACCGCGGGCCAAGGCTGAGCAAATCAGCGACAGTGGTAGTGCCTCTGTGATAACATATTTAAGAAGGGAAAAAAAACCCAAACCACATGGGGACACAAACTGCAGCTGGAGTGAGGAGTGAGAATATGTGAGAGGAACAACTATGCACACACCAAGGTCAGTGAAGAAGGAGGGGGAGGAGGTGCTCCAGGCACCGGAGGAGACATTCCCCTGCAGCCCGTGGTGAAGACCATGGTGAGGCAGGCTGTCTCCCTGCAGCCCATGGAGATCTGTGGTGGAGCAGATATCCACTTGCAGCCCATGGAGGACCCCACGCCGGAGCAGGTGGATGCGCCCAAAGGAGGCTGTGACCCTGTAGGAAGCTCTCACTGGACCAGGCTCCTGGCAGGACCCATGGAGAGAGAGGAGCCCAGACTGGAGCAGGTTTGCTTACAGGACTTGTGACCCTGTGGGGGACCCATGCTGGAGCAGTCTGTTCCTGAAGGACTGCACCCCGTGGAAGGGACTCACGCTGGAGCAGTTCATGAAGAACTGTAGCCTGTGGGAAGGACCCATGTTGGAGAAATTCATGGAGGACTGTCTCCCGTGGGAGGGACCCCACGCTGGAGCAGGGGAAGAGTGTGAGGAGTCCTCCCCCTGAGGAGAAAGGAGTGGCAGAGACGACGTGATGAACTGACCGCAACCCCCACTCCCCGTCCCCCTGCACCGCGCAGGGGGAGGAGGTAGAGAAAAATGGGGAGTGAAGTTGAGCCCGGGAAGAAGGGAGGGGTGGGGGGAAGGTGTTTTAAGATTTGGTTTTATTTCTCTTTACCCTACTCAGTTTAGATTGGCAATAAATTAAACTAATTTTCCCCAGGTCGAGTCTGTTTTGCCTGTGACAGTAATTGGTGTGATCTCCCTGTCCTTATCTCGACCCATGAGCTTTTTCATTATATTTTCTCTCCCCTGTCCAGTTGAGAAAGGGAGTGATAGAGTGGCTTTGGTGGCCACTTGGCATCCAGCCGGTGTCAACCCACCACAAGCAGTAAGGGTTTTGAGTCAGGGTATAATGGAGTTTTCCTGCTTTTTTGGGGTGATTTTGGTGCGGGGTGGGGGCTTGCTGAGAAAAGTGCTTTCCCTCTCAAGTGCCTTAATGCTGAAATGAAAGCAGTGACCAAGCAGAACATCTTCAGAGCTAAGAGGTGAAAGATTTTGTTTTCCTTTTTTAGGGGAAAAAAAGGAAATAAACCACAGAGGACATGGTTTAAGAATGGATACCGTCATCAGGAATGGCTAATTGTGGAAGTTGTTAGGGTTGTTGTGGAAAAAGATGATAAGGAGGCTAGCTGAAGAGCTTCTTAGAGTTAATGCTAATACTAGAGGAATGTGCTGGAGCTTCCTCTAAATGTGAAAGTTTTCTAGGGTGAATTTGGGGGTGGGGGGAAGCAAATAGAGAATAACTAACAAATGTAATCTTTCTTTCATCAGACGTGTCAAGTGTGCCAGATGATGCTTCCCAACCAGTGCAGTTACTGTGCTCATCAGAGGATCCATGCTCACAAGTCTCCATACTGCTGCCCAGAGTGTGGAGCTGTCTGCCGCTCCGCCTATTTCCAAACTCACGTCAAGGAGAACTGCCTGCATTACTCCCGCAAAGTTGGATTCAGGTTTGTGTGGCTCCAGAGGGTCTGTGCTGAGACAGCGAGAGGGAATGGGAAACTTGGATTTAGATCTTTGGAAATGTGTCCTCCTTACAGCAGAAACGAAAGAGGATGTAGCCCAGGCCTGGCGTGGTTTTCTGCATGACAAAACACATTTGAAATGGGGAATTACTAAATGGATTTAAGAGGAGGTTTCTGAGAGCAGAAAGGATTTTGAGGCAGCTTTAAGCTGAAAGATGCTTGTGTTGACTTCAAGTTGCAGATGGGCATCTCAGGATTGATATTTACAGCAAAAAGATTGCAGTTCTTAATTCTCTAAATCTCTTTGAGGTTTGAACTTATATTTATGTCAGTTATAATGGACTGAGGGATGTGTGTCTTCACAAGAAGGGCATAGATTATTTTCTTGTATGCCCTTAGAACACTCCAAACACTTCTCATGAACTGAGACAGATGGAGGAAGGCTCCCAAGGTTCTCGATGTGGTGGTGTATGTGTGTGTGTGTGTGTTGTCTTTTCTCCAACCAAATTGATTGCCTTAATAAAATGCATTACTTTTCCCTACAAGCCTGTCCTCCTTGGCATGTTTAGATCACCTCAGCTGCAGCACAGCTCTTAAGATGCAGATGATTTGCTTGGGAGGTGAGACTAGGTGACCTTTTAAGATTCCTGACAGTTCTGGGTTTTCTCTGATTGCCATTAAATACTTTGAAATTTAAAATGAATAGGGCAATTTCTGCTCTTGGAGCTGTTCTTTTAAGATGTCTGCAAATTCGGGAAGCCTCCACTGTGTGGCTTGCTCTGCAATCTCACTTAGGTTTTCAAGGGCTTTTTCTTTCAACCGTGAAGACAAGAGATACATAACAAACTGATTCTGAATTTAATTATATACAGATAAGGTTTTTTTATGGTGATGTGATTTGAGCAGGCACAGCCCACAACAAAGAATTAATTTCATTGCAAATTAAATGGCTGTGATACTCAGGCTGTTTGAAAATGAGTTAATCTGAGAGAAAAAGGAAAGCTGGAAAAAAATGTTTTCCCTGAGATGGAAAAATGGGAATGCAGTAGATGTCAGAAAACTAGCCATGGGTTTGGTGCAGTTCTTTGGACTTCACTGGCACCTGAGAATCCCAAATGCAGGCAGAGCTTCATCGCACTGAGCTGCTTGTGCAGCATCCCCACTGATGCCTTGATCAGTAATGTGTCACAGGGTTATGCTGGCCTGAGCTGCATTATATAGGAAGCTCAGTCTTTTAGCAGTGATTCAGTGCAAGTCCTTTCTCCTCTATTTCCAACTGATGGGCACGCAGTGTACAGCAGAGCATGGTCCTGACTCCTAAGTGTATGACCTGGCATTTTTTAAAAACATTATTCATTCCAGATGTATTACAGTAATACCTTTATGATGCCTTAATCCTTGTCAGCAATGAGAGCTTACATCCATCTACAGATGTCATTAACAAATATCTGCTTTCTGTGCCAGGGACATTAATGAAAATCTAAACCAAAACAGAGCTCAAGAGTGATACTTATGCATTTTTTAGCTTTACCCAGCTTCTCTAGAAGATAAATTTCTTTAACCTCTCCTCTAATTTGCATCTGCTCAAGCTCATCTGTGAAAACTGTGTCCACCAGACAGGTGATCTTCTGGCTGTACCATCCTTGTTATTCTGCCTGTCTCTGCTGTGGGGCTGATGTTATTTGCATTGTTGAAAATGGAAGAAATAAATTTTAGTTGCATAACCACATCTAGATAATCTGTGGCATCTGCCCTGTAGTCATGTAGCAACTTTACATCTTTTCTTCCACTTCTGTTACTTGCAGAGCTGAAAAGCCAAGGAGTTCTTTTAAATCCTTCCCAGGATCAGTTTGACTTTTGCTGCTTCTCACTATATCCCTGTTTTTCTTGAATTTCTGATGCAGAAGTTGGGTTTTGGTTTTGTGATCAGTCCTTATTCTGTCTCCTTTTCCGCTAATACCCCAATGCATTCAATTAAGTTTGGAGTAAGATTGTTTTATTTGGGTTTTAGTCATGGCTGGTGATTACACTGAAAATGAGAAGGGTCTGTCTTCTGCAGTTAAAAATTTAAATCACAAGCCTGTCCTAAATGCTCCTTTCCACTTGGCTCCAAGTGTCACCTCCCCACCTTTTCCAAGCACCTTCCAGCTGTCTCCACTGATGTGGGACTCGTTTTCCTGCTTGGTGCCATCTGGAGAGTTGAGGGGCTGCAAGGTGACAGCATAGGAAATGTTCAGAGGGTTAAGACAACAAACATCTCATAGCTTTATCTTCTCTCGCAGGATGCTTTCCAGGACTTTTATGCCACCCCTCCTTGTCCTGAGGCTATCCAGGAGTCTTCTCTTGCAAATTATTCCTCCACGCTGGGGAGATGATAGCAGAATTTGCAATTTGCAGAAATTACATGGCAAGCCTCTGACATCCTCCATCCACTTTGTTCTGCTAATTAGTTTACTTTATCAAACTTCATCCTTCTGGTACTGGGATTCTTGATTACAAAGTGGCTGTTATTTAAATGTCCATTTACTGTAAATTAAATTAACTTGTGATCATTTGACCCTGAGTTAGTACTTATTTCATCCCTAATTCTAAATGAAGTACTTACCAAAACTGAGTGTTAATACATAACCGCCTCTTGTTAGTTCACGGAGTGTTTTTGGAAGAAGCTTGTCGGATATTCCTGGATGTACCAGCCAGACCTTACTGTCAGGATTAGCATTTATTCTTCCATAATAACACAGTTCCTGGTGCTACTATACTAGAAGTCTCTCTCCCCATCTCATGTGAATGAGGATCAGGCTTGAAGGTAGAGCTACCTGAGCAGAATGTTTTCATTCTTCCCCAAAGATGACACCAGCTTTTGTCACCACTTCCCTCTCTAAATGTAAGAAAATGACATTTCTATGCATATTTTTGGGGGTGAGGGTTTGGCTACTTTGGGCTGGCTTCTGCCTAATGATCTTTTGAAGTGTAACTTCAAAGCATGGGCTTGTTTCCTAAATGCTGTTGGGAGGCTTGTTCAGAGGGAAGAATAATCTAGCAGTTTGTTTGGTTTTGATACAGGCTTGGAGCTCTTCCAGTTGCTCAATAGCTGGGGTCCATCTGCAATGGCAGCATCCGTGCTGCAGCGCTGCTGAATGCAGAAACCCTAATACTGCCGCTGGCAAATGACAGACCTCAGAACAAAGGAGAAAAATATTTATAAGGCAACTTAACTCCAGGCTCACCAGAGGAAGCCCTTATATGTCTCTTGCATCCTACTAGCACAAGCATTGGCCTTCTGGATTGCCCGGCTGAGCTCCTCTGCTGTAATGGTCCATACATGCAGCGCTGGCTTAAGCAGAGATCTACCGTTAGTTATTATGATTGAATCTTCTTAGAGGAGGCTGTTCTGGTCACAGGTCAGTGTAGGTGCTCCTGTGGGGATGGTAAACTCTGCAGCTGGTGTGGCCGAGGCAGGTGAGGGCAGGTGTCTGCATCCTCATGTGCCCTTGTAGTGTTGGTGTGTGGCTTCTCTCAGAGCACAGCAGGTGGGTGGGTGCTTGGGAGGAATATTAAAGCTAAATATAGTATGGCTGCCCGTTGTTGCCAAACTGGGGGAGTATCAGGCAAGGCCTGTCACAGGAGTGCACTGGGAGGAGAGGCAGGCTGGGACTGGTGGGGTGACCCTGGCTCTCATCCTGGCCCTGGGTCTGTGTTTTCAGATGCTGAAGAGCATCCTTTGGCTCCACATGCAGCCTCTGCTTCTTCCTCTCTCCTCCCAGAGCATCCCCCCAACTCCCAGACAAGCAATTCCCAGGCAACACCTGTGTCTTAATGATTTTAATGAGCTTAATCAGTTCCTGGGGTGTTTCTGTTGCTGTTTTCAGTATCTTTGCTGTTGCTGTCATTATTTTCTAGTGCTTAGTGGAGTATGAGAAGCAATTGTACAGGGTTACTGAAGATTTCCTAGCTGAATATTCTTTCTCTGTTTATTTTGTACTGGGGACTAACTGATATTTATGCTGCTTATTGCTACCTGGAGATCTTACCAGATACTCTTACTTTACTTACTCTTCACTTACTTACTCTTCGCTTCTACCAGTGGTGGAATTGTCTTTCACAGATACAGGGCTGGCATTTTGCTGAACCACATCTTCCTTTATTCTTTCTGGGTTGTTTTAGTCTCTGAAGGCTTCTTATATAGGTGTTGTTTGCTTGTCGCTAACATCTAGTTGTGAGATCTGTCCAGCTTGTGAATTCCTGTATCGTATTCCTCCTTGACTCTTTCATGTTGCTGTTGAAGAGACTAAATGAGGACCCACTATAGCCTGGTGCTTGCCTCCATCTTTGCGTGTGTATTGGAAGCAGCACTGTGGCTGTAACTCAGCTCTTTCTTTGTGTGTCCCCCAGGTGCATCCATTGTGGAGTTGTCTTCATGACCCTCGCTATGCTGAAAGTGCACATCCATGAGAAACACTGCGAAGTCTTCCACAAATGTTCTTTTTGCCCGATGGCCTTCAAGTCGGCTGACAGCACCACGGCTCACATGACCAGCCAGCACCCAGCAGAGCCTCACAAGACTACTCAGTAAGCATTTTGGTCTTATCTCTTCTTCTTCTTTGCTGTGTAGCTCCAGGATTCCTCCTTTTCCTCTGAATTTTTTTGTATTTCTGGTTTCTGTCCTCATATGAGAAGAAGAGCTGCCACTTTGTCTGCCTGTGGGGATCCATTCCTAGCCACAGCATGCTATCCTTGGTATGAACACAGTCTCCTTTGGTAGGAGGAGAGAAGTTTGGGCAGGGAAGAGCTGAATATCCGTAAAAGGATCTTAATTGTCACCTCTTTGTCCAGCAGGACCCAGAGTGGGACCTCTTGGTAGATGTCTCCAGGGTAACTGCTGCATCTGGCACTCGAAAGGAAGAGGAGGGTTATGCCATGCAGTGTTGCCCCCAAAAATCACTAGAGAGAAACATCCTGTTTTTTCCACTCTGTAGCTTTCTCCTCCAAGTCTTGAGCTACTGCTGAAAATGTGTGCTTTAAGGGAGGAACTGTGGAAGGGTGGGATTGAAAGTAATGTGTAGCTAGGTAGTGTACTTTGAGTTTGCTCCCATCAACAGATCCAACACACACATAGGTAGTTATGCATATGCATAGAAGTAAACTTATTTTTAGAAAGCCGTGGTATGTGCCTGAGGCATTTTGTTGATCTTCCCAGTTGAGTTAATGGTTCAGTTGTCCACGTGGGTGTGTGTTGATAATGCATCAAGAGCAGAGCCCTCCTCAGAAGCCCATCCCTTTCTGAAGTTGCTGAGATAACTTTTTCTACAGTCTTCTTGAGATAACTAATGAAGAGAGACTGAGTTTACTTTTTTTAAATGTTCCAGGGTGATCTACAAATGCTCTTGTGAGACGGTCTTTAACAAGAAGAAGCTGCTCCAAGAGCACTTCCAGCAGAACACCAACAAGTTGTTAGTGGGGGTGTTTAAGTGCCCACAGTGTCAGCTGGTGTATATGCAGAAACAGCAGTTAATGCAGCATGTTAAGGTAGGTAACCACCACCACTTACTGATACAAGGTCCTATTTTTTGAGTTCACAGAGAGTTTACATCAACTGTGTGAGGAAATTGGTTGAAGAAGTGGAATATTCTTGAGGAATATATCAGTGGAAAAATAGACTACGATCTTTCACAGTATTATTTGGAAACATCAGTGGAGCATTTTGTGTTAGTTGGTAATAATGCAGGCAATTACTCTCATCTATATGTAATTTAACCTCATGACAAAGGCTTGTTTTCTACAGGTGAATCTTTTTGATTTTTAACTGTTCTATATTAAACCCAAAGAAGTGATTAAACCAGGGTGGGAGCTTTACCTTTGGTTGGAAAACAGGGAGATGTATTCTCTGCCCACAGGGTTACTCAAGTTATGTAATGAAAGCGGAATCTCCCTTTTGGGTGCTCATCTAGAGAGCTTTGGCCCCCTTGCAGCTGCCTCAGAGAGATGTTGCATGGCGTTTAAAGCCCCACTTCCCTGGCTGCTCCACTTGCCTGCAGAACCACACCAGATTGCAAGAGGGGAGTGCCAGAGGCAGAAGTGATTGCCCTGGAGGTACCAGCCTTTGGGAGGTGGGACCCCTGCCTTGTGTGTGTTCATGCTGGCACTACGCAGGCTGCTCCAGAAGATGGTCTGAAATGGATAGTTGTGTGTAACCCCAAAATTTGGTGGACATGGTGGTCCAAAGAGTGCTTCAAATCTGCCCTCCCTCAGTAATGGCTCATATTGCAATAAGTACTGCAATAATCTCACTATCATTCATCACTCCTTTATACATATGAAAAGCAGGTTGTTGTCCATTTGGTGGTGATTTCTAGCAGGATGCATGTGAGGGCTTGCAGATCTATTATCCCATGAATGGCTGAGGTACTTAACACCTTCTTTGTCTCTGTGTTTAACAGCCAGACCGGTCATCCCCAGGGTACTCAGGCCCCTGAGCTAGAGGATAGGGATGGGGACCAGAATGGAGCCCTCATAGTCCAGGAGGAAGCAGTTAAAGACCTGCTATGCCACCTGGTACTCACAAGTCTATGGGGCCAGATGGGATCCACCTGAGAGTACTGAGGGAGCTGGCAGAGGAGCTCACCAAGCCACTTTCCATCATCTGTCAGCAGTCCTGGTTAACAGGGGAGGTCCCTGATGACTGGAGGCTTGCCAACATGACGCCCATCTACAAGAAGGGCCAGAAGGAGGACCCAGGGAACTACAGGCCTGTCAGCCTGACCTCGGTGCCGGGAAAGTTTATGGAGAGGTTCATCTTGAGTGAACTCAACAGGCAAGTGCGGGTCAACCAGGGGATCAGGCCCAGCTAGCATGGGTTCATGAAAGGCAGGTCCTGCTTGACCAGCCTGATCTCCTTTTATGACCTAGTGACCCGCCTGGTAGATGATGGAAAGGCTGTGGACGTCATTTACCTGGACTTTAGCAAAGCTTTTGACACTGTCTCCCACAATATTCTCCTTGGGAAGCTGGCAGCTCATGGCTTGGATGGGTGTAGTCTTTGCTGGGTAAAAAACTGGCTGGGTGGCCGAGCCCAGAGAGTAGTGGTGAATGGAGTTAAGTGCAGTTGGCAGCCAGTCTCGAGTGGTGTTCCCCAGGGCTCTGTTTTGGGGCCAGTCTTGTTTAATATCTTTATCGATGATCTGGATGAGGGGATTGAGTGCGCCCTCAGTAAGTTTGCAGACGACACCAAACTGGGTGGGAGTGTTGATCTGCTCGAGGGTAGGATGGCCCTGCAGAGGGACCTGGACAGGCTGGACCGATGGGCTGAGGCCAACTGGATGAGGCTTAACAAGGCCAAGTGCCAGGTCCTGCACTTCGGGCACAACCACCCCATGCAGCGCTACAGGCTTGGGGAAGAGTGGCTGGAAAGCTGCCTGGCCGAAAAGGACCTGGGGGTGTTGGTAGACAGCCGCCTGAACATGAGCCAGCAGTGTGCCCAGGTGGCCAAGGCGGCCAACAGCATCCTGGCTTGTATCAGGAATAGTGTGGCCAGCAGGAGCAGGGAGGTGATTGTCCCCCTGTACTCGGCGCTGGTGAGGCCACAACTGGAATACTGTGTCCAGTTTTGGGCCCGTCACTACAAGAAAGACATTGAGGTGCTGGAGCGAGTTCAGAGAAGGGCAACAAGGCTGGTGAAGGGTCTGGAGCAGAGGCCTTATGAGGAGCGGCTGAGGGAACTGGGGTTGTTTAGTCTGGAGAAGAGGAGGCTGAGGGGAGACCTTAGCGCTCTCTACAACTACCTGAAAGGAGGTTGTAGTGAGGTGGGTGTTGGTCTCTTCTCCCAAGTAGTTAGTGATAGGACGAGAGGAAATGGGCTTAAGCTGCGCCAGGGGAGGTTTAGGTTGGAAATTAGGAAAAATTTCTTTATGGAAAGGGTGGTCAAGAATTGGAACAGGCTGCCCAGAGAGGTGGTGGAGTCCCCATCCCTGGAAGTGTTCAAAAAACGGGTAGATGTGGCACTTGGGGACATGGTTTAGTCTAGTGTACCCTTGACTGGCTTAGAGTAGACTTGGTAGTGTAGGGTAATGGTTGGACTGGATGATCTTAAAGGTCTTTTCCAACCTAAATGATTCTATGATTCTATGAATGTGTGAGCGCCGCATTTCTATTTTGTCTTAGTATGTTTCTATGTACAGTGTCTAACAACATTGCTGTGGAAATTCTCTCAGATGATTTCTTGATGGCATTCTCAAGAAAGAGCTTTCAAAGTCTTATTTGCCTTTGATTAGGAAAAATGTGACATCTTTTTTTTTTTTGATCAGTGACTGTATTTTGTTTATACTTACACTTAAAAACCAAGAAGATTCGTTAGCTCACTCCTAAAAGCAAAAACCATTCAAAACTACTTCTTTGCTCTCTCCCCCATGCCTTTAACTTGCAAATCTGGAAATGCTTTACATGCAGTAATGAATTAAAATTTGAAGCTCTCCTGTGAAGTTGATGATTGCTAATCTTCCTGTATTATAGCTAGGAAAATAGAGTTGAGATCAAGGCTTGGACCTTCAAAGAGGCATTCAATCCTAATGCTAAAAGACAGACTTGAGTTGAGGTACACAACTTGCTGCAGCTCATTTGCAAATCCCACCCCCAGAGACCTGCCTGCAGCAATTTGTGCACCAGCACCCTGACATCTCCACTACAAAACTTTTGTCTTTTAACCATGAGGCTGTATTTGCCATCAACAGGTCTTTGAGATGGTAATTGAAGAAGGCTTTTTGGCTGTGGCAGGGTAGTAATTGCAGGAATCCATTTCTTCTCCTATCAGATCCTGCTTCTTTATGCAATATAGAGTTTATAGGAGGTGCTGTCTAATTTGCTTCTCCAAGCAAAATAAGGAAACCATGTGCCTTCTTATCTTTCCTGGCTTTCCTTTGTTAAAAGTGTAAGAGTAGGAGTTAGAAGGCTAGTCCCTGTTATTCATTCTGCAGAGAAGTCAATTCATTTTTCTGTGCTCCTTTTTTCTTTCCCTCCAGTGGTGTAATAACAGGAGGAATGGAGTAATGGGTACTAATGTACTCTTTGCTTATCAAACACTCTTGAGATTTCCAGATGGGGAGAAAGGTGAAGTGTTTGTGTTACCCTAAATAGCTGGCAATGCTGTGGAGCACAGCTGTCATTGCCCTGCCATTGCATGAAAGAGCTTCTGCAGACATCAGCTGGATCAGGTGCAAAGCACACAGGTGTCTCAGATGAGACCTTGTGTTTTGAAGTTTGTTTGGTGTCTAACCCACAGAAAGGCTTCCAAAGGCCTGGGGCCTTCGTGTGTTGAAACTTTACCCGTTATTTATTACTGTGCACAATTAAACCTCTAAATTATCCTTTTGTGTGGATGAACTGTTGTTGTTCTTAGGGGAGTTTCTTGAGGTTTCTTTGGTATGTTGCTATTTTACTTGCTTTTGCTTTCCCACAGCTCTTCATTTCTGGATTATTTTCCTTATGTGCAATTTTTTTTGTTAAAATAACTTTTGGGGGGGACTTTGGATTTTGGCCTGTTGAACAACCAAAGAGCCTGGAGACATATTCCTTAAAAGGCTGGTTTCTGGTTTTATTTGTCAAGAGCAAAGTTTTGAACCATGAAAATGTAAATAGCAATAGGCATTGTGGAATTGAGGAAAGTAGGGTTGGAGAAAGTGAGAGATTGTCTCTTCCCGTCCCTTGAGCAAAGATGAAGCAGCTTTGGAGCCCCCAAGATAACAGCAAACATTTCATTCAGAGCTTACCAAAGCAATGTGTTTTTATTGCTTAGGCTCTTGAAATAATGACAATTAGCATTTCTCTTCCATTACATCTTCCCTGTTTAACCAGAGTTCTCAAAGCTCATCCAAAATGTTAAACAGGCAGCACCAAGGAGCTGCTGGTGTCACGCAGGAAACATAAATAGAAGCTTTGTGTTTTTTGGGAAAATCTCTTGCTGGGGAAAGCACTAGAGCTGGCTTCAAGGGGAAATGGGAAGATATGCAGGAGCAAGACATCAACATACTGTTTTGGGGGGGTGGGAGCTGAAATTATTTAAATAATAAATATTATTTATTTATAAATAAAGGTGTGCAATATGAATTGCATATAAATGTTATGTGTGATTTCATTATTATTGTTATCCAGGGTGTTCATGGAGTCCCCCAAAATCCTGAAGAGCTCTCAAACTTTCGACAGAAGTCTGAGAAGGCTTCAAAGAACCAGGTTCATACCCCACCAAAGGAGCTGTCAGTAGCCAATGGGACTTCCCACTCCCCTCTGATGAGGAAGAACACGAGGGTGGAAGGTTACAATCCTGAATCCAAGTCCAGACTGAGAAGAACTGGTTGGACTTGCAAGGAATGTTCACAGTGGATCCCCGATCGGGAAACCTATGTGTCCCACATGAAGAGAAGTCATGGAAGGGTAAGGACTCAGATGAAACACTTCAACTAGGTAACAAGATATTTTTAGCAAAAGAGTCTGATAATCGTTAATATCTGGGACAAAAAGAAACCAAGAATCTGATTGCCAGCTCACTGAGGAGTAAGCTCAGGGCCAGAACAAAAAAAAAATCATGTAGCCTGTTGTAAGCACACTTTCCGTCCTTGATCATATACTCTACAACCTGCATACCTCATCCTCTTTATTGTTCCTTCTTCCACTGCATCTAATGTCAGGCTTCCTCTTCGGTTCATCTGGGTAAGTGGATGGAAAGTCATGTCTTCTCCAGTTGCTGGTTCAACAACCTGAGCTAAACTATCTACACTCAAAGTTACAGAAGGACATACAGTTCCTCCAAATTATGTTGTATTGTTTGGTAGATACCACTACATCTAAGTGGGGAAGAGTAACAGACTCATGACAGTGCACAGAGCTGTCATTATAAGAACTGTAAATCTCAATTTTGTTGGTTTCATCCAGCTCAAGCCTTGTGTTGCCTTGACCTACTTCTGTCAAGCTAATACTTGCTTGCTGGCAGAACATAGGCCAAGATGTTGTGTGCAGCCAGATTTCTTAGTACTTTGGCATCAGAGCTTCTTGTTTGATATACTAAGTCATCCTTCTCGAGTCCCCTGAGCAGAGGCTGTGGAAATCTGGATCATCGTCTTTGATTCCTTCTAGCTTGACTTGGGGAGTGCTGGATTGTCCATTTGATAAGTATCAAGAGAAGATGGGGGCAGGGTGAGAATGCTGGATTTTCCAATTTGAATTCTATAGAAGTAGGAAATTTGCCAAATATTTAAGTTCAATACATATATGTATTCATTAAACTTGTCTAAGAAGATCTTAAATGGAATGCATGCAGGTTATACGAAGGACTGTAGGAAAAGGAGGAGGCTAGTTACAGGGCAGAGTTGTGTAGGGGGATGTGGATGTGATAAATGGATAACAAGTGGGACTATGTGATGTTCTTTAACATCTTGCCCTTTTATTGTGCTGAATTATGAGGAGAGAGAAGGTTAAGTGGATTTGTACTTCACACTGGGGTCCTGCCTTCTTCTGGGGCAGAAGGGACCTTCCACTGAATTAGTCCTGCAGAGGGTCTTGTAGTGAAATGAGCCCACAGGAGAAGCAGCTAATGCAATTCCTATTAAAAAAAAAAAAATCAAGCATGTACGTTAACTAGTCCTGATTTTTATAAGACCAATGCTGGTATTAGCCAACTGTTGGGCTGAGTATAAGTGGGACTCCAAAATCTCAGTGATCTTCATCAGTGGAAGAGGGATTTTTTGCACCTGAGAGGTAGGGTCCAGATGAAGGGCATGGGAATGTTAGAATCCAGTCAATGCTTTCCATCTCCCTGTTATTAAAAGATGTTTCTGTTCTTTTGCTAGTCTATGAAGAGATATCCCTGTCGACAGTGTGAACGCTCATTTAATGCCTCCAACAGTCTGCGTAGACACATCCGCAATAATCACGACACAGCAAAGAAAGTTTATACTTGCTGGTACGTACTGAACGCCACTTTTCAAATTTGTTTTCAACAACAGGCTAATCTTTCAAGTTTGGAAGCCCTTTGTAATAGATCATGTCTGCTCCTATCTACTCCAGGCTATAAGTTACTGAGGGGGAGTGAGAAGAAGAACATGTTAAACATGAGAGACTTGGTGGCTAAAATAAGTCCTTGCTTTTGACTGCACAATGCCCTTTGGAAACTTAGGGTAAGGTTTGATTTGAGATCTGCAGGTGCAAAATGAGAATTATATTGTGCACCCTTGTGGAACAGCCAATAAAATATTGGGCCAGTCTTTCTCTGCAACATGGTTAGTGTAGTCATGCATCACTCTTATGCCTTCCCCATTAAAAAATGGTACAAAAGGTGTGTAAAATCTTAATGAACCAGGGCACTAGATCTTGCCACCACTTTCCAAAGGCAGAACTGACTGCACAAGCTGCTGGGCAAAGGAGAATTAAGCCTGCTGGATTTGCTTGGGAAGACGCATCTCAAAGTTGGAAAATGGATTTGGAGACTTCAGATGAGCTATGTAAATCAGCAGTGAATGAAAATAATTGCTGGTGAATGTATTTTAACTGTGCATACAGTCTCAGTTCAGGACAAAGCCCAGTGCTTACTAAACTGCCTCTACAACTGCTGTGTTCTCATCTACTGTTGCAGATGAAATCATACACCAAGCGACCGTGCAGACTTGCTTCCTGTCTCATTCTGAGACATCCTTCTGAAACAGAATTAAAGCACATTTGTGTTGGAAGGGAAGTTTGCAGTGATGTAGGTTGAGGGATTTTTTTTTTTTTTAAAACTAAAATTTTTGTTTAATGCAAGTGTCTCTGAAGAGTGTGCTGTCACTCTATTGCACTTAAGTTACTAAAAGGCTGTCTTGAAGAATACATCCCTCATGTACTTTATTTCTTTGGACTGCCTAGTGAGCCACAATAGCTTTTAGTAAATGGATAAAGTATTGGCATCACCACTGGGGCCCGATAGGAATACATTCCTGATGCATTTTTCAGCCAGGACTTCTAAACTTTCCATTTCTTGTAACTGTGCTCTGACTTGGAACCTCTGGAGAAGATGAAATGTTGGCTCCCACTACATTTCATTCTGCTTTAAGTTTGTGGGTGATGGTCTTTGTAGTTATGTTCACCTGATTTGTATAAATCTATTCTCTCTGGATACACTCACTTTTCAAAGTGGAGTGTATCAGAGTCAAACTGAACATAAGGCCTAGGTGGGAAGAAGGATGTATACAGAAATACCTAACAACCTGGGATGTGCCAGCCTACTGTATGCATTAGCTTGTACAGGCCCTGGAGTCCAGTTTTTCTATTACTTTTCAGAACGACACAAAGTTGTGGATCCACAGCTTCACGCAAGGGTCCATGGTCATGCCATGTTTACAGCAGAGAAGACACAGCTAGAAATTTAAGTGAATTGTGGTTGTGTTTAATTCTCAAGCTTGTAGTTGGTCCTTCTCAAAATCTGTTGATGAAGTCTTAATTGGACAGTGGATGTGCTCTCTTTAATCATTGTAGTGGGAGACTTACTGAAATCACAGCACTCTTCAAATGAAACCTCCTCCTTGAAATACTTGTCCCAGCATCTCCAACAGCTGCTCTTTGTTTGGATCTGAGGTCTTCTGTTCAGTCTCCCCTTTGATCCCTCTTAGTTTGTCCAGAGCACAGTTCTAAAAATCTCTGTGACTGTTGCTTGCGAATCCTCCCATCTCTTTGAATTCCTCTTCAGCTCCTTTCTGTGCTCTGTAAGGCATCACATCTCTGCCGCTCCTTTTCTTTTCCCTTGATTGCTGGTGTCTGTTTTCCTTCTTCCTGCCAGGCAGTTTGTATCAGTCTCACGTGTTATTCCCTTCAGGGGTTTTGATGCCTTAACTTCATGTCAACCTCTTCTCCTGGATTTCCATGTACAGCATGAGTAAAATTTGTCATTGATCCGACAATTGAGTATTTTTGTGACTCCAGCATGCTGTCTTGTAGGTGACCTCCGTCTGGCTTCTAACATTTCAGGCTGTGATTTCCCCTTCCTCCTCTGCCCTGCTTAGGTCTCTGCCTTCTGTTAAATATGTAGGGAGAAACCAGTGATGGAGGACTTGATTGAACACTCAAGCAAGCCAAGCTTGTCACTGGAGTAATTCAGATTAGGAAAGCATCTTTCCCTGCTTACATGAAAAAAAATCTAAATTAGGACAAATTTCAAAATATTCTGATGTTTTGTGTATTTTCTTTCATAATTCACTTGGTTACTGTTATGAGAACTTGCTCTTATTTTCCTAGTCTTAAGTACAAACTGTCTGGAACACTTGATTTTCAACATGTTTATTTTTGATAAATACCGCTTAATAACCTCTCATCTTACCTCCATGAGGGAGAAAAATTCCATCATTGTTAAATACTGATATATCATCTAAGCGGTTCCTGTTAAAAAACAGAAGTATTCAATGAGCACATCTGCATTTTCACATCATTACTGAGTGTTGTTTAATTTCCATCTAGTTACTGGAAGATCAGTAGGAATCTTCTTTTCTCCTTTTGTTGCCCAGAGACACTTCATCTCCTCTCTGTTGCTTTTCATCCCTTGCTGCCAACTTTTCAACTGCAATTTGTGCATTTTAGAGAAGTCTGGTGTTCTTGCCTCATTGCTCGCATCAATGCATAGCTGGTGGACCTTCCCTGTGTCACACTGGCAGGCAGTAGAAGAGTACAAAGTCAGTCTTGGGTTTCCCAATTGCTAACAGAGACCTCTCTGTACTTCACCATGCTGCAGGGAGGGTGGTTTATGTGTCTGCAAGACCTAGCACTTATTTCCAGTCATGCAGGAGTGAAGGTTAGCAGATGGCACATCCCTTTCACATCTCTGTTTGAAATGTGAACCATGGTCTCTGCCAGGTCTTGAATCCTACCAAGTTTTAACACAAATAGTTACGTATAAACAATATATTCATGAGTGCTTCTGCCTAGGTTATTGTTATCAAAGTTGGAAGTTCAGCAGTTTTGTAAGAATTTTAAGTGTGTTATGATATACATGGTCTTGTGGATGGGATGCTTCACTGGTGCTTGGGAGCACTGGGTGCAGAATCTGGTTCTGCTGCAGGCCTCCTCAGTGTTACACAAGTCGAGGTCCATCTGTGCGTAGGTGTCTCATCTGAGAGCCGTTTTTCTCCCATGTGTTTTCCATCTTGCTTATTTATCTTGTACTTGTGTAGCATGTATCACAGTGGGCCTGATCTCCACTAGTCCCTGTATTTATTTAGTACTGTACTGTAAATAAGATGTGCCCTACTTTCATTCTCATTCATGCTTGGTAAATTCTAAACTGTTTTAGATTTCTCTCAGGGGTAATGTTTTATTATTAAAACGATGATTTGCTGCATATTTTGGTAATCTAATAGTACATTACTCACCAGCGGCTGTCTTCAATGACACCTATTGGTTTGGCACATAATGAAGAGCTGTTTGAATGGAAATGAACAGCTGGGCATTTCCTTTAATAAATTTTCTTGCTTTTTGTATTTCCAAGGTACTGCACAGATGAAAATCAGACATTTCCTCAGCCGTTCATGCTGGAGA
Organism: Pelecanus crispus; assembly: GCF_030463565.1. NCBI lineage: Eukaryota > Metazoa > Chordata > Aves > Pelecaniformes > Pelecanidae > Pelecanus > Pelecanus crispus. Next base: position 24,814,506 of record NC_134649.1, on the reverse strand, counting down.
ATCACATCAACCTCATGCACGGCATCAGAAACCCAGACTTATCCCAGATGGCCAAAGCAAAAGCTCCAGAGGGAGACACAGCAGAAGTAACTGATATATTTTCACTGAAAAATAAATGTATCTGGCGAGTAGCTGTTCACTTGGGGTGTTATGTCAAGCCGCAGCCTTGTGGCAGTCAAGCCCTCTCATCCATATGGCAGAGTTCCTTCCCCTGCTCTCAGCTTCATCTGGTTTGCTTCTCTCTGGCGGTGTCAGGATCAGAACTGAAAGCGCAGCTGAGCTGCAGCAGTACCAGGGCAACATATCTTGCATTTTTCAAGATATTCTTGAATGTGTCACCCTCTGTTTTACTGGCCTTTTTTCAGTCTAGTTTGTAACCAGGTCTAATTTAGGTTTGTTATTACCATTGTTTTCCCCTGCCACTCTGTTCATGAGCCTGGTACATTTTTCCTCTTTCTCCCTTGTTTTTTCTGCTGGTTACAAAAGATTTCTTTTCTGTTTTAAAATACTTATTGAATCCATAATCCACCTACGTGAACTGCATTCCTCCTAAGTAGGGCTGTGTAATTTTTTTTCAGCAAATGTAACTGTTCAATGAATTTTATTTTGGGTTGGTTTGGAGTGGAGGGTTGGCTGATTGGGCTTCTTTGCTCCATTTACTTCAAAAATAGACGTACGTTTTCCATACCACTGCAATTTATCGTTCGTCTGTACCCTAGCATTGAGGGATTGTTCCCCTCTGTATTTACGCTGTAAGGAAACCTGGGGTAACTTAAGAATTCACTTCCATGAGCTGGTGGCTGCTTCCCCCAAGCAGAGCTGCTGTACCAGGGCACCCGGCTAAATGGGGGCAGACGGTGGCTTCACGTGGCTCCAGCTGGGTCTGCAAACACAAGCCTATAAGCTGTATCCTAAACATTGCTGCTGGATAAGGAGACAATAAAATCACCTGAACAGATACATGCAAGCAAGCTATCCTCATGGGAGGAGAAGCATGCTGTGGGATTATAAGACAGAGGGGATGAGTTAATGAGAAATGCCATGAAGAAAAGGCCTGAGTGGAGGGGAAGATGTTCATAGTTAAATCTGAGAAGCATTGTCTGGGCTGATGAACATCCCCATGTCCCTCAGCTGTCCCTGCTCTGTGGGCTCCTCCTTCCCACACCAAGTTCACGTTCTCTTTCCCCATCACATTTCTGCCCAGCCAACTCCTCCCAGGTCTCCCTTCTCATGTCACAGGACAGCCGTTGAGATCCTGCATGTTGGGGTGAGGTGTTTGGGTACTAGTAGGAAAGGCAATGCAATAAATTCCCTAGGCATGGCTTCGTTTAGGTTGTATCAAAATACCAATGTGTATTCACCCTCAGGTGTCTTCAGATATGCGTGTGGAATTTAGCACTTCTTCTTCCATAGGCTTGAACAATAAAGTAACTTTTTAATCTTATTTTTTTAAGGCAAAATCTCCAAAGAGGATGGCAATGGATGAGCTGGGTCAGGCAGAGACCGCTGCGGGTTCAGACACGCCGCCAGCCAAAAAACTGAAAGCGCATTGGAAATGCGCTAAATGCGGATTTGCGACAGACATCAGTACTGAGTTTCAGGAACACATACCTCGGCACAAGACAGACAGCTCCACCTACCAGTGCTTGTTCTGCGGCTTGTGCTACACCTCTCACATCTCTCTGAACAGACACCTCTTCATTGTTCATAAAGTAAAAGATGAGGAAGAGGAGGAGGAGGAAGAAGAAGAGGAGGAGGAGGAAATTGAAAGGCAGAAGTTACAAAGGGAGATGAGTGAGAACAGACATGAGGGGTATAATGGCAAGATGAACACTACAGTGGAAGAAGAAAACCTGAAATGCAAGGAGTGCAAAAGTGACTCAGCTCTTTGTGAACACAGTCAGACATATGGCACGGAGGGTCCTAATAGCACCATGCAGAACAATCATTCGAAGTCTCTTAAGACTTAAAAACAAAAAAACCCCTTTTGGTTGGTCGAGGGGTTTTTGTTGGTTTTTTTTTACTGAAACTACGGGGTGGGGATGGGGCAAATCTTTGAAATATTCTGTTGATTTCTTGGGATGGACGTTGCTTTCCGTTAACTTCTATTTGTAAGGGAAATTTAAAAGAGAAAAAGAAACCTCTGCCATTGCATCCTAAGCACTAACTCTCTGCCAGACCAGAGGGTTGAAAAGGGAACGCAGGGCGAGAATCCTCGCTGGAGCTTGTCCAACTCCTGAGGATCAAGGAGCACTTTCTGCAGCTGCAGTTTCCTTAAGATGAGCTCTCTTCCTTCAAGCGTGCACTGCCTCAGCCACTGCCCAGAGCCCCAGCCTTGCCTTCTCTATCTCGCTTTCTTTCTCCTTCTATTTATGGCTTCTTTTTTTTCTTCCTACCCTGCCTTTGTTTTACTCATTTTAACTCATAAAACTGTCTTAGCAAAACGTGCTTGTCAGGACCGTGCTGGCCGATCCGGGATCTTCTGTGTTACACAGGACGAGTGCAGGTTGTGCTGATTTTTCTTTAATTGCCTGAATAACAACTTTATTTTCCAAAAGGCAATTTAATGAAATGTCTCGGACCTGAATCATCCTGAAAGAATTTTGTAGCCCCTGCCCTCTCAGGTGAGCACAGCTCAAAGCCACGTGTCATGTTGAGGAGGGTCTGGTGCCCCTTGGGAACTTGCTGCCTGCATGTCAGTGGAGTTGCGCTGCTGGAAGCCATCCCGGGGTGGGTGCAGCTGGGCCTGATGCTTGGTGGCTCATCCTGGCAGGGACCTTGAGCAGAGCCGGGTGGCAGGTTGGCACCATCCCCTGAAGGGGGAAACATCCCCCATCCCTGTCCATGGCGTCAGCTGCAGTGGAACCGGCCTGGTACTCCTCATGGTGTCAGCTTGGTGCCAGGGCTCCCTGATGGGCTCGTTTTGAGCTGCTGCAGCAGAGGAGGGGAGTGCAGCCCAGAGGCATTGGCAGAAGCAGGAACTGCCATCCTGCGGTGCTGCAAGGGCTGGTGCTCCATCAGTAGCTCTTCTCCCACTGCAGCTCAGCATTACCTGTCACCTGGGAGGCGTTTCTTTCCATGTAGTCATATTGACTCTCTCTTTCCTCACTCGTACCCCCATCACACGCACGCTTCATGTAATATAATTATCTTCTATACCATTTTTATTATGTTGAGCCAGAATCCTGCTCATTACTGTTTACTATGATGATGTTTAAATAATTTAAGAACTATTTATCTTATTCCATTCAGATCGCTAACCTTATCATCTTGACGTGTTTTGATACAAACAGTTTGGACTCTTTGTATTTTTTGATACAGTGTACGTTAGCCTAGGGGATGTTTTACCAGGTAGCCTATGTAGAGTTAAGGATAGCAGGGGGCACTCCCGAGCCATCACGTATCTATTTAACCCGCAGCGGCGTTTGTGCCTTGCTATGATGTTTACTTCAAAGTATTGCAAATAAAAGCATCCAAGGGTGCCTGCCTGGGCGTCGTTCTTGGGTCAGGCCGCCATGGCCGCCCCTCAGCCGCCTTCCTGAGGGGGCGGGGCCGGAAGCGGCGGTGACGTCGACGGAAGCAGGGGCGGAAGCGGAAGCGGGGCCGGGCGGGCGGTGGTGTCGGTGCTGGCGATGCTGTCGCTGGACTTTCTGGACGATGTGCGGCGCATGAACAAGCGGCAGGTGCAGAACCGGGGCGGGGGAGGGGGTTGGGGCGGGTCCCGTGGGGGTCGGATCGGTCCGGATCTGCACTGCCCGGCCCCGGGCCGCGGAGCCTGACCGACTGCCCCCCCGCCTCCGCCCGCAGCTGTACTACCAGGTGCTGAACTTCGGCATGATCGTCTCGTCCGCCCTCATGATCTGGAAGGGGCTGATGGTGGTGACGGGCAGCGAGAGCCCCATCGTGGTGGTGCTGAGGTAAATCCCACGGGGGTGGGGGAGGTAGTTAAATGGGGGCTCGTTCAGCGGTAGCGCGAGGGGGCGAGGGGTAAAACCCCACGGGGCGTGGGTAAGGGCTGGAGAACCGGCAGGTATCAGCACCGTGGCGTGGCGATGTTGGGGCCGTCGGGCCCACCCAGAGAAGGTTTTCCAGAGGGATGGTGTAGCCAGAGGCTCCCGCCCCATCCCCAGTGGGCGAGAGGCTCTCTAAGAATTGGTGCTCTCGTGTAAGCAGAGGAACAGCAAGGGAAGAGGCAGTAGGTAAGCAAGGCTGGCAGCCTTGTGTAAAAATAGCATCTCACCCTTCTGCTCGTGTCAGCTTACTGGCTTGTATGTTAGGTGGTCCTGAGGAAGTGCTTCAAAGAAATATGGTGAGAGTGCAACCCAGGCGTTTCTGGACCATACCAAACCTCTTGGAGAAATGATTGGTGGTGTGGGTGAGACTTGAAAAAGGAAGACCTTGAAGCAGGGGGCCTGGCAGAAGTGATGAACCCATTGTTTGTGGTAGAGCTTGTCTTCTCATCAAGGCTAGTGGCACTTCCCATAGTAGAAGTTCTGGTAGCAGAACATTGCATTGCACTGGCACCTCTCGCCGTGCCTGTCCACATGTCTTGTTGCTGCTACATGAACAGTTGAAGTATGTGGTGAGTTTTGGTTAGTGAAAAGGAAGTGGAAATCTTTGAGATGCCAGCAAATAAACTTGTATAGTGAAAAGGAGTTGTTAGGTTTCTTTAAATGGGAACTGGCTTGCTGAAATGCCCAGTGAGCATTATTATGTGTTAGGTTACATTCTTAAAAGTATCTGCTAACTCTTCTTTCGCAGCTGCTTGGTTTTTTCCCTGGCCTTCTAGTGAGTTGTTGGCCAGGATAAAGGGGAGCTATAGCTGTAGATGTTTATATGCATGGCTGAAAATAAGGGATATCACTGTGTAACTGGATATGCTTTAGGTGTTGCATGTTGCGTTCGCAGAAGTGCTGTGCAGTAGGTACCACCAGTGTTACTCCCACCCTCCTAGTGCCTGGGACAAATTCCTGTGGCTGAAGTTCCTGGGCAGCCATCAAATGCTAGCACTGTCACACGCCATGTAGATATTGCATGGGGACTGTTCTGTGGTTGTGTTGGCCTTTCTGTGTGTTTCTACGTCAGTGTTAATTACAGCATGCCATTTAACAAAACTCCCACAAAATAAAACTGAGTGGCATTCCTGTTCCCTCCTGACGGGTCTGTGAAGTCAGGGGAGAAGGGGAGATGTTTAATGCTGTTTCTCCCAGTGAGTAAGACAGGGGCCATTAGGTCACATCCCTTCTTCAGCGATGTGATCTTCTATTCTGAATAGCAGCTTCTCCACTGTCTCAAGATAAACCACAAATATATGCAGTACTTAAAGTTCATCATTCTGTTTTGTACTGCATTATTTATTTGGAATTAAGAAGGTTAAGTATTTTGTAACAATTGCCATTTACAAGACAGGAGAAAAATAACTTGAATAGCAGTGCCTGAAAAGAGATCGTTAAGCAAAGCGATGAATCAAAATAACAAATTTTTAGCACACCCATCTGTCTGTTCCAGATGGGAATACAAGAGCCTGTAGGCTTTCAGTGCTTTGTTCATGAGGATGATCTATCTACCTGCAAAAAATAAAAATAAACGAAATAAAGGTTCCCACTACTGCAGTGGTGCCAGTGTAGCCCTACCAGTGGAGAGCTCAGAAGTGGAGAAGATACTGCTTGTCATGAGCCTTGTTGTTATTAAGAAAGCAGAAGGCTTTTCCCATTTGGTGTGCTTCTAACACCAGCTGCTGGTAGTGCTCATTTCCCAACAAATTTGAACTGCTGGTAATGTGGTGATTGAAGATCTGAATGCAGTAGAGGTTAGACACATGCCTGGTCTCCAAGTTCATGTGGTTTTCTTAGGAGCTTTTCACTGAGGTTATTGTGAGATTTTTCTTAAAGGACTATAAACTCTGAAAACTGTTTGTGAGCGTTTAAATATTGTTCAGTTGCTCCTCTTTTTCAGTGGAAGCATGGAGCCTGCGTTTCACAGAGGAGATCTACTGTTCCTCACGAACCGAATTGAAGATCCAATCAGAGTGGGAGAAATCGTGGTCTTTAGGATAGAAGGAAGGGAAATTCCTATAGTCCATCGCGTCTTGAAAATTCATGAGAAGTATGTCAAGGATTTGGGGGATTGTACTGCAGATGTCTAGTAAAATTGTATTTTTCATCATCTCCTTGGGTAAACGAATGGGTGGGACATCAGTAACAGACATCCAGGTGCTGCAGGAAGAAGTAACATAGAATTTTCAGACAGATTAAATCTGCCCTGTTTGGTTTACTTGTAAAGATCATCCAACAGAATTCACAAGCTGAGGAGTCTGTGCTGGTATCCTGGATTCCTCATGTCTCCTGTGCCATCATTTCTATCTCAAGCTGCTATGTAATGTTGCTCTGTTGTCTCCTGTAGGTATGGCTGCATTTGTGTGTGTGAAGTGACTCTTGTTCATAGAGGTAGAACTTATGAAAGAAGGGTATTTTGTATGTAGCATGCGTTATTTTAAAGCTTGTCTTTATGTTCCTGGTTCCTGCTCTCATGCAGAGGCAGGGTGTTTCTTCTCTTCTTTGTAGTGTTGCATTGTTATACTTGGAGTCTCTGTAGGCACTGCGCTCTCTGTGTACTATTCATTCTGTAAATATTTAGCAGGTTGCATGTCTGAAGGAATGAAACATGGTCACTCTGGTTTGATTGCTGAACAGGCTTTAGTTTTCCAAAGCAAGGCTTCCTCTGCAGCCATGAGCCTTCCTATTTTGCTGGTCGGGGAGGATGCAACTGTGACTGCTCCAGGCCAGTCTGTGGGGACACGAGCCAGCCCCATGAGGCATTTGAGTGAACCCTAAATCTTGAACTGAATCCCTGGTTCTTCAAGCCAGCTCTCAGAGGGCAACAGTTGGATGGGGGCCCAGCATCTGTTTCTGCTGAGTAAATGCCTGCTGCAATATGAATGAACTGGAGCTATACCAGAGATCTGTTCCTAGCTTAAGTGAATCACTTGAACTGTATGTAAAAGTGGCATTTGAGGATTGCGGTGGTCAAGTGAGGTCAATGGAATAGAGGCAGTCCCTTGCCCCAGCTGTTGGGACATCTAGACCATTTGTCCGGCCCAATGTCAAGGTTGACCAGCTTTGTGCACATAAATAGTCCAGCTGAAATCCTGGCTATGAGAGAGCAGCACCTCTCCCAGTAGACAGAGCAGATTCTTTGCTGTTCAGATTTATTCTATATCAAAAACATTTATCAACATCAGTTTTGAAAGTACTGTGCTTTGATAACGCTAATTTAAAAAAAAAGGTCAGTATACTTGGTAAATTTGATATCTGACGTTGTAGGTGCACTTTTTGTGATGTCTTGGGAACTCTTTTAACTGAGACGCTACTTTCCTTCTCCCATGTTGCACGCTAAAGGCTCAGGTGGGCTCTGGTGCTACTGCTTGGGCTGACTATTGAAGACAAAGGTCAGGGTCTTCTCTCTCTGCTCTTGGCCAATGTATGGGAAGGAGAAGCACAAATGTGCATTCTTTGCAGCAGTTCATCTCCAGATATTCCCCACCCTTCTTTTTTTCACCTGGCTCTATCTCAGCACTAGGTCTTAAGGTATCCAATGCTTTTTTTTTTTAAATGTAACAGAACCATACTGCCAATCCTAGATTCTGTAAAGTAAAGCCATTCTCAAGTATTTTAGGTTTCATTTAAATAAAACAACCAAACACAGACCTGATCTTTATATTAGGAAGCATAAAACTTAAAAATACGTACTGTAACCTGAAGCTGGGTGCTGAAGGCAGGACTCTGAGGTATCAATTGCTTCTTTCACTAGTTAATGAATATTTTTCTGGTGCCAGTTTGGAATTCAAGAGTGTCCTCTGAATGGCCGGACTTTCCTATTTCTTCCTGTAGTTATGGACTGAATGAAAACTGTGAAGAGTCTGTGAAAGCTGACAGGAGTGTCAAAATGAAGGAAACCAGAACCCCTGTTCTCTGTGATTTTGTGGCAACTGGGGCTCGAGTTCACATCGGTGTCGTTTCAGTGAGAAAATGTTTTTTTACTTGCTAGCCTTTTCTTCTTTTTTCAGAGCGAAATTGAATTAATTCTTTATCACTGAACACAGAGTCTGTGGTCAAAATTTACTTAGTGGTTTTGGTGCAGGACAGCCAGAGCAGATTTCATTCACCTTTCAGACAGCAGAGCAGCTGTGCTCTGGGCTTCCTACGCTGGTTTATGATAGAGCGTTGAATCTGCTCAATAAGATGGTACGCTCCTATGCCATCAGTCTTCAGAGCTGAAACTACATTATCTGCACCTTTGGGTGTCTTCATCTTTTTCTAGACTATCAGTAAGCTCCTAGAGCGTTTGCTGTTCCCACACTGTGAGCCAAATGCGCTTTGAATAAAGATCTGTTCTTTTTTCCCCTTTTTTTTCTTCCAAGCTTCTCCTGTCAAGTAACACACATTGGTACTCAGGCATGATGAAAACAGCATGAGCTCTGAAGATCTTCTGCATGCTTTCCTGAGTTGTATTTGATCTCTCATTTCCGTGAGCAAGCCAACAGAATCAAGCAACGAGAACACTCCTGCTCAGCATCTGCCTTCACATGCCACAGGGATAGCAGCCTGTCGATCCCTGAGTAGTGGCCCAGACTGCTGCTTAGAAGCAAGCCTTGCTGGCTGTCCAGCAAGCTGAATGGAAATGACTGGGGAAGGGTGCATAACATGGTGTATAAAGCTAGAGCATAGCAGCAGCTGTTCCCAGGTCTAAGCAAAGGTTCATCTGCTCCAGGATCTTGTTTCTGACCAGCTAACTAATTAGCCTCAAGACAAATTAAAGACTAGAGAATGTGTAGTGATAATTTTCCTGCTTTCTGTAAATTACCATTTCAGGCACAAAGTGACAATTCTGTCTTAATAGCCTCCTTTTCTTTTTTTACATGGAGTACCTGGTCACTTTTTGAACTGATACAATATTTTGGCATCCAAAATATCCTTCCAGGGAGACATGATTTGGTTTGCACTGTGTTAGTTAAGCATAGCACCTTCTGTGGCATTACCTCTGTTATCACCTGTTACCTCTGTTTCATTTGATGCCCTCTAGGTCTTGTATCACAAGAGGCAGTGAAAAACTGGTTGTTGCTGTGCCATTTGTATTGGACTACCGTCATATCTCCCATCAGTTCTGTCTTTTCCAGGCTGAAGAGTCCTGTTCTGTTGTTTCTTGTATGGAAGTGGTTCCAGACCTTGTAATCCATTTCTGCACCTTTGCCAGGTCTTCTCTGCATTTCAAAAGGATGTAGGGGGTTCAGAACTGCACAGAGCATTCAAGATGTAGGCCCATCATGAGTTCATGCAGTATCGTAATGGTATTGTTTGTTTTGTTCTGTCCCCCTTTCCTAGTAATTTCTGTTTCAGCTTGCTTCTGACCACTGCTGAGTAGAACTGTATGCTTTAACCCCAAAGTCTCATTTTGGGTGGTAGTATAGAGTGCAGAACCCAACATTTGTGTATGAAGCAAGAGAAGCATCAACATGGAGAGGTCAAAAGCAAAGAGGCGATAGCTGCACCTTCGCTAGAAATGGCTCATCGTGCTGGTTCTGTTCTTAAACTCTGCCGGAAAGCTTGGCTGGGACCAGAATTCATCTTTTCATTGGCAGTTTTTTTCCCAAACAGCCTGCTTTCCACTGCATTTTACAGTTTCCCTTTTTCATCCTGCTCAAACATGTAGGACACAATTGCTTCTAATATCTTTGTGTTGGTCTCTACGTGCTTGTTCTAGAATAGCTTTTAATAAGTTCTTTTTCTCTGACTTACCTGCCTGTCTTGTCTTTGCTAGGCAAAACGGTGACATCAAATTTTTGACAAAGGGTGACAATAACGCCGTTGATGACAGAGGGCTGTACAAACGAGGGCAGCACTGGTTGGAGAAAAAGGACGTAGTAGGACGAGCGAGAGGGTAAGTGAAGTTGAAAAAGATGCGGCTTTTTACACTGCACTCCCCCAGTGCCATCTGTTAATCCCCCTCTCCCGTTGAACTCTCCCTGCTGTTTTTTTGTGTCCTGCCTGAAAGTGTTTCAGAAGGTACTGTGGAGGGTTAAAAAACAGAGGTAGTTCAGTTCTTAGCTAAGCGAAGGTATCAAGCTGTGAGCTGCATCCTGAGATTTTGATGCTGGATGGACACCAATGCAAAGGCAGTGCATGCTCAGGCGTGATCAGAATTTTCATCAAAATTATTCTGCAAGGCACAGTCTTTGCAGACAAGCAAGATCTGAACAAGGCAGAGGCTAAAACACACTCTGGGGCTGGTTGTCACTCAGCCCCCACTGCCATGGCTTCCCTGCTTGCAAGGAAGAAGTTGCAAGCCTGTTGACCGTTGCCCTCCGCGTGCTTGAGTGGCTATTCCTTTGTACAACTACGAGGGCAGTGCTTCTCCTGTATGCACCCTTGAATACTGTTGGTTTTAATAAAACCTTTGTTCTTGTAGGTTTGTGCCCTATATTGGAATAGTGACTATCTTAATGAATGATTATCCAAAATTTAAGGTAAGAGCTCTTTCATTTTCTGCCTGTTTCTCCCACCCCAGCTAAAATTACTTCATGAGAACGTCATATACGCAAGCAGAACCATTTGCCCTGTATGTTTGCTGCTGTTACTGCATCTTTAGATGTGAATGTGCACTCTTATGTCTTCTCTTCTTTCTCTTACAGTATGCAGTCCTCTTTTTACTGGGTTTATTTGTGCTGGTCCATCGAGAGTAGCCTCTTGCACTGAAGTACAAAGTGAAGGTGCCATGGATTTTTTTTAGATGAACATTTTAAGTAGATGATGGTCCAGTGTGCTGGGAGGAAGAAGAAAACAGGCATTTCAAAGCTTCTTGCCAGTTTGGGTTTGTTTTGGTTTTTACTGCGTAAGGGCAAATGTTTGTCACTGTATTTCCAATTGTTTGTCACATTAGCATTTTTAGTAAGTTTTTATATTAAAAATTTAAGCCAAACTGTTCAGTGTTTGTACTTTGAAGCTGAGCTTCCTCTCAAAGTGCCTACAGGACTGTGTCCTCTAAGTCTCTGCCTCTGCTAGGCAAGCATGACCTCTCCCTGTGCTGACTGAACTGTGAAACGGTGAGCTGAGGAGGTGATGTTTCTTCTAATTCAGAACTGGAATAAAGATTTTGCATCTTGCCCAGTATGAGCCCTGACACATCTTCATTATTGCCTGGAGTGTAGCCTTGTTGCCCAGTTTCACTGTGGGGGGTACCTGTGCTTTGCCATTGCGGACTGACTCCTAGACCCTAGCGAACTAACTTGTCCTCTCTTTACAGAACTGTCCCTCTCATTTCTTTTTGGAGAGTAAGCAGTCCTGAGCTATAGATCCATTCAGTATTTCTATGTTTCTGTAAATCACACTGAAATAATCTGCTTAAAGACTGCAAGGTGTTTTGGGCAGAAGATGGCAAAGGATTGCTTAGTGTATAAGCTGTCATTGCAGCACTAGGTAACAGAAGAATTGAGATGGGAAATACCATAGCTGTTTGGTAGGGACGATTTAGTAGGATGCAACAGCAAAATTTTCTTAGTTTTGGAAATGCGTTTTAGGTCTGTAATAATCCCTGCAGCTGGCCACTTCTTACAGCTCACCTGAAAGCTACAGAAAGGCTGAGCTCCCACTGTCCTGAGGTCTGAAAGAAGAAACCACTTGTCACCATGTGCAACAGCTTTTTTTCTAGGCTTCTCATTCAGGATAGTGAACCTGCTTGTGTAGATGTGGTGTCAGAGGAGAGCCCGAGGAAGAGGTACAAGGCACTGTGCCACCTGTACTGAGTGATTGACCATTATAACTTGCCTCCGTGGTGTCTATACTGACTCAGGAAAACTTTTTACTTCCCCTTCACTAGGGCACATGTTCACAAGAGGAGGCAGCGGGAGCACAGTGCCATTGCTACCTCTGTCTGAGGCTGCATGACCCCTCTTCTGCAGTTTACTTACTGGTTGTCTTGCTAGGACAGCTTCCCCCTGGCAGTGGGAGCCTGTCTCCTCCCCATCTTGTGCTTTCCCTGGGTTAACAGCTCTCCTCTCAATATTGCAAAATCTACAGACAGTTCAGAGCTACTGTGTGTAACTTCAGGTGCATTTCACCGCATCCTCTATTCCTTCTTCTTCATGACTGCTCCAAGATTCCACAGCAGCAGGGATCATTAAAGACGATTACTGCTGCTACGCACACCACTTGTGTAGGGCAAAAGCAGTCAGGAAAGGCAAGGACAAAACCCAACAGGGTGTTTATGGTCTATTTTCAGTTTCTTGCATATGTACCTAATTAGGCTTGTCAGACCTGTCCCATCTATGGAGGTGAATTGTGCCATTAGTTATATCCATGGGACCATTTTGCTTAATGCTCAGTAGGTGGGTTGACCTGTGGTATCCCAGCACAAATTGGTTTAACTGGGTGGTTTGTTCCTTGCGTAGGATGAAGCAAAAAATTATCTTATGTTTGTGATACTGCAAAGAGTCTATGAATGGGTCCAGCCCCTAGCACTGAGCTTTTGGCCTGTGGCTCTTTGAGTAATCATAACTTAAAAATAAAAAATGGTAATAAAATCCATATCTCCCACTCCCAGTGCTGGAGCCCTTGAGAAGAGAATTTAGATACAGAGGTTCTCTGAAATGCTTGAGTCACAGATGGGATGTTTTGTCAAAAGCCAAACCTAGGCAGCAGTGAGGGAACACAGAATCTCTCTTTGAGAGCTGCCACTACTATGGAGCACCTTCCTGAGGACTTGGAGCAGCCTTTCTGCATTTGCAGGTCATACTGAGGCTGAGTTTCTGCTCCCTGCTTTGCCTTTAGCTTAAACTGGTTTTAGGATCATAGAATGCTTTGGGTTGGAAGGGGCCTTTAGAGGTCATCTAGCCCAACCCCCCTGCAGTGAGCAGGGACATCTTTAACTAGAGCAGGTTGCTCAGAGCCCCATCCAACCTGATCTTGAATGTTTCTAGGCATGGGGCCTCCACTACCTCTCTGGGCAACCTGTTCCAGTGCTTCACCACCCTCATTGTAAAAAATTTCTTTCTTATGTCTAGTCTAAATCTACCCTCCTTTAGTTTAAAACCATTATTCCTTGTCCTGTCACAACAGGCCTTGCTAAAAAGATTGCCCCCATCCTTCCTATAGGCCCCCTTTCAGTACTGAAAGGCCGCAATAAGGTCTCCTTGCAGCCTTCTCTTCTCCAGGCTGAACAACCCCAACTCTCTCAGCCTGTCCTCATAGGAGAGGTGCTCCAGCCCTTGGATCATTTTTGTGGCCCTCCTCTGGACCCGCTCCAACAGTTCCATGTCCTTCTTGTGATGAGGGCCCCAGAGCTGGACGCTGTACTCCAGGTGAGGTCTCACCAGAGAAGAGCAGAGGGGCAGAGTCACCTCCCTCGACCTGCTGGCCACGCTTCTTTTGATGCAGCCCAGGATTCGGTTGGCTTTCTGGGCTGCAAGCGCACCTTGTTGGCTCATGTCCAGCTTTTCATCCACCAGTACCCCCAAGTCCTTCTCCTCAGGGCTGCTCTCAATCCCTTCATCCCCCAGCCTGTATTGTTAGCGGGGGTTGCGCCGACCCAGGTGCAGGACCTTGCCCTCGGCCTTATTGAACCTCATGAGGTTCACACAGGCCCACCTCTCCAGCTTGTCCAGGTTCCTTTGGATGACATCTTGTGCTTGTGCCATGTCAGCTGCACCACTCAGCTTGGTGTCACCTGCAAACTTGCTGAGGGTGCACTCAATCACACTATGTAATTGATGAAGATGTTAAACAGCACCAGTGCATAAATTGGTTTTTAACTTGGGCTCACATAAAGGACTGAGTTGAGCTCTTCTGAAATCTGCTAATCAACACCTCCCAGTGAAAACTTGCTGAAAGTGCTGCTGTTGCTGTTCTCCGAGTCATTTTCACACCTTTTGCAAAAATCTGAGCATGCAGAAGCAGCTGTGTTACTGTCACTGAGTTAATTTAACAAAAAAGGCTAAAATACAGAGGATTTATGATTATAGACCAAGGATTAGCTCTTAAAGAGCATCTGCTGAAAACACAGTTCTGAGAGAAAAGAAATGGTCGTTTTAACATGTTAGGAAATCCTGCTTGTGGCAGGATTACCGTGCTGGCATTGCTGATTACCGGCAGCAGGTGTCAGCAGTCAGTGCGGCTGAGGACACACATTGCCAATGTGGGTACAAACCCACGCTTGGGCACTTTCAGTAAGGTGTGCCTTTCCCAGCCTTGCTCTCGCATTATGCCATGTAAAGTAATTGAGCAGGAAGCACTTAAAAAATGCAGGGTGGTTGGGGTAAAGGGTGGGATGAAGCCCACTGCAGCCCAGCTTCAGTGGGTTGCTCTCTTCTGGGTTTGCAGACACTTTAAAAACAGAAACAATTGCCTGAAATCAGGGGCTGTGGTGTGAGATTTGGGAATTAATCTCTATGGCCCATGTTCTGCCTATTTTCAGCTCAGTATAGCTGAGAACATGGTTCTGTGTCATCTGCAGTCATGAAATAAGGTGTTGTCTCTAATTAGAGTGAGGATAAATAAGCAGTTAATCCACTCACAGCTTAAATGCCCACCAGCTCGCACACTGCCTCCCACATCATCTCGTGCATCCCTTTAACGCCTTTCCTGCCACAGTGGGAAGAGAGGGTGCTGGGGATGAGCCTGCACAAGCTGGAAACTGAGAACGTGGGGGCAGGATGACAGAGTTGTTCCTGGCTCCATCCCCGCCAGACTTACTCTGCTTTGCTGAGCAGAAAAGCTACAGAGCGTGCAGGATCTCTGGTTCAGCTGGGTGCTAATGCTGAAATGTTTGGTGAGCACTGCTGTGCTCCCACAGAGCCAGGGGTTTTGCTGTTGGAACTTGATGTATCTTTGTTTTTTATTTCAGTTTTATTCTTTTTTTAAACGTGAAGCTGTCTGGCTAGCTCCATCAAAGCCTTTGAAATTTAAGATTTAGGAAAGATGGAGAGCTTTGTGTCACAACAGGAATGGGATTTGTTTGTAAAGTATGTGGGTGTTGAAAGGTCTGGTTTATAAAGGCAAAAGAAAGAAAAAAAAGTCTGCCAGGGCTAAGATTGCTTCTGTCTCTGTTGTGGTTACAGCCAAACAGAGCAGGTTTTCTGGTAGGCAATTTCATTGCTTAATTACTGTTCAATCACATCTGCAGTTCAGGGCACAGATTCCTTCATGGGCAGGAGCTGTTCCACAGAGCAAAGCAATGTTGGACTATTTCATTACTAGAATATTGTTGGGTGACTTGTTTTCATATGGAAGCTAAATGCATAAGCAGAAGCATGATGGATGGGAGGTGAGCTGTGAGGAGTAATGTGCTGAAAGTTGAAGCTCCTTGAGACAAAGGCTGTCTTTGTATGTTTATGATGCTTGAACACACAGTTATAGGTTAAACAGTAATAAGCATTACACTGCTTCATCCAGATCTGTCACTGCTTATTGCTTAGCAGAGGTTTCTAGGGCTTGGATTTGTAAGATGATTGGCTGCATGCTTTCTTTAATGAGACCAGGTAATCTCATGGTGGTTTTCCTGCCCTTAAAATCAGAACAGGTCAACCTTGTATTTTCCGAGGAGAACCTGCAAGATGAAGTCATCTCTGTGAGTGGTTATAAGACCACTCCCTGCTGGAGAAATGCATGAATGCAGATCCAGGGCACAGCTCCCAGAACAGGCTAAGCTTGTTGGCCAAGAGAAGGAGAGGAGAGGTGGCTTAGGAAGAGCATGTCACTTGGGGATGGTTCCTGTGCTGAAGCAGGGGAAATGCAAAGCAGATGTTTACATACCCAGGCTGAAGACCCACATATTGTCAGTGACTCGGTGGCTGAATCAGGTGAGGAGTGTCCCTGTTTCAGTCCTCAGACTTCAAGGTGTGCCTGGGTGATGCCAGAAAGGCACAGCCTTCGCAGTTCCCATCAGTGTCAGCAGCTTCTGGTGGTATTTGATGTGTGGCAGATAACTGGTCTGACCATCTCATCGCTGGCTGCTAGGAAAAGAGAAATAGCACCTATATTGCATTTTAAGCCAATTTAATAGCTTCCTGCCCCTTTTACTTTCTCCCGTCCCTTACAATACTTCCATCACTTTGTTGTCTGCACACAGCCGCTTCAGCTTGCTCACCTGTCAGGAAGCAGCAGGTCTCTGCAGAGATAGCTCCACCAGCCTGACACATGCTGGAGTCAGCATGTGAGAAGGGGCAAAGGGCTTTCCTGGTGGATCTGCCTTGGTGGATCTGCTTAGCCATAATCAGGTGGATACCCTCTTCATGGTAGCGGCTTTTCTGCTGCTGTGTGCTTGTCCCTGCTTACCCCTCAATTTCTGTAAAAAACCACCAGCTCCTTCACAGGTAGTCCTGCTTCCCCATGGAGCGGGGACTGCCTATATGCCAGGTCCTGCTGGCTAAGCACATTGTGTTAAACCTGTTCCTGCTCATGGGGCAAGTCATACATACGTTCAGTTCTAGCAGGTCCTTTGAATGCTTGATCTAGCAGAGCTCCCTAAACTTTGGAGGAAATCAAGTATCTCCACAGAGAGGAACAGTCTTAATTAGGGATGGACTAGAAATGCACCGTCTGTGATCCAGGACAGAGCAGACACGCTCTCTGTCTCTTGCTTTCTCTGCCCAGCACCTCATCTCTTGATGTTTTTGCTCCTTCTGTTTCATAGTTTAAAAAAAGTTCCCAGAGCTCTCTCTGCTGAGCATCTTGCTATCATCTTTCCTTTCCAATCTCTCCTTCCCCTGTAGAAACTAACCTTGCAGAGTTTCAGTTTCCAGAGAGACAGAAGTAAGAATAATGTGGAGAAAATGAACTTCAATATAATTTCTCTGAACCTCAACTCACTCTAACTGGATGTCAGATTTCTGCCATGTAATTCTGGTTGGGACACTTCTGAGCTAGGCCTGGATTTGCCTGCAAGAAAACAAGATTTTGTTCTCTAAGTCTTCTTGCAGAGCAGTTATTTGTACTGTGTCCAGCGGGCGTGGAGTGAGTGGGAAACCTCAGGGAAAATGACAATTCATTTACGGCTTAAATGAAAATTGAGAAAGAGTTGAAAACAAGATGTGTAAGATTTCAAATTTTATCTTTTATAAACAACAGTTGTTGCCTGTGGACGAATTAATGTAACAGAGGGATTTAATCTTTGTAAACAAGACAAATGCATCAAAATAGGCCCTCAGTCATGTTTCAGGACTTTAAATTTGACCTGGCTTTGGAGAAGCATTGAAGAAGAGGCTGAAGCAACTTAACCGCTACTAAGAGTTTTATTGGCACTGGGAACTCTGTGAAAGAGGCAAATAGGGGGATTTGCGGCCTTTGCTCTTTGTATTTGTTTTTTTATTAGAGCCATTGTTTTTGAGCATGCATTTGCCTGCCCAGGTAGATAATTGCAGAGCCTGGGAGTGCCTGCACTGTGTTTCTGGAGCTCTCCAGCTTGGAGTCTCTCCCAGGCCAGACTGACCACCTCTCTGGGAGATGCATTATTCAATGTCAAGGTATCAAAGCATAATTCAACAGCGAAGAAAGAAAATGGACCTTGCTTTAAACCCTATGAACCATGGTATTTCCAGGCTGGTGTTATGTTTGTTCATTATTAGCTCAGCGTTACCAAGGCCCTCTTAGCTGTGCAGTTTTCAGATACATTTATTTTGCATAATTATGGAAAGGTCTCCTTTCTTTCCCTGGTGAAATCTTGCTTCATCTTTAGATACATTTGGAGGATTTGCTAATAGTGCCCATTTCACAGGTCTGTTACTACTCATATTAGCCCAACACAGACAAGAGTTGCTTATCAGGAACAGGGCACCTCAGGTGTCCTGTGCTGCCATCAGCTCATGGACACCAGCAGTGGAAGAACCTGCAGAAGAGATCAGTGACCAAGAGAATAGCAATGAACCCCCAGGCCTGGCTGGAGCTGCCCACAGGCTCTGAAGGGACGTGAACCTGAAAGCGCTGAGCTGTTTGCCATGGTGAGCACCCATTCTGTCAAACCCACCATGGCACCAAGGGACAGAACGGTGGCTGAGATAGAAATGCAGGGATCTGTAGGCTATAAACCAGATCCGTGGACTGGAAAGTGATAGGGGTGCTTTAAAGAGTAGACTTGGAGCTTGTTGAAGGAGTTAGGAGGTGTATGGGCAAGGTAAGCCCATTGGGATCATCCACCTGGATTTCCCAAAGGTATTTGGCAAGGTCCCTCAGCAAAGGCTCCTAAAGAAAAGAAGCAGCCCTGAAATAGGAGGTGAGGTCCTTACAGGGAGAAATGATTTGCTGAAAGGTAAGGAACAAAAGGTAGGAGGCAACAGTCTCTAGCAGAAAACACCAGGGAGCTGGGCAGGGACTGCTTTCCATATATTCAAAAATTATCTGCAAAAGCAGGCAAATACTGAAGTTTGCTGCTGATACAAAGGGTTGCATGGATGAAGGCCAACTGTGGAAAGAGACTAGGCAATAAAAAAAATGAAATTCAGATGTACATAAATATAAAATGGTGCACAGGGGGAAAAACCAATTTTAACTCTATTTATAAAACAACGGGTTCTGAGTTAAGTGTTACCATCTGGAACGTCGGGGTTGTAACAGATTGTGCTATGAAAATGTCAATTCAGTGGTCAGTAGCCATCGAGAAAATAAATCGCATGCAAGTATTACTAGGGGAAAACAGAGAGCAAAACAGACAATCACTGCTTCCTCCAACTGGAGGCACCAGGGGAAACCAGTGGTGCAATCTAAGGATCCCTGGAGCTTTGAGGCTGCTTTGGGTGAGAAGGGACCGTTCCTGGCAGGTGTGGATCTGTGCAGGGCTGCGGAGGGGTAGCTGCAGGCTGCTCTCGCCCAGCCCCAGAGGGTTAATCCCACCTGGAGAGGGGATGGTTAGCTCTATGCATGCTCTGCTTCGAAACCATCTATCAGAAGCCCAGCATTTGCTGGGTCAGCTCTGTCCTTCCCTGGCTCCATTGCAAGGCCCTTGCAGGAAGCTGGTGGCCGACAGGCTAATCTCCTGCACCACTCGCGGAAGCTGGTGTGGTGACCTTTGCCAGAAAAAACAATTTCTAAAATAGAATTTCTAATGCCTTTTTTGATATATAAGCTAGGAAGATTCCTTTGGTGGCTAATAACAGTTGGGAAAGTGAACCTCTGCTGAGCTGGAGAGAGTGAGCAGTGGAGGAGCACTGCAGTGGCAATTCCTGCCCTGAATGCTGGAAATCCCAGCAGGCTCCAGACCAAAGCTGTCACATCAGCAGGCTCCAGCCTCCTCTGCTACCAAGTGCTGGCTCCCCCGCTGCTTGGCAGATGGGTGTGCAGGTGCTGGGGGGCCCAGCTCTGAGCACCAAAGCTGGAGGAAGGCAGAGGCAGAAAATCTATCACAAACCCTGCCAGGCTGGTGACCAGGGATTAGAGTTCAGGTTATGGTGTCTCTCCCAGGCAGGTCCCAGGTGCCAGTTATTTTTCCCAAATTAGGAACAACATCACTTCTTTGCAAAGAAGATACGGATGAAAAAATCCAGAGGAAAACCTGATCTCCATTTGTTATCAAGGCCACTTTTGTTGCAGCCACCTCTCAGGCTGCATTTGTTCAGGCTCAGGGTGACAAGGGAGGGGTCAGCCCTCTTGCCTTCACCAGGAATGGAGGAATTTGGCCGCAGTTTGATCAGCCTGCTCCAGCCCCATATGACTGAGCTGCAGTCCTTATTCCCAGGTGCAGTAAAACACCCTCTGGATGGACCCTGGTTGTCAAGCATCCATGCCTGCCCAGGGGCTGCTCAGCACCCACGCCATGTTCATTGGAAAACTCACTTCACTATAATCATGCCACTGAAGAGGGTGACCTGTGCTGAGCCTCCTGCTCAGGATCTGTCTGTTGGTGTCTGGGGCTAGTTTTTAATGAGACTGTTGCAGAGGATTAAATCGGTGTTCTCAAAGCTCTGCCTGGATTACAGCTGTGCAGTTTCCTTTAGCACCAATGCTGCTGCTCAGCAAGTGGTGAGCTCGGGTCCTTTTCATGAGTGGTTTTCCATAAAAACCCCACTGGCTGCCCTGAATTGTGCTCCCACTTCCAGCCTCCACCAAGTCCCTGAGCAGCTATTCCATTGCTCTTCCCAGGCTTGAAATCGGGGTTATGGGCTCAGATCTCCCACACATGCCCCATCTGGCCAAGCCTCAGTACTCAGCAATTACTCTGGTGTCCCCTCAATGACACTGCAACAGGGCAGGAGCTCCCTGGTTTCCTTTTCCCAGCCTTTCCCAAGCCTGCCTTGCAGTCCCTTATAGCTACCACTGGGATCAGAAATTCCTGTTCCCCCACCCCCCCCCCACCCCCGACCAAGGTAACGCATGCAGCCTGCAGCCACCAGCTGAAGAACAGGAAAGATGTGTGTCAGTTAGGTTGTATATCTAGTTAAAATCAGATCAGCACAAAAGCCTTTGGCCTGTTTGAAATGCTGTGCTGGTTCCCACTGCTCGTCCCCTGTCCCTGGGGCTGCTGGCCCCTCTCACTTAATCTCCTAGGAACACTTTGCTGCCCAGATGGTCATGCTTCAGTAGGTGCCATAATTGCCCGTGGCTCTTTTCTTTGCTCTCTCTGTAATTGGTACCACTTAATCTCTGGCTTCATCCTCAGCAATCCTATAGGTAATCCCTCATCTCGCTCTTCCCCACCTCTGGCTGCTGGTGTGCAGGGACACCGTGGCTGTAGCAAGTGCCAGGCCACACCCAGTGCTGCTGGGCCACCAGGCAGAGTTTGGAGCCTGACACAGGGAGAGGTTCCCCCTGCCAGTACGCTGCAGCTGCCTGAGTGAAGCCCTGGCATTTCTCGAGGAAAAGTAGCAGACAGATCGCTTGCACATGCAGTGGAGCCAGCAGTTCCAAAGCACTCATGGAGGAACGCAGCTCAGCTTCCCAGATAATGCCCCTTTCCCAGTGTGAGGAGAAACCAGACTCATCTGTGCTGGTGCTGAGCAGTACCAGGCTCTTCCTTCACATCCTATGAGGCCAGGCTGAGAGAGTTGGGATTGTTCAGCCTAGAGAAGAGAAGGCTGCAAGGAGACCTTATTGCGGCCTTTCAGTACTGAAAGGGGGCCTATAGGAAGGATGGGGGCAATCTTTTTAGCAAGGCCTGTTGTGACAGGACAAGGAATAATGGATTTAAACTAAAGAAGAATAGATTTAGACTAGACATTAGAAAGAAGTTTTTTACAATGAGGGTGGTCAGGCACTGGGACAGGTTGCCCAGAGAGGTGGTAGAGGCCCCATCCCTGGCAACATTCAAGGTCAGGTTGGATGGGGCTCTGAGCAACCTGCTCTAGTTAAAGCTGTCCCTGCTCACTGCAGGGGGGGTTTGGCTAGATGACCTCTAAAGGTCCCTTCCAACCCAAAGCATTCTATGATTCATATGATTCTATGATCCAGCACCCTCTCTGGACCTCACATCCTCCTCCTCCTCCTGCCCTGACTACAACCCAAGCCTTCTCCAGATATCCCAAATTTCCATCATTTTTGCCACCATGAGTGAATTTAAGACTGTTTTGGGAAAAAAGCTTGAGATTATGTCAGTCTATTTCAAGCTTTGTGCTATCAGTACATAGTGACAGTGCAGGACATTGAAGGAGAGACATGGGCTGCAAGAGGAAATAGGTAAGAAGGGGTGGGGGGGTGGGGGGTGTGCGCAGCTGGAGCACCAGCTGCGGCAGGAGCAGCCCTGCAAATACTTGTGCCTTCCCCACAAGGTAGTGGCACAGGTCGAGCAGTGCAGATCAGCCTTGGGGTTCCTCCTCTCACACCCTGACTGAGGTAACGTGTTGCAGCCTGCAGTCTTCAGCTGAAAAAGAGAAAAGATCTGTGTCAGTTCTGGTTGTGTGTCTAGTTCAAAATCAGATCAGGCTGGGATCATGGGCATCATTGCAGGCAGCCCAAACACTGGTGAAACCTTCCTGCAAGGCTTGTGAGGACTGACAGGGGACATCAGAGCCAAAGTGGTGGTCACAGCCACCTAGCATCACCAGGACAGAGGGCCTCAGGGCTCCCCTCTCAGCTGACTTGATGGAGGAGATGAAGCTGCCACGATGTGAACATAAGGGTCAGGGCTGTGGTGCTGCAAATGCCACATCCATGGTGGGCATTTTATACATGCATCCCATGCAGTGCATGGGGAGTGCCCAAAAGGGAACCCATTTAAGCTCAGCCCTGAGCCTTTAGTTTCCCCTTGATCAATGTTGTAGGAGCATTGATCTCCAGCTCAGCAGTGCCTGGCTTCTTGATCTGTTCTCAGACGTATCTCACTACTATGGACCTATCTGAAATGTGTCTGAGCCTGGTTACTCTTGCCAGATCTCACCCTGACCTGCAGCTTGCCCTGGGACCTGCCTCATCACCATGAATGTGCCTGATGATTTGGACTCTCTCTCAACCTGCTGACCATCTCCAAGTCTGCTCTGCCTGTCTCTCAGGTACTGTGGCTGGTGAGAGAGCCGCATTGCTGGCCACCTGGTTGGCCCCCAACCCTTCAGACCTTCTGCTTCCTGATGGTGGTCTGTGTATACTACGAAAAATAGAGATAATTCAAAGCCCAGTATGCTGGGTGAGAGTTCTGGGCACTCTTACTCATGTTTTCTTTACCATTTCAGATACACAGGTTTGTGCTGCAGCTGTACAACCCCTGAGAGCACCCCTGTATAGATGTAGGACCTGGGGGAACCTGAAAGCCACTGTGGGCTGCAGGCAGGTGACAAGAAGAAACACAGCACAACCCACGTCTCAGGGCCCTCTGATCAAAGGTTTCCAGTTTTACATGAACTTCGCTTTACTTGAGTACGGGGTATAAACAGTCCATGTCCCAGGCACTCACTATCTCTGTCCATGGCAATGCTGGGCACAGCTCCAACTGTGCTGTTGCTGGGCATGCATAGCTCCATCCCATTAATGGAAAAGGAGGAACTGATGGGGAATGTGATGATCAGTGGCAGATTTGGGTGTAGTGATCAGGAAATAGTGGTCTGCAAGATCCTGAAGGGAGTGGAAAAGGTGAGTAGTGATATACAGAATCTGGACTTCACCCTGTTCAGGGATCCTGTGGGGGGCAGCTCTGAAGGGTGAAGATGCTCAGCAGAGCTGGTAGGTCTTTACAGACAGGATATTCCAAGTCCATCCCAATAATCAGGTACACAAGTAGAGGTACTGGGAGATGGGTTTGGCTAAACTGGGAATGAAACTCATGACTGAGCTCCACTGCAAAAAGGCAGTATGAAGGAGGTGGAAGCATGGACAGGCCATTAGGCAAAATATCGAAATGTTAACCTGGGCATGTAGGAACAACATTAGGAAAGCCAAAGCTCAGTTTGTTGAGATGTGCAAGGAACATCAGATCTTCTACAACTAAAGTAGTGCTACTGCTTGCACATCTCAACAAACTCCTTCAGTTGTAGAAAGCTGAAGAAGGGAAGTGTTCACAAAGGCACCACTGTTGATGGGGCAAATTGTAGTGGACACAGACAAAGCTGAGGTACTCTGTGCCTTCATTGCCTCAGCCTTCATCAAAAAGGTCTCCCAGGCTGTGTACCTGGAGGCAGGGTTTGGAGAGAAGAATAACCAACAGTGGATGAGTGTCAGGGTGGTTCTTGCTTGGAGAGCTTCACCCATAAAAATCTGTGTCCAAGGGTGCTGAGAGGTGGCCATGGGTGCTGGCTGATGTCCTTGCAGGGCCACTTGTAACATCATGGAGAAAATTGCAGAGCAAATCCTGCTGGAGCACGTTCCTGGGCAGATGGAGAAGAGGCAGCCTGGGCTGAGCAAGGGTAAACCCACCCCGATTGCCTCCTGTGACATGACCACGGGATCTGTGGGCAAGGGCAGAGCAGCGACGCTGTTCACCTCAGCGGTAGATCTGGCACCGTCTCCGACGCCAACCAGGTGGTGGGATGACATGGTTCGGGATGGGGGGACAAGCAGAGGGGTGAGGAGCCTGTGGGGCTCCGAGGGCTGTGGTTAACAGGTCGTGCCCCACCTGGATGCGGGCAGCAAGCGGGGTCTGTCCTGACCCTGACAGAAGGAAGAGGGGAGCGGGACGGGCTGAGGGGCGCCTGAGGGAGGGCGGGAAGCCCAACGGCTGCCAGGGGGGGAGGCCCGGTGCGTGCCGCGGCCCCGCCCCCCGCGCGCGGCCCCGCCCCCCCGCGGTCTATAAGGCGGGGCGGCGGCAGTAGCAGGAGCGGGTCCCGCCGGGGCAGGCATGGCGGCGCTGCGCTGCCTCTTGCTGCTGCTGTGTGGCGCCGCGCTGGGGCCCGCCGTCCACCTCGACTTCGCCGAGCACCGCAGCCAGGCGGCCAAGATCAAGGTCAACCCCCGCGGCAACCTCTGGGCCACAGGTACCGGGGTAGGGGAGACGGGGACATGGACACGCGTGTCATGGAGCAGCTGTGGGATGTGGGCTGCCCGGCTCAGCCCTGATCCTTTGCCTCCCTCTGCCCCGTGGCTGCCTATGGGCAGCCCCTGCTCCCCTCGGTGTCCCGTGAAGTGGAGTGGGATGCTGGGAGGCTCCTTGAGCCCTGCCCCGGCAGGGCTCATGGTGGGCAGGAGAACCAAGGCAGGGATGAGGCAACTTCCTCCCTGGAAGAGTTTGCATCTCTTAGTGATGGGTCCAGCATCTCTTTAACCCCAGAAATCCCATCAGCAGGAGGGAAGTTTCCTGAAGTCCTGTGTGAAACAAGGACCTGGGATTTCTGAGTTTCTCCTCACCTTGTACTCACTAATGTAGCCATTAGGTTTGCTCAGTGCTTCTTCTTGAATTGTTTTCTGCTACCTCATGCCAATACAGCTTAGTGTTGTTCAGCTGGAGCCCCTGCCTCTCTCCCTCCAGGTATTTGTGCAGAAACACAATTGTGTTGTATTGCAGGTCACTTCATGGGGAAGAAGAGTGTCACAGGCTCCCCACACCTGGAGTCTCCGGAGGAGCCTGCAGTGCCAATGGTCTTCGGTCCCTCTCTCAGAGCCTTGCTGGAGGACATCATGGAACTGCTTACCCGTGAGCTCCTGAAAATCCTCTTGCAAGAAAGACTTTTGGATGAGAACCAAGGAAAATATGACCTCACTGACCAGGTGAATATTGACTAAGATGGAGGGAGATGCTCAGAGTGGGGAGATGGTAGAGGTGTTAATCTGCAACAGCCAGCCTTGCTGGAGATGAGAGCATCTGCACAGCTGCTAGAGGTGTATTCCCCCCTTCTGTTTCTGTTAACCCTCCTTAAACCACTTCCTAAGACCAGCCATAAAGGGTCAGAGGAGAAGTCTCCCTAGGCTTGTGGCTAATAGTTCCAAATGCTTGGGAAGGGTGTGATGGTGAGCAAGGGATGCTGTGGTGGAGCTGTTGTAATGCTAATCTCCAGCCCTGGGGTTGTTCATAAGCATCTGGGTCTTCCTGGGCCAGATGCAGAGGAGGGTGGCTGGCCACTGCGGCTGCAGTGAAGGCATGTCCCCTTTTCCAGCCATTGCAGAGACAGGGTAATCCTTTCTCCCCTCTATTTCTGTAGAGAAAGGCTGAGAGGAACACAGCTCCATATGTGAAGGGAAAGGAGTCTGTCCTCCAAAGAAGTCTTGGGCTTCTGATGCCCCTATCTTGGGTCTGTGTTGCTGTGGTCAGGATCCCTTATTACTGAGGGGTATGTAGCTTTGTTAGCTTGCCTTGCAGAGGGGAGGTGTGTGTTAGTTGTACTGCTGCAGAGCAGGCCTCAGGGAGCAGGCAGGAGCTCCAGTAGTACTGCTGTGCATCAGCAGATCCTCAGCCTCCTCGGTGTGGCTTTTGCCTCGGAGCTCACCCAACTCCTAGTGGAAAATGTGCCCCTGGGAGCAATGCACACACACAGATCCTCACACAGGGCGTGGAGATGGAATTGTTTGGTCTATGTGGCTATGCTTGTCTGTTGCCTCATGCGTGCTTCCCTGATGTCTCGCCCTTTCTAGTCACTGCATGAAGTAACGGAGAGCCTAAAAAGGATGAAATACTCTTAGGTGGGTCCTACATGTGCCATCCCACTGAACTTGAGGAGCTACCCAGTAACACTGGGCACAGGTAAAGCTACTTCTGTTATTCAGGTTTAGGCAGTGCTTGCTCCTATTCTTTGCTTGTTTTTTGGGAAGGCACATGTGGAGCAGAGTTGCAGGGATGTGAGCCGGAGTGGCACCAGTTGTTCAGGTGCATTCTTGACTCAGTTTCAGCAGACTAAAGTAAATTGAGGCTTTCCTAGAGAGCTGGTCCCATCAGGATAGAGGGCTTTCCACCATGGAAAAGATGGGCGTGGCTGAAGACACCGGCCCGTTCTGCTCCCCTTAAGATGCTGTGTGCTGTGACTGCTGCACTACTGCAGCTTTTGCTTCTTGGGTGCCGCTGAAAGGGAGGAGGGGGCTGTGAAGGTCCTGGACCCTTCTCCCTCTTCACTGGGGAGCCTTTGAGGAGGAGGGTATTTGCTGCATTAATTGCCTGAGACGATGGGAGAGCTGGTGGATGTGCTGCCCTGTCTTGTCTGCTGTTTGTGAGCATGCGGTGTGCATTTGATAAGTGATCCTTGTAGCTCTCCTCTGTGTAGGTAAGTCACATGTTCACTGCTTGCACTGCAAATGTGCTTGGGCAGAGGCTGCCCCAAGCACTGGTGCTGTGTCTTATGATGCCAGCTGGGTGCCAGTGCCCTGTCAGCCCTCTTGGCGCTCATTCCCAGTGATCAAAGGCAGGTCCTGGCCAGGGGTAGCATCCAGCACTGGACATCAGCCTTTGAGGTGTGTGTGTGCTGGGTGTCAAAGCTCTGCTGCTGGAGGGTGATTTGGCTCGTGGTCCAGCAGATGCTTGCCTCACTGCCCTGATGCTTCTCTGGTGGGAGGTGGGATGCTCTGCACATGTGTGGCATCACAGCTTAGGTTCCTGATGTGCAGCTGGCTCCTACCCCTCACCTTTTCCCGGAGCCTCTTGCCTCTCCCTGGCCAGTGCCCTGGCGTGCCAGCTGTCCTCTTGGTGGCAGTGGAGACCTTGCTAGGTGATAGGTCTGGTTTTGCCCTTCAGGTACCTCTGAGCACCTTGCTAGACTGAACTCCTGCCTTCCTGCTCCTTTCTTTGCCACCCATCCCCCAGGGCATCCTTGCCTCTGAGCAGCCAGTTGATGTTACAGGACTACTTCTCCCTGGTGCCTTTGAGTGCTGTCTGTGTTACACTTTTCTGTGGGGCCGTATTTTTTCTTGCTTTTGTTGGTGACATGGTGCCAATGTAAATTCCTGCCACCCTGACAGCTTTCTCCCTCAATGTGACTGTTGTTGGACACCTGGGGTCAGCGCCCAGCCTGTGCTTGAACTGATCTGTGTGCTGTGTTTGCCACCTGCCTAACAAGCTGTTTAATAGCTCTGCTCCATGACACTCTATCCACCCCCTGCTCAGGATCTGTTGCTTCATCTCAACTTGGTTTAGAAAAACAAAGATGCTTCTCCCTTCCTTGGGACCCCATGGTCAGCAAGACAGGAATTAACATGCTCTCTAAGTGTTGCTCTGCTGCTTCAGCACACATGCTGTGCTTTGTGGCAGAACAAGTATCGAGGGAACTTGACTTTTATTGAAAAATCCAATGGGCTTTTCCTTTTCTGAGGGTGTTGCTGATCATTCACAAACAGGTTCTTCTGTTCTGTGGGGCCCCTCTAAGCATTAAATAAATCCCAAGGCTTAGTCTTTTTGCTTGGTCACCCTTCACATGGGTTAGTCCTGCCTGCTGCTGTTGGGTTTTGTCTCAAGGTGTTTCCCATCCCTTTGCAAAGTGGGAGCCCATGTGCTGCTCTGTGCTTGTGATGGCAGAAGTCACACAGTGCAGAAGGGATTTGCAAACGGGGATTTCTGTTTTGTCTTTTTAATCACATGTGGCAGGCAGGGCTTGGCTCTCAGCATGCTGGGGCTTTGCAGTGCCACCCTGTTGCTGTGTGTGACAAGGATTTGGCTTCAGAGGAGGATTGCCCCATCCCTTGTCATCTTAGGTGTGTGGCAGTATTTCTCCAGGAGATAGACAGGGTGACACCATGTGCATGGAGTGGAAGGGCTCCAGGGGTGTGGGGAGAGCCCTTCTGCATGTAGGCAGATGCTGCCCTGCATAGCTCTGGGACCTTTGGGCAGTATGCAATCCCACAAAATCCCTCTGTAACTCTTCCCTGCTGTGTTTTGTGTCTCTTTTTACCTTCTTGCATAGCTCTTTGCTGAATCAGGCTGCTCTTGTTCCTGAAGCCCAACCCAGTGGCTGCTGTCTGAGTGGGCTGGTGAAGTTTGCTTCTGATGTCTGTCAGCTGTGGTCCAGCTATTGGAGTACAGGATGTGACAGGAGCCAGGCTCCTGGCTCTTTCCTTCTCATGTGCTGTCCTGAGCCAGCCCTGAAAGTGCCATCGTGGTCCATCATGGGACATTGGTCTGATCTTCTGCCCCATGATACCCAGCAGGTAATGTTGGTGGAGGCTGTGTATGGGACCCAGTGTCTCACTGTTGTGCCTTTTCTTGTAGGAGACAGGGCTTTTGACAAAGGTGCTGGAGAAGTATTTTTCAAACTGAAGAAGCACAGCTGTGGAGGATGAGGTCTGCAGGCTTGGCCATGCATGGCAAATGGAGGAGAGCATCGTCCTTGTGGGTTACTGTAGCAACATCACTTTTATTTTCTGTAATATTGTTAATAGTGATTGCTTGTATGAAAAGCAGAGCCTCCCTGTATATTTCCTGTATGTTTTCTGCTTTCTTGATGTCTGAAGTGCCCCTGTGAATAAAACTGGCTCTTTGCACAGACTAGCTCATACTTTTCTGTGGGGGTGGGAAGGCAGACCCCCAGGGCTTGTGCAGGAAAAATGGGGAGTGGGAGCAGCTTGGTGGGGGATGGAGGGAAGCTCCTGGCTCTTAGCAGCCAGGAGGGGGTTGGATTCAGTCTCTGCAGCCTCTGATTACTGAAGGAGACCCTAACTGCTGCATGACAAAATTACAAGCTTGGATGAGCTGATTACACCACTTACTACCAGAGCATCTCTGTAAACCTCTTTGCTGGAGAGATTACAAGCAACCCCCCTGAAAACAGAAAGCATCTTGCTCATGGTATTGCTGGGATGTCTGGTTCAAGCAGTGTCCCTGCCTTGTGGGACCCTAGGGTTTACCACAGGCTCACTGGCTTTGGCTGGACCTTCTGCTGTCCCTCATGTGCTGGTGGTTCCATTAAATACTCAGCCTGTTTATGTGCCTGCTTTGGGATGACTGCTTGGTGCACCTTTACCTTGTGCACATAGTTAAGCACTTGCATGGGCAGAGGTACAGCCCTGGTGTCCTCTATTGTGCAGGACAGCTGAAGAAGGGCACCAACAGGGGCTGCCAAAAATGGGTGATGGAGCACAGCCCTATAAACAGGCTCTGCACCTTCTGTAAGTGCTGCTCATAGATAGACCTTATGTCCCCCAGCCACCCCTGGGGAGGTCCCCAGGTAGAGCTAAACCTGGCAGCAGATCCCAGAGTGATGCCATAAATGAAACTAAGCTTTTTGCCCACACACTTCTGATGCTAAATTCAACCTGAACCTTTGAGCTCCTGCAGGGAGGAGAGCCCTTCTCCCAAGAGTGACAGGAGGCCAGAACTATGTCACACCAAGCAAAGGGATAATCTGGCATCTGAACATGCTGATGACCAGCAGAGGGGAGAAAGCTATAGTAGAAGACCTTCCCACCTTGCTCCCTATCACTTCAAGGATGGCTTGAAGCCCAGATGGTGTTTATGAACATATTGCTCCTGCAGGAACTTACTCATGAGTGAGGGAAATGCAGCAGCAGCCCTAAACCCTTTTTTGGGGAGCTGCAGGAGAATGGCTGGTTTCCATCCCAGGGCAGATGCGGGGCATGCAGGCACTGATGCCCTGGCCCACTTGTATTATGGCACAGCGCTGCCTCCTGCCCAGCCCCAGGCATGGAGGTGCTTCTCAGGAGATGGTATGTTGCTGCAAACTCACTGCCAATGTCACAGGGTGTCCCAAGCCAGGTGAGAGCTGGAGCCACCAGTGTAGGGGGCAGCTGGGGACATCATTGGATTTCCAGGTCCTGCTTGGGACAGGCTGGTAACTCTGGAAGATGAAAAAGAGATAGGTACTGCAGAAATGTTGTGTCATGGGATCACCACTCCTTCTCTGAGCTTAACCTTGGGGTGCAGGCCCTGTTGTGAGCACAACCAGCATTCACACAGCTCATATTTGAAAAAAAATGAGCCTGCAGGTTATTTGTAGCGTTGCCTATCTGCCCAACTGTTCACCTGTCCCTGCTCTTGTCCCCTGTATGTCACTTATGGGTTTGTTGGCAGCAATTGCCCAGTTGTTGCTGGGTGGGAATGATGTGCTTCAGTAATAGAGACCCAGCATCCCCCATGCAGCAAACACAAAACCCGTGCATTGGCCTCCAAAGCCTACAGATCTTAGACCAATAAATGAACATTTGTTTTCCACTTACAGCCCAGCTTTTGAGCCTTCGAAGTTGGCGTTTTCTCAGCTATTAGAAGGTTGGTTTTGGTGGGTAAAACCCAAATGTCCTACAACTAGTTTGCCCCAAACGTTGCCTTCAAAACCTGGTGCTCCCCATCAAATGCCCCAATGCTAGAGCCCTTCATCCTTCAGGAGAGTGGGACCAAGCTAGGAGGGAGTTTTCCAGGAGGCACGTAATGATGGTTCTGATCATGTCAAGCTTCCCCTGCCTCACTGGAACAGTTGCATGGCTGCAGCCCCCAGGGAGAGCATCACCTTGCTACCACTTGGAGCCCTCCCAGGTTCTCCATCTGCCAGTGAACAACCCATCTGTAGCACCACAGCAGCCTCTATTCCCTTCTTGTGTCACGTGTGGTCTTCTACCCACCAGCTTCGCTCAAGAGGTGTTCCACTGTCCTTCTGCAGTCACTTGTGCCTGGGACTGCAGGAAGCCTTCCTCCAACCTGTATTGTTTTGCCCAGGCTTGCTGCTGTGTGCTGGGATGTGGGTGACCCCCAGCTTGCCTTTGCTTAGCTGTAGCAAAGCCTGGGCTTAAAACTAATTATAAGCAAGAAAAATAATGACATAGTGTATTGTGTTTGACACTGGAGCAGACCAGATGCCTCTCAGCCAGCAATGTGATGGACTGACAGCTTAATGGGATTCCTGACCTGATGTCATGTCATGGGACCACCAGCCCCTGTCCTGCCCAGGCAAGCTCATGGAAGGCAAGCAGGTTCCTGAACATCACAGCAGAAACCTACCATGAGATACCTAGGTGAGATCCTTGTTGTCCCACCCACCCAGCAAGAATCTGTCGAACTGCCTGTCTGTTTGTCCCCCATCTCCCCCTATCGCTGTCTTGTGAGTCGAGATAAAGATGGGGAGGTCACTTGCTAATTACTGTCAAGGGCAAAACAGACTCGACTTGGGGAATTTAACTTTATTGTCATTTAATATAATATAAATATTTGAGTACTGATTCAGGTTTTGGAAACAAACAAAAACCCCCAAGCATTTTCACACTTGGGGAAAGGACCTCTCCTCCCTATTGCCAGGCTCAACATCGCTCCCAGCATCTCTCCTCCTCCTTGTTATCACTGCAGGTTACACTTAGTC
This sequence comes from Pelecanus crispus, assembly GCF_030463565.1. Taxonomy (NCBI): domain Eukaryota; kingdom Metazoa; phylum Chordata; class Aves; order Pelecaniformes; family Pelecanidae; genus Pelecanus; species Pelecanus crispus. The sequence goes on along the minus strand of NC_134649.1, from coordinate 24,782,894 downwards.
CCCTTGGTGAAGCAACAGGCGACAGCAGGGGGATATGGTCAGGTAGCATTTCCTCTCTGCTGCTCTTTCCTTCTTGCTCTTTTCCTGTGCTCTGCTGGAGAGGAACTCAGCAGAGGTTCTCTAGTCCAGCCGTCTGCTCAAAGCAGGGTCAGCTCTGGGGTCAGACCAGATTACTCAGGGCTTTGGCCCATCAGGTCTTGAAAATCTCCAGGTATGAAGTCTGGGTGACCAGCTCCACTGCTTGACTATTCCGATGTTTCTCCTTCTCGCACACAAGCAAGCAACCTCTCAAGACCAAACCCCCCAGTCCCTCTTCAATTTAAATTACAAACTGAGAGGGTCAGAAAAACTTTTGAGGCATACCTTTTTTGGCAATTTGCCTGCTCTGCCCTTGCATTTGCTTTTCTGACATTTATCTGCTGGTCCACAGCATACAAAGTCTCTCAGCACAATGCCCTATCACTCACCAGGTCATATTCTTTCAGGGTTTCCAGGACCAAAGCTTTGTGTCCAGGCTAGGGAAATAAGCAAATACTTCAGTTTTTTTTTTTTTTCCAGCTCTGCATTTGTTCCTCTTGCTGCTCTGGTTCAAGGCTGCCCCTCCATGCTGCTGCTTGGACTCAAAAACTTGCTCACTGCTTCTGCACACCACAAACAGAGAAGCAATGAGGGCACTGACTCACCTGAGGTCACTTGGACGACTTCCCTGGGGCGCACAGACCACCACAGAGCAGAACTGCAGCACAGATCCTCAGAAACTGTGACAGTTCAGAGCATGGATATCTGTGATTGTAGCTGGTCTCTTGGACTTCCCCCACAACCTGTGGCCACGGTATGACCCCAAGGATGGGAAAAGAACATGAAGTGAGATAAGAGAAATGGAGACAAGCCACCTTCACCACTGACATTTGTTTCTGTTTCGTGGTGGGACTGCCCCATGAGGAGGAACTGCCTCAGAGGGATGTTTGTGAAAGTCCACTGCCACCACTTGGTGTCATTGGTGTCCTAGGCTTAGTGAAGTGCTCCCTGTCGTGCTCATTCACACAGGACTGGCTCTGCTGCTATGCCCTCAGCAAAGACACCAGGCCTGAGGTTGGTGTGGTCCTTCCTCCAAGGTGTCTTGAGACCTCTCTTCTTATAGTAGACCAACAAACCAGGCAATGAGGAAGGGAAAGAGGTAGAAAGGAAATCAGGTTGCCATCAGGAAGCAAAACAATCTTAATCTCCTAAACACCTTTGCCATCCCCCATGCTCCTCCAGGGAAAGGTCTTCTTATCCTGATATGGACACCAAAACCTGATCTGACCAAGGTAAACCCAACCAGTACGGAGGCTGAGACAGCCTGAGGAAGCGGGTGTCCAGAGCTTGGCACCCTTATTATCTTGAAACTGATTTCCAGGTCGCAGGGACCAGGGCATCCTAGTGCAGAGGAGCCAAGGTTAAATGCAGTGTAGGGTTGCAAACCATCTGGATGCTCCATCAAGGATACAGAGGCCTTTTCCCCATGACAGGACCCAACAGCTCACTACAAAGCACTGGCAGCATGGAAAGAGAGGAGGGATACCAATGACATAGAAGGATCTCACATAATGGCAAACCACAGACAGAAAAGATGTGTATCCTGAATCTAGCATTGGTGCCTTCAAAATAGTCCAGCCACATCATATGTGCTCAGGTGGCCAGCTTTCCTTGTTTGGCTGTAGGGACGGGGTCTCCTGGAAGGTGAAGGGAAAGGAGATCTAAGTCATGTACCAATTCCTCCCCCTCCACTTCCCCCCTTCCCCTGAGCATGGCAGAAGCACTTTGGAAGACATGGATGTGGGACCCTGCGGTGAAGCATTTTGTTGCATCGGGTCCTTGGCCTCCAGCTGAGGCCCCCAGGAAGGGAGTCAGCTAAAGATGAGCAGGAGATGTGCTCTGGTAGACAGTAAGAGGCCTGACAGAGGTCTGGTACCTCCATGGGAACCCCAGCAGTTCAGAAAATGCCTTCATCTCACACTGCAGCAACAGCTCACCAGTTTCGCTTGGAAATGAGAGGGAGCCAAACTCCCCTGGTCACATTTCATAGACCTTGTCATCCAGCCTATTCTCACTGCTCTAGTCTTTATGGGAAACTCTTCTCCTGACCCTCTTTCTCAGCCCAGGAGATGCCTTCTTGAGTATGAAATGACTCCAGTGTCACTTGTCCCAAGCCAGATCTTCCCACAAGGGATGGGCTCACCCTGTCCCCAAGAAAATGCCTTGTTCTGGACTTGAGTGGACTGTGCATAAGTAACTACAACAAGGACATCATAGAACATGGTGTCTTGAAATCCTGTGATTTCTCCTGCTGTGAATAACCCAGGGAAAGAAGCACAAGTGTTTGACTGTGTTGGGAGAATCACAGTTCTCTGCCTGCCCAGCCTGGGAGGTCTCAGGGCTGTGCCTTACCCAAGGTCCCCTATGTGACACTGCTGAGAAGGAGATATTCTTACAGTGTATGTGCACCAAATGCTGATGCTTGAGGCTAGAGAGATGGACCATCCCAGCTACAGACGCACAAAGCCTTTTTTACAGGTTTCTTTGCAGCACCTGTTCCTGGCAGACGTGAGATGTTGGTCTTCAAAGGGTGAAAACAGTTCTAGAACAGCAGGGACAAAACCAGCCACAGAGCTGGATGAGAGCCCTCCTGTGATAGGACCCTCTACAGAGGACTCCAAAAATCATCAGGGTGATGGAGTGCAGGGAGAGGAAGTCTAACACAATCTCACTTCCATTTTATATTAGTTATGATGCATTTTTAACCTTCATGTGGTGCTGAGAACCAGCCAAGGACTGTAACAGGAATAAGGTATTAATATATTAATTGGGTCTTCAAGCTTGTGGTGTATAAAATATAGTGAGTGTGCTAAATGTGACATAGCACTTGGAAATTGCTTTGCACTGGTAACAGCTCCTGGAGCATGTGCTCCTGCTGCACTGCAGAGAGGAAGGTGCCGTAAACCAGCTGCTACCGAGTCCACCTGCCAACCTTTGGACTACTTGTACAATGTTGAGACTATGCCAGGAGTTGTAGAGCTGGCAGAATTGCTGCATAATTGATGGCTTTTATAAAATGCACGTAGATTGGTACTGCAACACTGAGGTGTTTTCCTGGTTTGGGAAGCCAATCAAAGTTGTAATTCAGGCAAGCCCCCTTCCTGAAGCAGTAGGCAGAGGTGGATATAGTAAGACTCCTTCCTACTCCAGGTAGGATCTAGAAAGAGTGAACTTAGGACACTCCTTTCTTTCCATTTCCAGCTCTCAGTGTGCCCATGGTCTCGGCATCCCCCATCCTCTGATGCACCAGGGAAGACCTTTGCCTCCAGGAGGAAATCTGTACCCCGTTCCAGGTGTTTTCAAGCCAAAACCTGTTGCGCAAACTGGTCCAGGGTGGTGTCACTGACCAGGGAGCCACCAGCCTCCAGCATGCCCTCAGGGAGCAGCTCCAGCCTGGCCATGGTGCTGGTGTGGAGGGCAGCAACCTGCTCCAGGACCTGGATGCAAATCCCGTGGAAAGGGAAGGGCTAAGAGAGCTCCCAGCAGGGCAGGAGGACTTGTGAAAATACGTATCTGGGACTTGGGACAATGTGGACTCTGCTCCTCTTGCCTGGGAACATCCAGGTGCCAGCACTAGACCTCAAAGACCATGTCCTTTCATGAAGGACCAGCTTCCCAGCTTCCTCACCTGCCATGTGTCCTTTCTCTGGAGGGATGGGAGACACATGCTCTGAAAAGTTTTAGGGAACCAGCTCTGATGGGAGGTCTGTGAGACTATGGTAGGAGGAACAGGGTCACCAGATTCATATACATGCTAGGGGGAGCACCTCTGAAGGTCTCTAGTTGAACCTCTCACTCACAGCAGGACTGTCACCAACTGCAAGACACTATCGCAAGGTGATGCATGTTGGGACACGACCACTGGGTGGGGAGAGCTCTGTGCCCCAACCCACAAGCCCTTGTGGCACCCAAAGCTGGTAGAGAACATACACAGGAGACCCAGCAAACCTCAGATTTGCCTTGGATATCTTCTACCACACTGTTCGTCCTCCTGCTCCAAGATCTGCAAGCTCATCCCCAGCAGGAGGTGGTCCAAGTCCAAGTGAAGGGACTCTGTGTTTATAAGAGGTCCTTGGAGGGCTCTGGGACAGCGAAGGGGTCTTGCAAGATCAAAACCTGTTGGAAGGTGGTTCTACAAACCCTAGAAAAATCTGTGCTACTTCCAGCTGGATTGAACTATTTGTTACACATAAGCTAAGGCAGCCCCATCTCTGCTTGCAGACTACCTTGACTCTATGGATTATTATTTTTTTTAATATTAAGCAAGCAGTTGGTTATAATTTATCTTATGATATTTCTGCCCACACACTGCAGAGCTGCCCTTGGGTCTTTCCACTGCTTTTCAGACAGATGCTTGATTTCTTATTACACCATGTACTACTGGCGCTTTTGCCTGGATGGAAGGAACAGATATTCAAATGATCTTCTACCCACAGCTAGGATATGGGGTGCAGAGTGCATGTGTGTTCTCAGACACAGACCTGCATTGCAGTCCGAGGTGGAGTAAAATTGCTCTGTGCATTAATGTCAAGGCTGGCAGGGAGACACTAGACACAGGAGCTCCATGGAAAAACGTGTATCACTTTAATTAGGCCTCTAACAACAAGGATTACAAGAGAAAGCCTCTCTCTAAGTTGCAGCCTGGGATGAAAGTGCTAATTACCATGCAGTGCATCATTAACAAGCCCCAGCAAAGCCTGGAAAAGCTCAACTCACTGATAGTTACATGAAACTGGCAGAAATGGGTGTTATCTGCAGGGACAGGGTTCCCCAAGCTGGGACAGTAAAATCCCTGATGGGATGTGTCCCAAAGGCTAATGCACTTCCTGGCACTCATGCTAGGGCAGCAGAGCTCTGTCAGACAAGCAGGGCCCTCAGGGGTTAGGCTGGAGAGGAAATCTGGGAGCTGGCAACCCCACTTGCTCTTTAGTGGAGAGGCAACATCTCTAACAGAGATGCACAATAGGAAGTGATGATCTCCCAGGGCATCAGGGTACCCACTCAGACCCTCCCACAGTCTATCTCCATATCCCTCTGCTCCAGCAACTGTTGCAGAGCTGCAACACTGGGATCAAGTCAGCCTGGAAGGGATGCTTGGGGTTTGTGAAACAGGAGAGAAGGGCTGGACCTGCAGCCCCTCATCCAGGCTGGGCAATCCCAGCAAGGGGCACAACGCTTGAGAAGGAACAGGGACCGGCCCCAGCCCAAGCCCCACATCAGGATGTCCCCTTCCCCATTACAGGCACTGGTCTCAGTGCCCACAGGGTCAAACATGGGATCTCTGGGCGGGATGGAGGTATTTAGGAGGGCAACGGGGCAGCTGGGTTTCTATCCCCTGGTGTCGCAAATAGAGATTTGTGGATCCTGCTGACTACACCAATTTGTCGCGAATATGATTTTTTACATGGCTTTGGTTAGCGGCAATTTAAGATTTATTAATATTTTTGAGATAGATCACACTATTAGGTTGTATAATTCTTAACAGCACTTAAGCATCAGCCAATTTAAAACAGCAGTTTGATGGAATTTGTTACAATCAAGATAGTGACTTAGTTAAAGATTCAAGAATGGCAAGGTTCACTCTATGACTTACATGGAAGAAGGGCACAAAGGAAAATAAAGTTACACTGAGGTTAGAATGATTCACACCGGGATCGTGGCTGCAGGGGATAAGGAGGACCCTCCTGTTGAGTCATGAGGTTCTGAACAGACTCCCTTGCTTTCTCTACTCCTTTCAGAGAGGAGTCTAGGTGCGGCTAGGTACAGTCTTAGTCCCAGACTTGGTCAACAGTTTATGTGAATAGGGATAATATATAGATGTATATATAGTCAAATTACACACACACATACGAGGTTAACCTGTGACTAAAATTTCCATTTTCCTGAGTTTCATGAATTACTCAATTTTATGTGCTGGCATTCATCAACAGTCGGTTGGTGAACCTCACGAAATCAGGCCTTCGAGTCCTTGCGAAATGGATGGACAGTCCTTCAATCCTCGCAAAATCTACCCTAAGAGGCATCCCAGCTCAGGGGGAGATACTGGGTCACACAGCCCGCTGTGGTCCTGGAGAGCTCCCTCTTGGATCACTATTTATAGGATCTCGAGATGATTGACTTTGGTCAGTATTTTACATTCTGGCCACAGTTCATGCTGAGTCATTCTGGTACACAACTCAGGGAGCAGATGGCCCAGGTGTGGACAGGGAGTGCTTGACGCCCAAGTCCTTATGACCAAGATAACAGCACAATAGGGCTTATCCTGGGATCCCAGAGTGGCTCAGGGGGGCTGCACCACCACACCTGGGTCTCTGAGAGCACATGGAAACATGCAACAGCGCTGGCAGGAGCTGAAAGCCTGTTTGGGGCTGGGATAATCAAGCAGCCCCAGGTAAGACGCTGTTCCTGGCACATGCCTCTGAAGGCCCAGGCCATGGGAGGCTTGTTTCTTTCCTACATGATGACTCTTGGAAGGAGCAGAGGGCTGAACACTCAACACAATTTCTGGATGAGGATTTCCTCCAAGCATGGCTGAAACCTCTGCTGTTTCAATTCTCACTAGGATGATGATCTACACCATTTGCTGGGAAGTCCATGTCTCACTCCGCTTTGCACTCAGTGCCAAAGCTGGAGATGACACCACATCCCCAGCATTGCCTGCACCAGCAGACATCTCTGCAGCACAGCTGTGCACACATTTCCCAGCCACATCACATTGCCACCCTTTATTTAATTTTTTTAAACAACCCCAAGGGAGGGATTCAGTGTTCAGACTGGGTAGCACCAGCCTGGGACTTGAGGGGAAATGGCAAAGTCTTTGCCCAGAAATGCCTTTATTTCATGCTGGGCATGAATTAAAACTTGTTTTTACCTCCCTCTGCCAAGGGGGTGGGAAGCACAGCTTTTCAGAGCACCCAGCCAGGCCGTCCACTGGGATGCAGGAATACCCAGGGGACCACAGTAATTTTGCCAGCTTCAGAGGAAAGCTCCCAAGCGTGGGTCAGGAGAGTGTTTCTGCCACACTGGGACCTCTCAGCATCAATGCAACCTGCTTCAGCCAACCAAAATGCCAAAGAATGAGAGCAAACGCCAAAAGCTTGAATTTCCATGATCTCTACACTGTGGACAGGTTAGTAACCTTCTGCATAATGGGGCTGGGACCCCCTCTAGATCTGTGCCTCTCTGCTGGTCCCCCTTGCCAGCCACTGTGTCACCTTGCCCAGTGACCAACAGGTTGTCTGGGACCTTCCCAGGGAACATCCCCTGGGGGATGGAGTCAGGAGCGAGGTCAATGTGCAGCCACAACCCATGCTAGATGACCTCAGCTGGGATGCTTCACTGGGCAGTGCAGGTGAGGGCTCTGAAGCCCTCTGCTGCTCTCCCTAGCAGGCTTCTGAGGAGCCTGGCAGCCCCAGGGTCTTCATACCATAAGGAACAGCTGGACTTTTCACTGTTCTGCAGGAAAAGTCAAGGAAAAGAAGGCAAAGCCCGCCCAGGAACACTCACCTCTACAATGCTGCACAGCACCATGCCAGCCTGTAGCTCCCTTGCCTGCCCTGGTGCTCAGCAGGAGTACCGGAGGGGGCTGATCAGCTGTGGGTGGCTGCACCATCCAGCCACCTCTGGAGGCGGGCACTGTAAAACGTTGGGAGAAATACAACTGTGACACACCGGGCTGGCTTTTCACCTGCAGCCCTGGGAGGCAGCGTGGGCAGGGAGGCAGCATCCAGGAGCACACCGCAGCTCCGCACAGCAGCCAGCGCTTGGGGTCGGGTGCAGTGGAGGTAGGCTCGGCACGGGGAAGGGGGCACGGGTGTTTCTGCAACCGCTAGTGGGACGGTCCCCGCTTCCAGGGGATGCTGAGCAGCCCTTTTCTAACAGGAAGTGCCACGGCCAAATGCCGTGTCAGAAACCACGGCTGGCTTCCTGAGCAGCATCCCTGAACCCGCCACAGCACGGCGCTCCCTCTAGCCGGCTCCTGGGACAGAGAGTTGGAAGGTGGTGATTGGCACCCTGCTGCCAGGGACAGGCAGTTTCTCTGTCCCCTCTGGGTTACTCCTGTTTCCTTGGACGGCAAGGAGTTACCTCTGTCCGGGGCTTAGTGGGGAGCAGCCCGATGGGCGCAGCCTGCGTTTGTGTGGTGATTCAGCGAGTGCCCTGAGCACAACACCCTCAAGCAGGAGCCAGGCTGTTTGGTAAAGAGCTGAACCAGGGAGGGTGGGAGCACGGGCAAGAGACCACGGGTCAAGAACAGGCAGAGGAGGGGAACGAGAGGCCTGGCGATATGTGCATATCTTGCTGTCACATCTTGGGAACAATCTGAGCATTGCAGCAGATGCCCTGGTTACTCCAAACCTGCTTTGCTCTGGGATGTGCCCTGAGAAGATGGAGGAGTCCTGTGGAAGGTGCCTGAGCGTACACCCAGATGCAGTACTGCAATGTTCACTGGCACTGGAGATGCATGCACAGCTGTGCCTGGGACAAGCAGCGCGCTGGCAAGTGGGCAGGAGATTGCTCTGCAGGGAAGGCTGGGTGGGGTGGAAGTGTGGAGGTGATTTTCTCCCCGATGTCTCTCTGGGTGCTGATTTCCAGCCGTCCCAGGCAGCAGGATGATGCTGTGGAATGGCTCCTTCCCCTTCTACCCTGGTGCCAATGTGTGCTTCCCTTTCGACACCACCCAGGCTGTCATTGTCTCTGTCTTCCTCTCCATATTGGCCACTTTCATCATCATCCTGCCAGGGATCTGGGGCAGGGAGGTAAGTGGAGATGCTGTGGGAGCTCATCCCTCTGGTCCCTGCCCTGTGCATCCCACCTGCTTCCTCCTTCCTAGCCTTGAAAACAGACTTGGGGAGCAAACCTGTCCACAGGTTCATGGCCAGGGCTCTGGGATCTCTAGTGAGCCATGGGGGTGAGCTCCAGTCCAACCCAGTATGTAGTCCATGCTGGAGACACCAAACTTCACCATCCCAAATTTACGAGGCACCCAGATCTGGGCTTGGCTGGATTTTCCTGTGAGCAAGCCCCAGTGCTTTCACAAGAGTGGAAAAACAGGGCGAGGCTCAAAGACCTCACTCCACCTTCCCTGAAACTCCAACAAAAGAAGGAGGTGTGCACCATGGGTGCCCCAGCACTTCTTGCGGGGCAGTGGCCAACAGACCCTGCTGTGACCCCACTGCTCACATGCTGTGTGCTTGTCATGTGCTTGGCTTTGCAGCGTGGTTGGCCAAGAGGCATGTCCCC